>NC_029788.2:39992003-40059933 GCF_000816755.2 Arachis ipaensis | reverse complement strand
AACATTCATATTAAAAAATTGATTAAAAAAAATCAATAAACCAATCTGTTGGACAAAAGTAATTTTCTACAACTTCATAAAAATGGTTAGAGACTAAAGTATTGGATCTAAATTTTTTTTTGGAACTAATTTGAATGTACACGCTTTGAGTTACATTCAATTAAACTTTGAGCTCTGAAAGCAATCAATTTTATAAATATAAAGGGCAAATATCTCTAGAGATGGATGACATTGACATGTGTCCTTAGTACAGCTCACGATGAAATGTTATGTTAATGTGAAATACATCAGAAAATGAGTGATGCTAACATGATAAAATGGGAAAATTTTATGTTTCTAGAAGGATTGATTTTTGAGAGTTCAACCAGGTGGCCAATTCATCTGTCTCCCACCTAGGACATGTAAGTGTAGATGATACACAGATTGACCTAATAATCAGAAACAAAAGAGATTATTAATGTGAGTGTAGAAAAATGATAACAATTGTAATGAGCAAAAGTGAAAAAGATTCTGAGGAAAGTTGCACAAGAAAGAAACAAGCCTTACATGCACTTGGACCACTGTTTATGACAACACGAAATCCATCAAGGATACCCTCCTTCTCAGCTACTATTCGTGCAGCATATAGAAGTTGCCCTAGTATTTCTCCATGTCTAGCCTCAGCCTGCAAATTATGAAAGATATTTGATTATTACATCAAATGAAAATGTTTCTCTCTTTTTTTTATTTCTCATGGTATTTCTTAACTCGAGAAGCTAAAAATTAATCTGTTGCAAATTTGGGCTCCATTTAAAGGGTTTGCTGTTGGCCAATAGGTTGCTGCATATATAAGGCAAGATTCGAACCCTAACACTTGAATAAGCGAATAAATGAGCTAACCACTCAACCAAGCCAAGTTGGTTATGAAAATGTTTCTTTACCATGTATTTTCCGTGAAAACACCCATTTTATTATCCTTAGATTTTGGGATGACACTCACTTCAATTCCCAAATTCTTATGTGTGCAATTGACACTTGTATGTATTTATCATTGGTTAGAAGAGAGCGTCAAAGGCTAAAATTTCATATGAATACAAGATACAGAAAAGCTTAATATTTTTCCTTCAAATCAGCAGTAAGAATATGCCGGGAACTGAATACTTAACAATGCAAAACTTTATTAGATACAGATAAGGAAGTTTAGTCACCTTGGCGAGTTCTGTTAATCCGTCTCTAACTTTCGGAATGACAAGAACATGAACTGGAGCCTGTGGATTGATGTCCCTAAATGCAAGGACCTTTTCATCTTCATACACAATGCTGGAAGGGATTTCCTTATTGATTATCTTGTCAAATCTTTAAGAAGGAAAATGCCACAAAGTTTAGACACAATAAAGAAAAGAATGAGATGATTAAGAAATTATGTAACAATTTGATATGAGAAATTCCTGATGTGTAGCAAATTAACTACTTAATCCAGTAGCTAACATGTTCAAAACATGGAAGTCCTTTTCATAGGTTGTATTTACAGTCCTTTTCCAAAAATTCCTTCCAAAAAATTCTTTGATTTTGAAGAGTCTGAACCTCAGAGTTTCAAATATGATTCAGAATAGGAAGCATTTGTTCAACTACTTAATGATTACAGTAGTGGTATCATGTAAAATGCTGATACATTGTTGGAGCTCCACTATCAGCAGTAGCAGCAGCTGCTTTGGCTGCAGCTTGTTCATCGTGCGTCGCCCTCGCACTAAATGGCAACCTGTAATAAGTATCATAGTGAGGAAATATCTATCAACAACATCGTTCGCCTTTATATTTCGCTATCACTATCACTTTTCGGTACGTTTTTGAATCAATTTATCCAGCCATGTTGATCCATTTGCCATAGATAGCATTTTATAGTTATCAACAGAAAGAGTAATAAAAAAGAGGAGAAATAAATCCACATAATGTATCACATGAAAACAATTCTAGTTATCAACAAATTATGTCAAAAGTTATAAGATGAGATTAGAGTTACACAAGCATATTTGCTAATATAATAAGAGACACCATTTAATAAATCCAATGCTTATTTCAGGGTGAAAAGCTTCAATGAGTGATGCTGTTTGAAACACCATTTTCAATGCCTTCCAAGCAAAGTCTAACACATTTTCACCAATAACTAAGCCATTAGTTGCAAATTGGAATGGAAATGAATGCTCTCAATTGAAAAACGTAATTGACAATGTTGAGTGTAGATTCCTATTCCTACCAATGATTGTAATTGTATCCTGGTTTGCATGCTAGGGCCAACTTTCTCAATGGAAAAATATATAGAGTTGAGCATCAACTAAATATTTGGTTTTTGTTTTCATTTCAGTTTTTGTTCACAAAATCTTTTAAAGACAATAAAAATGAAAATAGAATCCAATCAGAGACTTAGCGTGCATTTGGTTTGAATTTTTATTTCCAGTTTTATTTTTATTTTCTGTTTTCACTGATTTTCTCTTCTTTTCTTCGCAAATCGTCAAAACAGGAGGAGGAAAAAAGAAACACAGCTAATTTCTTGGATTACATTTTCTACTCTCGTATGAAACACACACTGAATGTAAATTATCCAAGGAAATTAACATCATTAGGTCACACTGTCACCTAATGCTAAAAAATTTAACTGATACTGTGACGAAATTCCCTTTCTCTATTTGTTAATTCCGTGACTGCGCAAGCAAATTTCCACAATTTTCTGGTTTTAAGCACTGCCCATCTCAATAAAAAGAAAACTTTAACTTCTTTCAACACTAAAAATTATGAGAAACAAGAAGAAACCTGCGACATGGGAGAGGAAGAACAGTCTTGGAGAAATTGAGGTTGCACCCCTTCACAATAAAAGGTCTTGCTAACATGAATGGTGAATAGTTCCTGCAAATCATAGAAGAGGAAAATTAATATTTTGATCACTGCGCAAACACACACACTGAATTCAATAATAACACAATTGAGAGAGAGAGAGAGAGTGAGTGAGTTGTGTGTACCTAAGAAGAGAGAAAGGAACCAGTGCTGCCATGGTTCCGAAGAGCTAAATGGGGTTCAAAAAAATAAAATCTTTGACCTTTCTAATGTTGTTTGGAGTTATTGTTCTCTGTAGCAAGGTCCATCCTAAATAGCTTGTGAAAGGAACCATCTTGGCCGTTGAAAATGGTGGGTCATGCTTCTCATCTAGCCATTCATATTATCTGGTTCTAAATTTATATTTTGACTATAAATAGAACCACATGAATGAGGGGGGGAAGGGAAAAAAAAAAAGAAAAAGATTAGCACAAAGAAGAAGAAAAATGGCAAATTTTGTTCTGCAGGTTCCATCTATTATTAGATTAAGGAGCTTCACTGTGTCTGCTTCATCCAGTTCCAATGGTGTTGCACAAATCTTTCTCTCTATCTGTTTTTATAAATCTAAATTGTATTTTTATTTTCAGATTCTAAGTTAAAATACTTTTATTTATTTTTATTTGAATATTCAGGGGCTCCTCCAGGAGGTTTAGGAAGCAGTAGTGGTGGTGGTGGGGGGCCAGTGATAGTGGAGCTTCCTCTTGATAAGATCAGAAGGCCTTTGATGAGGACAAGATCAAATGATGCTAGCAAAGTTCAACAACTTATGGATAGTATCAGTGAAATTGGTCTTCAAGTACCTGTAAGCATTTGTTACTTGCTTCTCCTTGTTTAGCAGGTTGCTGGTCAAAGTTTTTGTGTTGATATTGGAGTTTATATGCTTGCTATTGTGTTGGTTTTGGATTTTTTTTTTTTTATATATTATGGGGGTATCATTGGATATCATTTGGAATTTGGATTGGGGTCTAATTGTCTAAGCTAAAATTTGTGCCTTCTTTGTGGTTAAAAAAATAAAAAATTAAAATACTATGTGTAGATAAAAAATCAATCAAGATGTATTTGTATATATATAAATGTATTGTTTCATATATTTTCAATGTGTATATCTTATCCTCCAACATATATTTTATGCGCGCGGCTGATTTGGTGATTGAATTTTTATGTATCCGTAGCATGGTTGTTAAAATTAGGCATATGCCAAATTCTTTAATTCTTAAAAGAATTTTCTGTTCCAAGGAATGAAGTGGCCAGGAAAGAAAGAATGAGAACACATCAAAGTACATTGATATATGGAGACTTGGATATTAAATAGATTTCTCATTCATAAAATATGATGTGCAGCTGCAAATTTAAGTTCCTTTTGCATGCTACAGATTGATGTGCTAGAGGTTGACGGAGTCTATTACGGTACGTGCTTTCCTCGGCGAGAAATACTTGCATGCTCCTGAAGCACATCTGAAATGTGCTGTGGGAACATTATAGTGTATAGTATCTGAAAATTTTATGTTATATCTAAGATATATAAGAGACAGTGAAGGAGTTGAAAAGATCTACCATGGACATGGAAGACTGATTATTTTACAGGATAAACAATCATTTTTTGCATTAGAAAGATTGTATTTTCGAATACCAAAATGATAGTTTATTCCTTATTTTATATTCCTTGTCACAATGGAAACACAATCAGAATATGCATGTCCTCTTTGGTTTGTAGGCTTCTCTGGGTGTCACCGCTATGAAGCGCACCAGCGCCTTGGACTCCCTACCATCCGTTGTAAAGTACGCCGCGGCACAAAAGAGACTCTAAGGTGAGCTCATAGGATTAAGGGAAGGATTCAGAAACCAACTTTTCTCAACTAACATTCGCTCAACTTTATATGTTTTGCCAACTCTTAGATTCATGACTTGTCCTGACAGACTTTTTATTACTATCATGCTGCAGGCATCATCTTCGCTAAATAACTGCTCATCTTATCAAGATTCAAGATTATGACTGATTGAATTACTTTCCAAAGTAATAGAAGCTCTCCCTCCTGCTTCTGAAGGCAGTTTTCAGTGAATGTGTTGTGATGTGGATGTGGATGTGGATGATATGTAATGTTTACAAACAATGCAAAAACAGGACAATGCACTATTGATATAAAATATAATAAATAGAGATCTGAAATTTGTTTAATTAACAAGAGTGTAACACTCTTTATTTAGTTTAAAGATGAGTTATCAATTTGGTCCGAAACAAAATAAAATAAAAGAGCAAGGGTTAGGAGTAGGAGTGGTTTTTTCATGTTATTTCCTGATGTCATATACATAGCAAACGAGATGAGTAACAAAAATTAAAGGCATGATTTTGTGTACAACACCAAGGAGATAAGGGTAGACTAGGCCTATATCAGTGGCAAAGTTATATCCAGAATCCTTGCAAAAAGAGATTTATGGCAAACTGAAATGAGAAAGAAGTCATTGCAAAAAGAGATTTATGGCAAACTGAAATGAGAAAGAAGTCATCTACAATTATCAAGTTGGACTTTGGCAACAGGAAGAGGCATGGGTGAAATAGTGTGTAACTACTGCAACAATGTCTGTTCAAATGTTTATCACAAAATATGTTACTTATACATGCCCTTTTTTTCGGGTGTGACCAAACGAGAATGAAGGTAAGGAGAAGAAGATTTTTTTTTACTAGACAATTGTATATAGCTCATTTTAAGGATAAAATCATTCCACCTGAACAAGGTAATCTCTTACAGCTCACTTTGCAATAAAATCTGTAGCAGTAATTACTAATTACAGTCTGGACTGGACTCCGAGGTATAGGTCGGCGACAATTGAAGAGCGCTGAGGGCGTCTTTCTTCTGAGTATTGCGCCGAGATTCCTTTCTCATCCGAGTGGTATGGAGAACCTGCAAAAGAGACTTCGATGCCTAAATCAGTTCGTGATTAATAATGCGAAAGAAAAATAATCCGAACTCTTGTGTAACTTTTTTTGTGTTCTATGATTGTGTGTTTTTGGTTACTTGTGTAGTGGTATTTATGTTTGAAGGAGACGTTTGTTATTAATCCGAGATTCTTGTTGCTTACTCCAAGGCGTGTGACTGATTTTTCTCTAGTTTGGTGTTATCTGGTTTGACCGAGCAATTGATGCTCGTCATCTGGGGTATTAACGTCGGTCTGAATAAATAGGCACGTATCATAGCCTCCAAACTTGAAAAAAGAAAATTAATAATAGATAAAGATAAAATATAAAAATAAAAGTAAAAATAAGTATATAAATAGAAAAGGGAGAGAAATATGCATTTATTGGTATTAGAGTCCTGAAGGACGTTGGTAATAAATGTTAGTGGGAACCTAAACCGATGCAAACGTGCCTTATTGGGGTATTGGTTATGCGAACAGTCTTGATGATCTGACGGTCAGGGATTAACTTCAATTCTGATCATGTGATAGTGTTTATTGTATTGGGAAGCTCTGCAGTGTTAGGAGAGCTTTTTCATTGTACTAATTGAAAGAAGAATGGAATTGAAAGGTTAGTGTTTTTTTTTTCTACTGTGCTTCTGTTTTCCTGTTCTTCTTAGTTTTGATGGTGAAAAAGCCAGAGGACAAAGTGGTTGAGGTCAAAGATGACCTGTATGAATGCATTCACACAGACGTTAAGTGTCGTGCGTCCCTTTTTCAAAATCCCAAAATGTTTGCTTCACTTAATGTTGCTAATTGGGTTCGTGAGGGTTCTGGCTGTGTTGTTGAACTGCTGTCTTGTAATAGGGAGGAGAGGGTTTGTGAAAAAAGAGGGGATTGGGCTTGTTTCTATGTATATGCCTGTTTATTTACTGAGTTGAAAGTGAAGTTCCCCTTCACCGATTTTGAATGCATCGTTTTAACACAGCTGAGCTGTGCTCCTTCCCAACTCCATCCTAACTCTTGGGCTTTCCTCTGAGCCTTTGAGTGCTTGATGAGCTTCTTGGAGTATGAACCTTCATTAGAAGTGTTCTTTTCGCTATTCCAAGCGAAAAGTGTCCGGAAGGGTCTTTGGATAAATTTGAGTAGTTATCCGGGTCGCTTGCTGTTTGTGTTGTACAAATCCTCCTTCAAAAGCTTTAAAGAAATGTTTGTGAAGTTCCGGTCTTGCGAGACAGAGTATCCGTTCTTTTTAGATGACGAGTTAGGCGAGAAATTTCCTCTTTTTAGGTGTCCTGAGCCTATGCAGGTTCTGGATGCCTTTAAGAGCTTTGAGGAAGAGGACTTGTTTCTAGATTATCTCATAGGCTGTTTTCTGCCAGAAAGTTATTGTCAATTTCAGAGGTTTTGAAGTTTGAAAATGATTTTGATGCGCTGAGCAGTTATATTGGTGAGGGCTCTGTAAATGCTTGTTTTGCTATTTGAGTTATTTCCCCACTTCAATGTTTTGATGATTTGACTTTATTGTGTAGGTGGGAGAGTGCCGAGCTTATCGTCCACAAAGATGAGGACATTTCTTGACCAGAAAAAGAAAAATGTCAAGGAGAGCTCAGCTATTAAGGTTGACAAAAATGCTACTGCCAATGCAGCACAATCTAGTGCGTGTCCGCAAGGTAAAAAGAGAAAAACCCTTAAGTCTAAACGATCTCTATAGATCCTCTCTGGTGTGGATTGTAACACCCTCACTATCAGAAATCACGCTTCCGGCTGCGCTACTCTGATAGCAAGGAGTATTACGACTACTTTACATACTAAATATTAGAATAGGAGCCTATAACTCGATACTGTATCGCTGATTTCTTTGAAAACTGGAAATAGATACTTTTTTTTTTTCAGAAAATTACAAGTAGGCATAGATTCATATACAAGACTCCTTATATAATAATTCAATATAATATACGTATAAAACATACAATTTCTATCCCTCTTACAAACTTGTAATAACAAAGACGAGGGGAGAAAATAATCTAATTAATACAACAACATATAAACCAAACGTAGTATAACTCTTCTTAATGCTTCTTCATCTGGTTCCTGAAAAAAGGTAAAGCTGTAGGGGGGTGAGAACCTAACCACACGGTCTCACCACGGATTTGTGTATGAAATTGGGGATTTTGGGATTAATTTGGATTTGGTTAATTTTAATCAAATTAGGGTATAGAGTGTTAATTTAAAATCTAATTTAATCTTTAAAATTATTTTAAAATATTATTTGTTGTATTAAAATACTAATTGATTTGAAATCAAATTCTTTAGTTGAATTTATAAGATAATAAGATCTATTTTCTTTATTCCTAAAACTTAAAGTATTAAATCATAGAAATATCAATTATTTGAATTAAATCACATAAAAATTCTTGTCATTCCATAACTACTAATTTTATAATTTAAATATAGAAAATAATTCAATAATTATAAAATTAGGTAAAATTCTAATTAATTATCAAAACCTGATTTAATTTTTGATTTAATTAGCTTTAATAAAATAATTTCTGAAAATAGAATTTCTAATGAATAGATGAATTGAAATTAATTCATAATAAGATTTATTTAAAATTTCTGGGTCTTACATTCTACCCACCTTATAAAAATTTTCGTCCTCGAAAATTTAAGTAATATAATACATAAAATATTACATAATTTTGGTACTTTACTTTTGAATATTTTAGAAAAGCAAAAAGTCTTGGTGCATATACATAAATTTTTAATTAGTAGATAAACCATAAGACTTAAAAATAAAGGAAAAGCATGGTGTAAAGCAAAAGTTACAAGATAGGCTCAAAAGAAAAAGGGTTACATGGTGTCAATACTTTATCAAAATTGAAACATATTAACATGCAAATTTTCAAGATAGATATTTGCAAAAACAATGCAATCAACACTTTTGTTCCCTTAACTAATTAATTACTAGGCGCTTCCCAACTTACTTATAACTCCCCAAAAACATTCTTACTTCATAACTTCATGATTCCATTCTGCTGCACACCTCTGACACATCTGTGGTGATAACTAGTTTTCATATCAAGCCTCAAGGTTTCAACTTCCCACACTTTAACATAATTCATCGTCAAAAATCCCAATTTAAAATTCTCGATCTCATCAAAGATTTGCAAATTCACTATCGGTCAAACGTCCAATGTCAACAAAACTTTTTTGCGTAAAATAAAGCTCCATAACATCTTGTGGCATCATACACTTACAAGCTTTACCTTCCGCTTTTGCTAATCGTGTCCTAAGGACTAATGTATTACTTACCATATCTAAGATCACACATGATACTAACACATATCTCGAGTTTACTCAGAAGATCACGAGATTTTAGAAAGGAAGGACAGATAACCAAGACAGTACTTATAAGAATTTGGAAGAATGAATTAAATTGGAGGTAACAAGAATGTACAAGCAATGAAATTTTTTGAAAAGGAATCATTTATCAACTTCGAGGATAATTCTTGAATCAAAGAAATTCGACAGGGTCAATAAAAAGAAAAACAGTGCATTAGTCTTAAATAAATTCAAACTGAGTCGAAGTATGAGATTTTACAGATGAGAAATGATCGGAACCAATAGTAACACATCACAGCAGACCGACTTCAAATTAGTACTAGGGTTCATAGTTCGTGAAGGAACATAAGATTAACAATCGTGTTGTAAGTTTTAACAAAGTCAGAAATGTAGATAGATCAAGATATGCATAAAGTACAGATTGTGAAGCAAAGAAATATAAATTACATCTCAAGAAGAAAAAAAAGACAAATGACACGGCACGATTAAAACGCATAAACCTATACCACCTAATTAGAAGAGACACTTAACATTTTCAAAGATTCAAGGATCCGTGTCGTACCAAAATAATTTTCAAAGAGATAAGCGCAAGTATGTTCAAAGAGATACAATTCTCAGTAAGATAAGAACAAGCGACAAAGATAAGATTCACATGAATTCGGAAGAAGGCGTAGGATTACAACTAAACAATAATGTACAGGCACGAGAAAACGTTTCAAAAAGAGTTATTTCGTATCCTAACAAGAAATATTGAATTTAGGAACTCCAAAGAAAACAAGAAAAGGGTAGTGATAAATTAGATCAAAATAAACTAAAACCAAGTCAGAGGAGCACAAGGTTCACAAGAATATGATGGAATGGTTCAAATCACCAACAAATAAGAATGGTCAAAAGTCACGAAGATGTCGGAAGGAAGAATCAAAATGCAAGTGGGAAAGAATTTTAATTTCAAAGAATTCCAATAGAAACCTTAGAGGAGAACAAGACAATTGTTTTACAAAATTCAAGAGAATCATCGAAAACGTAAATATTGCGTCACGTTAAAACAAATTCAAGTCGAACTAAATTATACAAGATTTGTGAAATGAAAATTAGCCAGGCTAAGAATGAAATGTTTTCTCGACAACCTTGAAAGATACTTTACATAATCAATTAAGAATTTGCATAAAAACAAAGCGAGATTGGTAGGAAATCAAGTTGTTTTTCACCAAAACTATTTCTGAGGTAAAGACAAGTTATATGAAATTTGAAAGATGAAATTTAATTGAATTAAGGATCAAAAGTAATTCTTCAGAAATCTCAAAAGATATTCAAGCATTTAGTCAATTAGGAATATATAATGAAATCACGGTAAAATTGAAAGGAATTTCAAATTTTGTTTAAAAGAGAAATTTAAGGTATGGTTTCAAAAATACATATAAATAAAGATATGCAAAATTTAAAACACCTTTATTAAAATTAAAGAATGATTATAGGTACAATCAAGTAAAAGAGGATTGAGTTGAAATTTCTTCCAAGAGAATCGAATATCTCTTTTAAAAAGTTTAAAACTAAAATTCTATTATTATTATTATTATTATTTTTGAAATCACAATCTCATAAAAATATTCAAGAAGATTGAAAGGTAAGGAAACCTTCTCTTATTTTGAGAAAGGAACTTAATCAAGGAACTCGAACAAAATTTTACAAGACCCGACAAATCGAATAAGTTCTCAACTAATTCGAAGAAATACAAAATTCTTTAAGAAAAACAACCCAATCAATAACAATTTCTTAAAGATTTCAAAGACCTTTTTGATGCATTAAACAATTTCAAGATCACACAAAAGAGTACATGAATCAAAAAGAGTTTGAACAAACAAAAACAAATCCTCCAAGGAATTAAGTAAACATAAACATAAGCAGTTAGAATTAAACAGAATGTATTTCAACAAGGAACAAGATTGAAGAATAATCAAACTACTTTTTGAAAAGAAGCCTCAAATGAAGGTTTTCAAGGCATACTGTGGAAGAACAAGTTATAAGTCATCAGTAGAATTTTCAAGACGCATAAAAGAATATCCTCGAGAATTAATTCCTAACGTCTGCAAGCTGCGCGATAAGCGTTACCTATTACTTATCAATTCCAATTCGCCTATAATAACCCATTAACTTCCCCGTTCACATAAGCCATCAACATTAAGTTGGCCAGACTTAACATCAACAGATATGCAACGGTAAGCTGACAGTGTTAATTAATAGGCAGTCATGTGCATAAACTCTAATTCTTGTTACTTGGACAAGACCTACAACATGACGGACATTCAGAGAATGTAATGAAACATGGCCATCTGCTTGACGGCGACGAACTCAGAGGCGGCGGCGACAGGGACCCGCGGAGACAACCATGGACGCGAGGGCAGGGCTTCTCCTTCCTCGCGCACGCTCTCTGTTCTCAGACGACAGCACGGTGACCCAACAGTGGCGGCGGCGCTACAGTGGCGCGATAACTCCTCTCCCTACACCGGCGATGATGGCGATTCGGGATGAGGGCGACGGCGGCAGCAACAGCGTCTGGAGGTGGCGGCGTGTTTCTCTGCTCCCTCAACTCCACACTCTCTCTCTTCCTCGGATCTCCCTCCTGACGGCACAACGGCGGCGACGGTGGCAATGATGCCCACCGGCGCCGTCTCCCTCTCTTCCCCCTTCTGCTCTCCCTCTTTTCTTTCCCCGTTTTCTCCCTTTTCTTTTTGCCGTTTCTTTCTTTCTCTGTGCCTGCTGTGTATGTGTTTGGGGAAAAGGGGAATAGGGTGAGTGCTAATGAGTGGCGGTGAGTGTGGGTAAGGATTAGGGTAAAATTAAGGTTAGGGTTTGTGTATAAAATTGGGGATTTTGGGATTAATTTGGATTTAGTTAATTTTAATCAAATTAGGGTATAGAGTGTTAATTTAAAATCTAATTTAATCTTCAAAATTATTTTAAAATATTATTTGTTGTATTAAAATACTAATTGATTTGAAATCAAATTCTTTAGTTGAATTTATAAGATAATAAGATCTATTTTCTTTATTCCTAAAACTTAAAGTATTAAATCATAGAAATATCAATTATTTGAATTAAATCACATAAAAATTCTTGTCATTCCATAACTACTAATTTTATAATTTAAATATAGAAAATAATTCAATAATTATAAAATTAGGTAAAATTCTAATTAATTATCAAAATCTGATTTAATTTTTGATTTAATTAGCTTTAATAAAATAATTTCTGAAAATAGAATTTCTAATGAATAGATGAATTGAAATTAATTCATAATAAGATTTATTTAAAATTTCTGGGTCTTACATGGATTTGGTGCTTTGCTCCGGAGTTAGGAGTGAGGCAAAAAGATAAATGCATTTACTTGAGTTTTCATTTGATGGAGGTGTGGATTCGATTTGGAGTGATCGTTTTCCATTTGGGGCTTTAGCTGATAAGGTTGCACAAAATCCAAATGATGTGCGTCTTCTGAGGGATGTTGGCAAGCAAATTATCAGGCTGTACTTGCAGGTGCGTATGTTAATATTTTGACTTACATCGCTTTTGGATTTTGCATTTGTTTGACCAAATTTCTATTATGTAAGGTTGTTGCTACTAGACTGCTGTGTGTTGGGTGAAGTACGGAGTTGTTGGGTGCTAAAGAAAGGAGTGAGCTTGATAAAGTTTCAAAAGTCGAAAACTCTCTTGCTGAACGAGATGGGGTGGTCATTGAGTTGACCAAGAAGATGAAAAACATGGAGACCGAAGTGAAAAATTTACAAAATCAGATCCGGGACCTTCAAGGTCAGCTGAAAGAAACTGATGTAGAGAAGGAAAAATTGTCTTCCCGGATTCATGAGTTGGAGGATGAGGGATTGGAGTTGTTTGCTGCCGGTTTTGACCGTACAGTGAGCCAGGTTCAAGTTTTTGCTCATGGTTTTGAAACCAGTCAATTTGACGTGACGAAAATAGTTGTGGATAGAAAATTGGTTGATGATGAGCCTGGAGACGAGGTCCAGGATGAGATTGTAGGTGCAGAAAATAAGCCTGTTTGACTTTTTTATTTTGAGAAGTTTGTAAAGAGCTGGCTATTATTGTTTTGTTTCATTTTGAAACTCTTATAAGTGCTTTGTTTGATAGTGTAGCATGTATGATTGCTGTTTTATTTTTTTTTGTATGTATGGAATATTGTTTCCATTCGCTATATATGCTACTGTGTTGATATTCAAATGAGATAGATATGGATTTGTATTCGAAAATGGTTTTGACATTTTTGAGGTGGTCGACCTCATTAAAACCCGTTTTTTAGGAAAAACCTCGGTGGTAGGGAAAAGAGTACCTCCCAACCTTCGAATGGATTACATGTAACTAAACATGATACAATCGTAATGATGAAATGTTTAAGTTTTGTAAAAAAGATGCTATTTTTCTATCAGTAAACTACCGACCATTATCAGTAACAATGTCTTTAGGTAGTCCATATCGGCATATGATAAACTTCCACATGAAATTTTGTACCTTGTCGGCTGTTATCTTGGCGAGTGGTTGGGCTTCTACCCATTTTGTAAAGTAGTCGATTGCCACAAGTAGAAATTTTACTAGCCTTTTGATATCGGGAAAGTGTAACACCCTACCACACAGAGCTTTACGCTTAAGTCGTAAAACAGGGGTGGTGTGCTATTACGTCCTCTAAAAGTAAAATTATATAATATAATATAGGTGAAAAATTATTTTTATCTAGGAGTCTTTGAAAAAGTTTAAACCAAAAGCCATAATACTCACGTAAACGGAAAGCTTGCATGCGAAAAAAACTAAGATTCATAAGCATAAATAAACGGAAAATAGGGAGGGTCAAAGGTACGAAATAACAAGCTCCTAACTCAGCCTGTGAAGCTAAGGCTGGCTGGATGATATTTACATATATATATATACATAGCCCGAAGCCCAAAATACAAACATAAAATCCTAGTTCTCCATAAATCTTTAAGAGATACAAAAGTAAAGTGAACATAAACATACGAGGAGAGTCTATACACATATATAAATCAAAATATAAAAAGTACGCCCCAAAATGAACCACTTCGCTGTAGAAGCTCCAGACACCTAGTGAGGTGCCACGCACATAAGATATAAGGTTCTGGGAATGCCAGAGGCAATCCTAAAATGCCGACACTCAGATATAAAGCTTAAGGAACTAAAAATAGAAGCCATAAGTGGGTGGTCATCTAGAGGTTCTCAATCCTAGCTAAACTTAACCTGCACACTAATCTTCTCCACCTTTCCTCCGTTCCTCCGTCTCCTATGAGTTGCACAAATAAACAAGCGAAACAAGGCAAACACAAGTAGTTCACAAGTAATACAAATAACAATTATAACAAATAGCAGATTATAATCACGTAGGAAATCCCATATAGTTCACAAGTAAGCAAATCATACAATATGCACATGATGTATGCCTGTCCTGCTGTTGATATCAACTGTCGGTTACATAGCCAGCCTGACATGTCCTGATAGCTAGTCGTGGAAATTAACTATGGAAAGAATTCTAAGCTAACATGGGGGAGACAACACCCCAAGCTCAATGACAACCATGGGCAGGATTCCAAACTGACATGGGGGAGACAATACCCCAAGCTAAATATTATCCATGGGAAAAATCCCAGGCTGACATGGGGAAGACAACGCCCCAAGCTCAATATATTCAATCATTTATCATAATTATCATTTTCAATCAAAACAATGATTCATATCTCATCTCATCATTCTCAATGTCACTTTACTCTCTTAATTGCCTCATATACCACTTTCATCATCTTTATCAATCAAATACCATCTTCTTTAACCACTTATTACCTTTTAAAAATCTTTCTTCATCTCCAAGTTACCACAATTTCCTAACTTCATCCTATTACTAGGCTCACTAACAAGATCTAGGACCAAAGGAATGAAAATAGAAGTTTAGAGGTTTGAATTTGAGCTTTAACACAAAAAATCTATTTTTGCTGAAACAGGGGCCACGCGTACGCGTGGGAGTGCATTACTGAAAGGTCACGCGTATGCGTGTGCGTACTTTTTCCTTCATCGCGTACGCCAACACCTTGCTTGCGTATGCGAGATGCCCAACCCGAAAAGGTTGGTTGCGTCGCGTGTAGGTGGTCGCATACGAAAGCTTATGCAGGATAGCAAAATGCTGAATGCTACAGAATTTTTAGTTTGCACTCCAAACTTCCGACGTGCATAATTTTTTCGTTTTAAATCATTTTTCTTCCATTCTTCGAAATGCATAAATTTCATGGATCCAATTTTTATATAAAACAAATTTGAAACCATTTGGGGGTCCGGAAGCTGAGTTATGGCTCACCGAAGTTCGGCTAAAACCAACTTTACACAAAAGACCTCAAACCTCAATTTCCTTTAGAACCAAACTCAAATCCACATTTTTAAATCTGTATTCTTTACAATAACATGTCATAGCATACCAATATAGCACCACTACCTACTCATGATATCACAATCAATCATGCTTCAATATTATCCAATTTCATACCCTAAGCTTTTTACTTCCATCAACAAAATTAACAATATTCCATCATATATATATAATCATCAACATCAACTTGTCAAACAATATTCCAACACCATATAGCACTATTTTTCCACCATAACCATGATCTCCAACACACACTCAACTTATACCATCAATCAATATCACAAATACTAAACATTCAACATACTTAATCGTTTTAACCTATCCTAAGGCCTTCTAGCCTAAGTTTTCACAAAACATTATTGATGAGTGGATAGCTTATATGCTTTTTGGCACTGTTTTTACATAGTTTTTAGTATGTTTTAGTTAGTTTTTACTATATTTTTATTAGTATTTATGCAAAATTCACATTTCTGGACTTTACTATGAGTTTGTGTGTTTTTCTGTGATTTTAGATATTTTCTGGCTGAAATTGAGGGACCTGAGCAAAAATCTGATTCAGAGGCTGAAAAAGGACTGCAGATGCTGTTGGATTCTGACCTCCCTGCACTCGAAATGAATTTTCTGGAGCTACAGAAACCCAATTGGCGCGCTCTCAATTGCGTTGGAAAGTAGACATTCTGGGCTTTCCAGCAATATATAATAGTACATACTTTGCTCGAGTTTTGATAATGCAAATTGGCGTTTGAACGCTCCCTTTCTACCCTATTCTGGCATTAAACGCCAGAACTGGCATAAAAGCTGGCGTTTAACTCCAAGAAGAGTTTCTACACGTGAAAGCTTCAATGCTCAGGCCAAGCACACACCAAGTGGGCCCCGAAAGTGGATTTCTGCACTTAGTTACTTATTTTCTGTAACCCTAGCTACTAGTTTAGTATAAAAATTACTTTTAGTGATTTATTTTATATCCTTGATCAGTTTTATGCTATCATAGATCATATTGTACACGTTTGGAGGCTGGCCTCATGGCCATGCCTGGACCTTCATTACTTATGTATTTTCAACGGTGGAGTTTCTACACCCCATAGATTAAGGTGTGGAACTCTGCTGTTCTTCATGAATTAATGCAAAGTACTATTGTTTTTCTATTCAATTCAAGCTTATTCTTATTCTAAGATATTCATTCGCACCCAAGAACATGATGAATGTGATGATCAAGTGACACTCATCACCATTCTCACTTATGAACGCGTGCCTGACAAACACTTCCGTTCTACATGAAAACAAGCTTGAATGCATATCTCTTAGCCTCCATTCCGAAAGATCAGAGTCTTCGTGGTATAAGCTAGAATCAATTGGCATCATTCTTGAGATCCGGAAAGTCTAAACCTTGTCTGTGGTATTTCGAGTAGGATCTGGGATGGGATGACTGTGACGAGCTTCAAACTCGCGAGTGTTGGGCGTAGTGACAGACGCAAAAGGATCAATGGATCCTATTCCAACATGAGTGAGAACCGACAGATGATTAGCCCTGGGGTGACAGCACAGATAGACCATTTTCACTGAGAGGACGGACGGTAGCCATTGACAACGGTGATCCCCCAACATACAGCTTGCCATGGAAAGGAGTACGCATGATTGGATGAAGGCAGTAGGAAAGCAGAGGTTCAGAAGTAACAAGCATCTCCATATGCTTATCTGAAATTCTCACTAATGAATTACATAAGTATCTCTATCTTATTTTATGTTCTATTTATATTTTAATTATCAAAACCTCATAACCATTTGAATCTGCCTGACTGAGATTTACAAGATGACCATAGCTTGCTTCAAGCCAACAATCTCCGTGGGATCGACCCTTACTCACGTAAGGTTTATTACTTGGACGACCCAGTGCACTTGCTGGTTAGTTGTGCGGAGTTGTGAAAAGGAGTTGAGATTACAATCGTGCATACCAAGTTTTTGGTGCTGTTGAGATCACAATTTCGTGCACCAAGTTTTTGGCGCCTTTGCCAGGGATTGTTCGAGTTTGGACAACTGACGGTTCATCTTGTTGCTCAGATTATGTAATTTTATTTTATTTTTATTTTCGAAAAATTCAAAAATTTTTTTTTAAAATAAATAAATTATTCTATGTCTTAAGAATTTTTAAGAATGAATTCTAGAGTTTCATGATGATTTGTTGAAGTCTGGCTGGCTGTGAAGCCATGTCTAATCTTTTGGACCGAGGTTTCAACTTATCATCACAAGAGCTTGTTGATTTCTATCAATCTTACTGTTGAATGTAATGATCTGCTAAAGCTTGGCTGGCCATTGGCCATGTCTAGTTTTTTGGACCAAAGCTTTCACTGAAAGCTTGGCTGGCTAGTAAGCCATGTCTAATTCCTGGACCGGAACTTTAGACTAACATTGCATGATTCCTGGAATTGTTATTAAAAATTTTGAATATCTTTATCTTCTTTTTCAAAATTAATTTTCAAAAAATCCAAAAAAATTAATAAAATCATAAAACCAAAAATAATTTAATGTTTCTTAATTGAGTCTAGTGTCAATTTTTAAGTTTGGTGTCAATTGCATCTTTTTTATTTCCTAAAAAATTTTCGAAAATTCATGCATGTGACCTTCATAATCTTCAAGTTGTTCTTGATGATTTTCTTTGTTTGATCTTTGCATTTTCATGTTTTGTGGCTTTTCTTGTTTTTCATATGCATTTTCAATTTGTTAGTGTCTAAACATTGAAAATTTCTAAGTTTGGTGTCTTGCATGTGTGTCTTTTCTTAAAAATTTTCAAAAATAAGTTCTTGGTGTTCATCTTGAAATTTAAAGTGTTCTTGCATGCATCATGTTTTTTAATCTTGAATTTTCATGTTTTGAGTCATTTTGATGTTTTTCTCTCTCCTCATAAAAATTCAAAAATAAAAAAATATCTTTCCCTTATTCTTCTCATAAATTTCGAAAATTTGGATTGACTTAGTCAAAAATTTTTAAAAATCAAATTATTTCTTATGAGTCAAATCAGATTTTCAATTTAAAAATCCTATCTTTTCAAAACCTTTTCAAAAATCAAATCTTTTTTATTTTTCTTTTTTTTTGAAAATTTTAAAAATTGATTTTCAAAATCTTTTTCTTATTTTTATTTCATATTTTCCAAAATCTTTACTAACAATTAATGTGATT
The DNA here is from genome assembly GCF_000816755.2 of Arachis ipaensis. Taxonomy (NCBI): domain Eukaryota; kingdom Viridiplantae; phylum Streptophyta; class Magnoliopsida; order Fabales; family Fabaceae; genus Arachis; species Arachis ipaensis. Next base: position 40,041,245 of record NC_029788.2, on the reverse strand, counting down.
GATTCAAAATTTTAAGTTATTACTTGCCTAGTAAAAAAGGTTCAATCTTTAAATTTTAGAATCATATCTTTTTGTTTCTTGTTAGTCAAGTAATTAACTTTAATTTCAAAAATCAAATCTTTTTTTTTAAATTTATTTTTTTCAAATCTTTTTCAAAACAAATTTCAATCATATCTTTTTCAAAACTTAATTTCACAATCTTTTCTAACTTCTTATCTTTTCAAAATTGATTTTCAAAATCCTTTTCAATTAACCACCTAACTTTTTGTTTGATTTTAAAAATTCTTATTTCTTTTTTTTTAAAACCATCTAACCACTTTCCTCTCTCTGATTTTCGAAAATTACTAACCACTTTCTCAAAAATCTTTTTTATTAAGTAATTTATTTAGTTTTCAAATTTTATTTTGTTTCTCTTTTTAATTTTTGAATTATAACTGAATTTTAAATAAAAACAAAAATATTTTCCTTTTCTTTTTAATTATTTTCGAAAACTCTCCCTCTCATTTCTCTCTATTTATTTATTTATCTACTAACACTCCTCTTCTACTCATAATTCAAACCCCCTCTTTTTCTCTGTGTTCGAATTTTTCTCTTCTCCTTCTTCTATTCTTCTCTTCTTCTACTCACATAAAGGAATCTCTATACTGTGACATAGAGGATTCATCTTCTTTTCTATTCTCTTCTTTTTCATATAAGCAGGAACATGGATAAAGACATCCTTATTGAAGTTGACCCTGAACCTGAAAGGACTCTTAAGAGAAAACTAAGAGAAGCTAAAGCACAACCCTCTGGAGAAGACCTGACAGAAATTTTCGAAAAAGAAGGAGACATGGCCGAACCCAAAAACAATGGTGGAGATGCAAGGAAGATGCTTGGTGACTTTATTGCACCCTCTTCTAACTTCTATGGAAGAAGAATCTCAATTCCTGCCATTGGAGCAAACAACTTTGAGCTTAAGCCTCAATTAGTTTCTCTAATGCAATAGAATTGCAAGTTTTATGGACTTCCATTGGAAGATCCCCATCAGTTCTTAGCTGAATTCTTGCAAATCTGTGACAATGTCAAGACCAATGGAGTTGATCCCGAGGTCTACAGGCTTATGCTTTTCCCTTTTGTTGTAAGAGACAAAGCTAGGACATGGTTGGATTCACAACCTAAGGAAAGCCTGAACTCTTGGGAAAAGCTGGTCAGTGCTTTCCTGGCCAAATTCTTTCCCCCTCAAAAGATGAGCAAGCTTAGAGTGGAAATCTAAACCTTCAGACAGAAGGAAGGTGAGTCCCTCTATGAAGCTTGGAAAAGATATAAGTAATTGATCAAAAGGTATCCTTCTGACATGCTTCCAGAATGCAGCATCATATGTATATTCTATGATGGTCTGTCTGAGTTGTCAAAAATGTCATTGGACCATTCTGCAGGAGGATCTCTTCATTTGAAAACCCCTACAGAAGCTCAGGAACTCATTGAAATAGTTGCAAATAATCAGTTCATGTACACCTCTGAGAGGAGTCCTGCGAACAATGGGACGCCTCAGAAGAAGGGAGTTCTTGAAATTGATACTCTGAATGCCATATTGGCTCAGAACAAAATATTGACTTAGCAAGCCAATATGATTTCTCAAAGTCTGAATGGATTGCAAGCTACATCCAACAGTACTAAAGAAGCATCTTCTGAAGAAAAAGCTTATGATCCTGAGAACCCTGCAATGGCAGAGGTGAATTACATGGGAGAACCCTATGGAAACACCCATAATCCTTCATGGAGAAATCATCCAAATTTCTCATGGAAGGACTAACAGAAGCCTCAACAAGGCTTCAATAATAATGGTGGAAGAAATAGGTTTAGCAATAGCAAGCCTTTTCCATCATCTCCTCAACAACAGACAGAAAATTCTGAACAGAGCCATTCTGGCCTGGAAACCATAGTCTCTGATCTATCCAAGACCACACTAAGTTTCATGAATGAAACAAGGTCCTCCATTAGAAATTTGGAGGCACAGGTGGGTCAGCAGTAAGAAGATTATTGAAACTCCTCCCAGTACTCTCCCAAGCAATACAGAAGAAAATCCCAAGAGAGAGTGCAAGGCCATAACCATGACCAACATGGCCGAACCTGGAGAGAGTGAGGAGGACATGAGTCCCAATGAGAAAAGCCTCATGGGATGCCCTCTGGATAGAAAGGAGTTTCCCTTTGAGGAACAAAAGAAATCTGAGGCTCATACAGAGACCATAGAGATTCTATTGAACTTCTTTCTGCCATTCATGAGCTCTGATGAATATTCTTCCTCTGAAGAGGATGAAGACATCACTGAAGAGCAAGTTGCCAAGTATCTAGGAGCAATCATGAAGCTGAATGCCAAGTTGTTTGGTAATAAGACTTGGGAGGATGAACCCCCCTTGTTCACCAATGAACTGAATGCATTAACGAGGCAGACATTACCTCAGAAGAAACTAGATCCCGAAAAATTCTTCATACCTTGTACCATAGGCACCATGACCTTTGAGAAGGCTCTGTGTGACCCGGGGTCAAGGATAAACCTCATGCCACTCTCTGTAATGGAGAAACTGGGAATCTTTGAGGTACAAGCTGTAAGAATCTCACTAGAGATGGCAGAAAAATCAATGAAATAGGCTTATGGACTAGTAGAGGACGTGCTAGTGAAGGTTGAAGGCCTTTACATCCCTGCTGATTTCATAATCCTAGACACTGGGAAGGATGAGGATGAATCCATCATCCTTGGCAGACCCTTCCTAGCCACAGCAAAAGCTGTGATTGATGTTGACAGAGGAGAGTTGGTCCTTCAGTTGAATGAGGACTACCTTGTATTTAAGACTCAAGGTTCTCCTTCTGTAACCATGGAGAGGAAGCATAAAAAGCTTCTCTCAATACAAAGTCAAACAAAACCCCCACATTCAAACTCTAAGTTTGGTGTTGGGAGGCCACAACTAAACTCTAAGTTTGGTGTTGAGAGGCCACAACCAAACTCTAAGTTTGGTGTTGAGAGGCCACAACCCTGCTCTGATTATCTGTGAGGCTCCATGAGAGCTCACTGTCAAACTATTGACATTAAAGAAGCGCTTATTGGGAGGCAACCCAATGTTATTTAATTATATATGTTTATTTTCCATTGTTATTTTATGTTTTCTGTAGGTTGATGATCATGTGACGTCACAAAAAAAACTGAAAAATCAAAAACAAAATGAAAAAATAACATAAAAGTAGCTCACCTTGGAGGAAGAGCTTACTGGCGTTTAAACGCCAGTAAGAGTAGCAGAATGGGCGTTAAACGCCCAGTCTGGCACCATTCTGGGCGTTTAACACCAGAAATAGGCACCAGACTGGCGTTTAACACCAGAACAGGGCACTAAGTTGGCGTTAAACGCCAAGAAAGGGAGAAAAGCTGGCGTTAAACGCCAGAAACAAGCAGCAACCTGGCGTTTAACGCCAGAATTGCACTCTAAGGGCGTTTTGCACGCCTAAATGGAGCAGGGATGCTAAATCCTTGACCCCTCAGGATCTGTGGACCCCACAGGATCCCCACCAACCTCATCTCACTCTCTCTTCTTCATACCTTTTCATAACATTCTTCCCCAAATACCCTTCACCAATCACCTCCATATCTCTTTCCAAATACCCTTCACCAATCACCTTATTCACTTTTCCCCAAAACACCACCTACCTTCAAATTCAAAACTCTTTTTCCCTCCCAAACCCAACCCCAAATACACAAACCTAACCCTCCCCCCACTTCTATATATACCCCTCATCACTCCTTCAATTTCACACATCACAAACACCTTATACCCCCTTGGCCGAATTCACCCTTTCCCTCCATCTCCTCTATTTTCTTCTTCTTCTCCTTCTTCATTCTATCTTTTTTGCTTGAGGACGAGCAAATCTTTTAAGTTTAGTGTGGTAAAAGTATTGCTTTTTGTTTTTCCATAACCATTTATGGCACCTAAGGCCGGAGATACCTCTAGAAAGAGGAAAGGGAAAGCAAAAGCTTCCACCTCCGAGTCATGGGAGATGGAGAGATTCATCTCAAAGGTCCATGAAGACCACTTCTATGAAGTTGTGGCTAAGAAGAAGGTGATCCCTGAGGTCCCTTTCATGCTCAAAAGGAGTGAGTATCCGGAGATCTGGCATGAGATTAGAAGAAGAGGATGGGAAGTTCTCTCCAATCCTATTCAACAAGTCAGAATCTTAATGGCTCAAGAGTTCTATGCAAACGCATGGATCACTAGGAACCATGATCAAACTATGAACCCGAATCCAAAGAATTAGATTATAATGGTTCGGGGGAAATACTTAGATTTCAGTCCGGAAAATGTAAGGTTGGCATTCAACTTGCCAATGATGCAAGAAAACGCACGCCCCTACACTAGAAGGGTCAACTTTGATCAAAGGTTGGACCAAGTCGTCATGGACATATGTGAGGAAGGAGCTCAGTGGAAAAGAGACTCCAAAGGCAAGCCGGTTCAGTTGAGAAGGCATGACCTTAAACCTGTGGCTAGAGGATGGTTGGAATTCATCCAACGTTCTATCATTCCCACTAGCAACCGGTCTGAAGTTACTGTAGATCGGGCCATCATGATCCATACTATCATGAATGGAGAGGAAGTAGAAGTTCATGAGGTTATATCCCTAGAACTCTACAAGGTGGCAGAAAAGTCCTCTACTTTGGCAAGGCTAGCCTTCCCTCATCTCATTTGTCACCTCTGCAATTCAGATGGAATTGACATAGAGGGAGACATCCTTATTGAAGAGGACAAGCCCATCACTAAGAAAAGGATGGAGCAAGCAAGAGAGCCCACTCATGGACCTCAACAAGAGCATGAGGAAATTCCTCATCATGAAATCCCTGGGATACCTCAAGGGATGAACTTTCCTCCACAAAACTATTGGGAGCAAATCAACACCTCCCTAGAAGAATTAAGTTCCAACATGGGACAACTAATGGTGGAGCACCAAGAGCATTCCAACCTCCTCCATGAAATTAGAGAGGACCAAAGAGCCATGAGGGAGGAACAACAAAGGCAAGGAAGAGACATTGAGGAGCTTAAGCACTCCATAAGATCTTCAAGAGGAAGAACAAGCCGCCATCACTAAGGTGGACCCGTTCTTTAATTTCCTTGTTCTTATTTTCCTATTTTTCGTTTCTTATGCTTTATGTTTGTCTATGCTTGTGTCTTTATTACATGATCATTAGTGTCTAGTGTCTATGTCTTAAAGCTATGAATGTACTATGAATCCATCACCTTTCTTAAATGAAAAATATTTTAATTACAAAAGAATAAGAAGTACATGGTTTCGAATTCTATCTTGGAATTAGTTTAATTATTTTGATGTAGTGGCAATACCTTTTATTTTCTAAATGAATGCTTGAACAGTGCATATTTTTGAATTTGTTGTTTATGAATGTTAAAATTGTTGGCTCTTGAAAGAATGATAAAAAAGGAAAAATGTTGTTTGATAATCTGAAAAATCATATAATTGATTCTTGAAGCAAGAAAAAGTAGTGAAAAGCTTGCAGAAAAAAAATAGGCAAAAAAAAGAAGGCGAAAAAAAAGAAAAAGAAAAAGAAAAAGCAAGCAGAAAAAGCCAGTAACCCTTTAAACTAAAAGGCAAGGGCAAAAAGGATCCAAGGCTTTGAGCATTAATGGATAGGAGGGCCCAAAGAAATAAAATTCTGGCCTAAGCGGCTAAACCAAGCTGTCCCTAACCATGTGCTTGTGGTGTGAAGGTGTCAAGTGAAAAGCTTGAGATTGAGCGGTTAAAGTTGTGATCCAAAGCAAAAAGAGTGTGCTTAAGAACCCTGGACACCTCTAATTGGGGACTCTAGCAAAGCTGAGTCACAATCTGAAAAGGTTCACCTATTTATGTGTCTGTGACATTTATGTATCCGGTGGTAATACTGGAAAACAAAATGCTTAGGGCCACGGCCAAGACTCATAAAGTAGCTGTGTTTAAGAATCAACATACTGAACTAGGAGAATCAATAACACTATCTGAATTTTGAGTTCCTATAGATGCCAATCATTCTGAACTTCAAAGGATAAAGTGAGATGCCAAAACTGTTCAGAAGCAAAAAGCTAAAAGCCCCGCTCATCTAATTAAGGCTAATCTTCATAGATGTTTTCAAAATTCATTGTATATTCTCTTCTTTTTATCCTATTTTGTTCTTAGTTTCTTGGGGACAAGCAACAATTTAAGTTTCGTGTTGTGATGAGCGGATAATTTATACGCTTTTTGGCACTGTTTTTATATAGTTTTTAGTATGTTTTAGTTAGTTTTTACTATATTTTTATTAGTATTTATGAAAAATTCACATTTCTGGACTTTACTATGAGTTTGTATATTTTTCTGTGATTTCAAGTATTTTCTGGCTGAAATTGAGGGACTTGAGCAAAAATCTGATTCAGAGGCTGAAAAAGGACTGCAGATGTTGTTGGATTCTGACCTCCCTGCACTCGAAATGGATTTTCTGGAGCTACAGAAACCCAATTGGCATGCTCTCAATTGTGTTGGAAAGTAGACATTCTGGGCTTTCCAGCAATATATAATAGTCCATACTTTGCCCGAGTTTTGATAACGCAAACTGGCGTTTGAACGCCCAATTTCTACCCTATTCTGGCGTTAAACGCCAGAACTGGCATAAAAGCTGGAGTTAAATGCCAGAACTGGCATAAAAGCTGGTGTTTAACTCCAAGAAGAGTCTCTACACGTGAAAGCTTCAATGCTCAGCCCAAGCACACACCAAGTGGGCCCGGAAGTAGATTTCTGCACTTAGTTACTTATTTTCTGTAACCCTAGCTACTAGTTTAGTATAAAAATTACTTTTAGTGATTTATTTTATATCCTTGATCAGTTTTATGCTATCATAGATCATATTGTACACGTTTGGAGGCTGGCCTCACGGGCATGCCTGGACCTTCATTACTTATTTATTTTCAACGGTGGAGTTTCTACACCCCATAGATTAAGGTGTGGAGCTCTGCTGTTCTTCATGAATTAATGCAAAGTACTATTGTTTTTCTATTCAATTCAAGCTTATTCTTATTCTAAGATATTCATTTGCACCCAAGAACATGATGAATGTGATGATCAAGTGACACTCATCACCATTCTCACTTATGAACGCGTGCCTAACAAACACTTCTGTTCTACATGAAAACAAGCTTGAATGCATATCTCTTAGCCTCCATTCCGAAAGATCAGAGTCTTTGTGGTATAAGCTAGAATCAATTGATAGCATTCTTGAGATCCAAAAAGTCTAAACCTTGTCTGTGGTATTCCGAGTAGGATCTGGGATGGGATGACTGTGACGAGCTTCAAACTCGCGAGTGTTAGGCGTAGTGACAGACGCAAAAGGATCAATGGATCCTATTCCAACATGAGTGAGAACCGACAGATGATTAGCCCTGCGATGACAACGCAGATGGACCATTTTCACTGAGAGGACAGACGGTAGCCATTGACAACGGTGATCCCCCAACATACAGCTTGCCATGGAAAGGAGTACGCATGATTGGATGAAGGCAGTAGGAAAGCAAAGGTTCAGAAGCAACAAGCATCTCCATACGCTTATCTGAAATTCTCACCAATGAATTACATAAGTATCTTTATCTTATTTTATGTTCTATTTATATTTTAATTATCAAAACCTCATAACCATTTGAATCTGCCTGACTGAGATTTACAAGATGACCATAGCTTGCTTCAAGCCGACAATCTCCGTGGGATCGACCCTTACTCACGTAAGGTTTATTACTTGGACGACCCAGTGCACTTGCTGGTTAGTTGTGCGGAGTTGTGAAAAGGAGTTGAGATTACAATCGTGCATACCAAGTTTTTGGCGCTGTTGAGATCACAATTTCGTGCACTAATTATATATTAAATACGTGAAACCTAAACCATACCTTGGCTGATTCCCACGTATTACCCAAGGCAACCCACTAATTCACCAAACACAACCTCAAGAGGTCCAAAATCACCAAGGCAACATCACCCAACCTCCAACAAGTTCCAAAGATCACAAATTCAAGCTCCAATATATATATATATATATATATATATATATATATACACACACACACACATAAATTCACATATATCACACACATATACCCAAATTCAATACCCAATACACCAATTCAAGAAATTAGCTAGAGTTCTAGTATCCTCACCTTACCCAAGTATCATATTAGCAAGAGTGAATGTTTTTCTCAAGCTAATCGGATCCTATAACATCAAGGAAGCAAAATCTCACCACCGCTTTAATAAATTTCAAAAATAGAAAGGGATAGAGCAACTGGGGTGATAGAGTGGATTACCTATGAAATTGTTTCGATGCATTCGTAGAGCTCAACGCGGTGGTCATGTGGCCGCAAATGGTGCGGCGATCGGAGCTCCGGATTGGAAGTTATATGGAATTGAAATTGAATGTGGAAGGGTTAGGGTTCAAAGCTGATTGCTCCTTCCACCAACGTGTTTCAGGTTGTTTTGGGGAAGAAGAGTGCAAGTCTTGGCCTTATATAATGGGCTTTGGGCCCAATATGGGCCCGGTTCGGTCCGTTCGGCCCAATCTTGGGCCAATTTCTTTAAAATTGGTGTCAAAATTCATATTTTAATTAATTCTACCACATTATACTCTAAAATTTTATTTTTTAATTTGTTGGATTAATAATTATTTTATTGGCTAATTATTTACTAATCTCTCGGGTTTTACAGAAAGGGCTGAGGATGTCCAGCCGCCATCTGTGGAATGGCTGGCTGACTTCTAACATGGGTAGCATCTCGGCCGGGTTGTGTATTACTAGTGCGCACTTCTGGCAGTTATCACATCATTGGACCTTTGTCATGCAGTCTTTCTTTAAGGAGTGCCAGTAACACACTGCTCTTAGCAATTTTGATGCAAGGCTTCGACCTCCTATATGTGTGCCATAGATGCCTTCGTGTGCTTCTGACACTGCTAGGTCAGCCTCCTCATTGCCTAAGCACTTCAGAAGAGGTCGGGAAAAACCTCGTCTGTAGAGGTCCTCCCCAATGATGGTGAAAAGACTTGCTTTTTTCCTGAAGACTTTGGGATTTCCCTCTGTTGGTGGTATTGCTTCAGTTATTAAGAAGTTGATGTTTAGAGCTCTCCAATCGTCTACCTGTGATAAGCTCAAAACAAGTTCGTTGCATATACTAGGTTGTTCCAGAGTTATTTATGATAAGTCTAATGTTTGTCCTATTGCATTTGATTAGCTAGTTTAGATAGTATGTCAGCCCTATTGTTTTCGTTTAGGTTTATGTGTGTTATTTGGAAATGTTGAAATTGTTGAATTAAATGCTTTACCTATGCTAAATATTGTTCTAATAAAGGCTCGCGTACCTGGAATATGTCGTTTACCTGTTGAACTACAAGCAGGGAGTCGCAATAGACTTTGATGTGCTGGATTCCACTTTCTTTAGCCAGTCTCAAGCCAGCTAGCAATGCCTTGTACTCGGATTGGTTATTGCTAGCTAAAAAAAGATATTTTATTGATTGTTTTATACAGGCTCCTTCTCTGTCTTTGAAGACGATTCCAACTCCCGCGCCTTCTTCATTGGAGGCACCGTCTACATACAGGTCCCATTCAAGGTAGATTTCCTCCGTTGAGGTAAATTCTGCTATGAAGTCAATGAGTATTTGGGATTTGAGTGAAGCACGAGCTTGGTATTTGATTTTGTATTCTGATAGTTCTACCGACCATTTTGTTAATCTTCCTGCCAAATTTTGACGAGTAAGCACCTGCCTTAGCGGATGATTAGTTTAGACTATTATTTCATAGCTCTGGAAGTACTGTCGTAAGCGTCGTGCTGTGACCACCAGAGCAAAAGCTAACTTTTCGATAGCTAGGTACCGACTTTGTGCATTTTGCAGAATTTTACTGATAAAGTAGACTGGGTACTGCTCTCAACGTATTTCTATTACAAGGACAGATGAAATTGAATTAGCAGAAATTGAAAGATACAAATAGAGTGGGTTACCATCCATTGGTTTCTTCAATATCGGAAGTGATAATAGGATTTGCTTAAATTCAGTGAATGATTGTTCACACTTGTCCAACCATGTAAATTTTTGTTTGACTTTCTCAGTGTGTTGAAAAAATGGGTTGATCTTGTTGCCATTGTTGGTAGGAATCGTGACAAGGTTGCCAGTCTCCCCGTTAGTTGCTGTACTTCTTTAATTGTTGTTGGCGATTTCATCTGTATGACCGCAATACATTTGTCGGGGTTTGCCTCAATTCCTTTGTGGGTTAACAGGAATCCGAGGAATTTTTCCCTTGTACTCTGAAGGCGCATTTTTCAGGATTTTATCCCATGTTATATTTTCTTAACTGCTTGAACACCTCTTTGAGGTCTGATAGATGATCTTCTTCATCTTCTGATTTGACGACCATGTCGTCGACATATACTTCCATGTTCCTCCTGATTTGTTTTTGAAAGACCTTGTCCATTAGACGTTGATATGTGGCCCCTGCATTTTTGAGACTGAAAGGCATGACTTTGTAGCAGAAATTCCCATGCTCGGTTATAAAGGCAGTTTTGTCTTCGTCTACAAGGTGCATAAGTATTTGGTTATAGCCCGAATAGGCGTCCATACATGAAGCTCAATATTTTGTAACTAGAAGTGCTGTCGATGAGGTTATCAATACAGGGAAATGGATAAGAGTCCTTTGGGCAGGCTTTGTTTAGATCAGTGAAGTCAACGCACATTCGCTATTTGCCTGAATTCTTTTTTACCATTACTATATTCGCTAGCTAGGATGTGAAACGGATTTCTCTGATGAACCCTGCGCTTAGTAGTTTCTGCGTTTCTTTGATGGCTGCATCCATTTTTTCTTGTCTTAGGTGCCTCTTTTTTTGTTTAATTGGTCGGGCTTTGGGATCTAAAGTAAATCTGTGGCTTATGACTCCTGAATCTATCCCTGGCATGTCAGTCGGGGTCCATGTGAATAGCTTGGCATTTGCCTGAAGTAATTTGGTGATTTACTCCTCGTATCCTGTAGATAAGGCAGAACCAATGTTAGTGGCTTGAATTTTGTTGTTTGAGATTCTTACCTTACGCAGATCATCGATTGGTGTAGGTCGTGTTTCCTGGTCAGTCCAAGGATCTAGCTCGGCTAATTCTGGTATATCATTGGTATTGTATACCGAGTTTACTCTTGGTGTTGGTTGCTGTTTCATTTTGAGCCCTGCGTTGTAACATTGCCTTGTCTCTTTCCTGTCCGAATGTACCGTCACTATGGTTCTGTCCTGCGAGCAAAACTTGATACACAGGTGAATCGTGGAGACTATAGCTCCGAAAGCATTTAAAGATGGCCTTCCTAATATAATATTATAAGGACTAAAGCAATTGACAATTCAGTACTAAATGTCTAAAGTTTTTGAGTGAGGGTACTCCCCTAAGGTCATCCTCACCCAAACATAACCTGTTACAGGGACTATTTCCTAAAAAAATCTGACCAATTTTCCAGAGGATGGCTGGAGCACTTTGTCATTTAATTGCATCTTTTTGAAGGTGGATAAGAACATGACATCGGCACTGCTTCCTGGGTCCAGGAGGACCTTTCGAATGAGAAGATCTCCTGTTGTCACAGAGATTACCACTGGGTCATCGAGGTTATGGGTCTTGGATTTAAAATCTTTCTTTGCAAATGTGATTTTCGAAATGTGGAAAGTAGACGTTTCTCTTGGTGTGTCATCCTATAGTGTCAACATAGTTCGATAGCTCTGATTCCTGGCTGAGCTTGTATCTCCACCACATACAAATCCTCCTGAGATGTAGTTAATGATCTTTTTGGGTGGTTGGGATTGATTGTGTTGCCATTGGTCTTTTTCGGCGCTTGTTGTCTAATGTCCAGCTGTGGCCAAGGTTGATGAGTCTTGTTGTATTCTACTGCCGATGTATTTATCTAATAGTCCTTGCCATGCCATTCTTTCGAGCAAATCCTTGGCCATAACATATTCGTTAGTGGTATGACCGAACTTCTGGTGGAAAGCACAATGCTTGGTTTTGTCCACATATTTTTGGTCTTGATAAGTTCCCGCGTTGCTTGGCGGCTTTATGAGTTTGCTGTGAAGGATCTTTTTGATTATGTCTTCCCTTTTTGTGTTGAATTTAGTGTAGGAGTCGAACTTCGGGGTCAGCTTGAAAGGTTTTTTTAGCTTCTTATTGGTCTGTGATCTCGGTTGCCTTTCTACATCTTGGCGAGGTTGGTGCTTATCCATCCACTGAGCTTCACAGAGTTTCTCAATCTCCATTTGACCCGTGGCTCTTTCTCGAAACTCTACTAATGTTTTCGGTTTGGTCAGCGATGGTTTCTTGGAACTTCCCAGGGCCGAGTGTAAAACCCGGTTAATTAATAAATAGTTAACTCATAAATTAATATTTATTCAAAAAAAAATAAGAAAATGGGATTCTTATAGTCTAATGGAATAGAGCTAATTAAAACGAGAGTTTTGACACTAATTTTAAAGAATTTGGCTCATGATTGGGCCGAACGGACCGAACCGAGTGAACCGGGACCTATTGGGCCCAAGGCCCAACCCATCAGCCCATTAATGAAAGGCAACAACCTTTCCTTCCCCATTCAGACCTCACACACGTTGAAACACTCTTGGGGAAAGGAAGAACACCTTTCATGAAACCAAACCCTCACTCTATAATTAAATTGCCATAACTTTTGATCCGGAACTCCGATAGCCGGACCGTTCACGGCCATGCGTCTGCAGTGACAAGCTCTACAAAGCCCGGTAAGAAATTTAGTAAGAAAGCCACGTTTCTAGCTCCAATTCTCTCTTCCCCAATTCAAAAATTTATGTTATTGGTGTTGAGATTTTGAGTTCTTTGATATTATAGGATCCAATTAGTTTGAGAGAACCACTTAATCTTGCCTCTTTGGTCCGTGGGTACGGTAAGAATTCTCAACTCTAGTGGAATTCTTGGTTTATTGTGTTTGGATATTAAGTTTTTATATTTAAATGTGATAATGTGGTTTAGGTAGTGTATATATGTAACTTGGAGCTTGATAGTGAACATTGGAGACTTGATGGAACTTTGGGTGGCATTGCTTTGGAGATTTTGGATCCTTGGGGTTGAGTTTTGTGCCTTTTGGAGGTTTCTTTGGGTTATACATGGAAATCCGCCAAGGTATGTGTAAGAACTGTAATTAATCAACCGGTTAATTAAGTAATTAATATTGTCCAAATTAGACTTCAAAAAGTTAGAGTGATAATTTGAGGATTTAAAGGTGATTTTTGGACTCAGTAGGTTTTTCTGAGTCAGAAAATGTGCTTTCGGCAAAAAACCGTAAAAAACTGCAAACCGACATTTGAACCGGTTGAACCGGTTCAAGTCTGCCCGGTACCGCATGAGAAAAAGTGAAAACCGACAAAAACCTTAGAAAAATGTTAGAAATAGAAAACTGAGCATTAATTTTAAAGGTTTGGCCCAAAGTTGGGCCAAACGAGCTAAAAATGCTAATGGGTTGGACCGGACCCAAGTTGGGCCCAAGCCTAACATATAAAAGGCTCATTAAATGAACCAAACCAGCCACAACTCCATTAAACACACACACACACTTCAGAAATAGAAAGGGGAAGAGAGGAAGAAGAAGCACCATTCACCATCTTCTTCCGAAGCTCATATCTTGAGCTATAGAGCTTCGATCGCCGCACTGTTTGTGGCTACGTGTTCCTTGTGGAGAGCTCTACAAAACCCATACAAGAAACTGAAGAGGTAACTACGAAATCCTTTCTATTCTTCTCTCCAAAATTTCGGTTCTTAGAATTTGTGATTAAGTGAGATTTTGTGATTTTGGATGTTTAGGTTTGCTCTAAACCTTGCTTAGCATTGGGTTTTGACATCCAAATCTGTTTGAAGAGGTAAGAGCCATTAAACCCTAGTGAATTTATGTTTAATTGGAACCCTAGGTTGATTTGAGGTGATTTATATGTATATATATAGTTTGATTATTGTGGCTTTGGGAGCTTTTGGAACTTAATTGTGCTTATTGGAGTGGAAGTGAAAGCTTGGATTTTGGTTGAAAGCTCTTGGGTGCTCAATTTTGAGTTTTGGACATATAGGGGATCGGCCAAGGTATGGTTTCGGTTTCTTCTATGTAGTATATAACATTCATGGAAATTAGGCTAGTGACCCATAGGATAGGTGATGAGTGGATAATTTATACGCTTTTTGGCATTGTTTTTAGTATGTTTTTTGTAGAATCTAGTTACTTTTAGGGATGTTTTCATTAGTTTTTATGTTAAATTCACATTTCTAGACTTTACTATGAGTTTGTGTATTTTTCTGTGATTTCAGGTATTTTCTGGCTGAAATTGAGGGACTTGAGCAAAAATCAGATTCAGAGGTTGAAGAAGGACTGCTGATGCTGTTGGATTCTGACCTCCCTGCACTCAAAGTGGATTTTATGGAGCTACAGAACTCGAAATGGCACGCTTCCAATTGCGTTGGGAAGTAGACATCCAGGGCTTTCTATCAATGTATAATAGTCCATTATTTGCCCAAGTTTAGATGACGCAAACTGGTGTTCAACGCCAGTTCTCTGTCCAATTCTGGAGTTCAGCGCCAGAAAGGGATCAAAAACCAGAGTTGAACGCCAGAAATGGATCAAAACCTAGCGTTCAACTCCACAAATGGCCTCTGCACGTGGAAAGTTAAAGCTCAGCCCAAGCACACACCAAGTGGGCCCCGGAAGTGGATTTATGCATCAATTACTTATTTCTGTAAACCCTAGTGACTAGTTTATTATAAATAGGACCTTTTACTATTGTATTAGACATCTTTGGATTATCTTTTGATCCTTTGATCATCTTTGGACGCCTGGTTCTTAGATCAGAGGGGCTGGCCATTTGGCCATGCCTGGACCTTTCACTTATGTATTTTTAACACTGAGAGGATAAGGTGAAGCCATTGACAAAGGTGATGCCTCCAGACGATTAGCCGTACCGTGACAGGGTATTTGGATCATTTTTCCGAGAGAAGACCGAAAGTAGCCATTGACAATGGTGATGTATCACATAAAGCCAGCCATGGAAAGGAGTAAGACTGATTGAATGAAGATAGCAGGAAAGCAGAGGTTCAGAAGAACGAAAGCATCTCTATGCACTTATCTGAAATTCTCACCAATGATTTACATAAGTATTTCTATCCCTATTTTATTAATTATTTTCGAAAACCCCATTACTATTTTATATCCGCCTGACTGAGATTTACAAGGTGACCATAGCTTGCTTCATACCAACAATCTCCGTGGGATTTGACCCTTACTCACGTAAGGTATTACTTGGACGACCCAGTGCACTTGCTGGTTAGTTGTGCGAAGTTGTGAACCATGGTATTGGCATCATGTTTTTTGGCGCCATTACCAGGGAAAGAAAGAGCGATGAATTTTACATAATCAAAGTGTAATCACAATTTTTGCGCACCAAGTTTTTGGCGCCGTTGCCGGGGATTGTTCGAGTTTGGACAACTGATGGTTCATCCTGTTGCTCAGATTAGGTAATTTTCTTTTTGTTTTGTTTTCAAAAAAGTTTTCAAAAAAAATCTTTCAAAAAATTTTCTCTTGTTTTCGAAAAAATAAAAATGTTTTTCAAAAAAAAAATTTTTTTTCTTGTGTTTTCGAAAAAAAAATTTAGATTCAAAATTTTTAAGAATGAATTCTAGTGTTTCATGAAGCATGTGAAGCCTGGCTGGCTGCAAAGCCATGTCTAAATTCTTTTGGACTGAGGCTTCCAAACCATCAGCATAGAGGCAAGTTACATATTTGATAAGTAATGAGCAGTATATTCTGATATCTTGCTGAAGCTTGGCTGGCCATTGGCCATGTCTAGTGTTTTGGACCGGAGCTTTCATTGAAAGCTTGGCTGGCTAGTGAGCCATGTCTAATTCCTGGACTGAAGCTTTAGACTAACATGGCAAGATTCCTGGAATTCATATTAAAAATTTTGAAATCCTTATTTTTGTATTTCAAATAATTTTCGAAAAAAAAAAAATCCAAAAAAATCAGAAAATCATAAAAATAAAAAATATTTTTCTGTTTCTTGTTTGAGTCTTGAGTCATGTTATAAGTTTGGTGTCAATTGCATGTGCATCTTGCATTTTTCGAAAATTTTCATGCATTTATAGTGTTCTTCATGATCTTCAAGTTGTTCTTGGTAAGTCTTCTTGTTTGATCTTTGCATTTGCATGTTTTGTGTCTTTTCTTATTTTTTATATGCATTCTTGAATTCTTAGTGTCTAAGCAGTAAAGAATTCTAAGTTTGGTGTCTTGCATGTTTTCTTTGCATTAAAAATTTTTTCAAAAATATGTTCTTGGTGTTCATCATGATCTTCATAGTGTTCTTGGTGTTCATCTTGACATTCATAGCATTCTTGCATGCATCACATGTTTTGATCTAAAAATTTCATGCATTGCATCATTTTACTTGTTTTTCTCTCTCATCATTAAAAATTTCAAAAAAACCAAAAAAAAATATCTTTCCCTTTTTCTCTCTCAAAATTTCAAAAATTAGATTTGACTTTTTTAAAAATTTTTAAAAATCTAGTTGTTTTTATGAGTCAAATCAAATTTTCAATTTAAAAATCTCATCTTTTTTCAAAATCTTTTTCAAAAATCAAATCTTTTTCAAATTTCTTAGTTATTTTCGAAAATAACAATAACTATTAATATTTTGATTCAAAAATTTCAAGTTTGTTGCTTACTTGTTAAGAAAGATTCAAACTTTAAGTTCTAGAATCATATCTTGTGATTTCTTGTGAATCAAGTCATTAATTGTGATTTTAAAAATCAAATATTTTCCAAAACCAATTTTAATCATATCTTTTCAAAAATATCTTCTCATCTTATCTTTTTCAAAATTTGATTTCAAAATATCTCTTCTAACTTCCTAACTTCTTATCTTTTCAAAATTGATTTTCAAATTTGTTTCAACTAACTAACTAACTTTTTGTTTGTTTCTTATCTTTTTCAAAACCACCTAACTAACTCTCTCTCTCTCTCTAATTTTCGAAAATATCTTCCCCTTTTTCAAAATTTCTTTTTTTTATTTAATTAATTATTTTAACTTTTGATTTTAAACTTTTCAAAAAAAAATTACTAACCTTTTTCAAAAATTATTTTTCGAAAATCCTCTCCCTCTCTCATCTTATTCTATTTATTTATTCATCTATTAACATCTCTTCCTCACATCACTCACCAAATTCAAACCCCCTCTTCTATCTGTGTTCGAATTTTTTCTTCTCTTCTTTTTCTACTAACAATAAGGAACCTCTTTACTGTGACATAGAGGATTCCTCTTTTTTTCTTTTTCTCTTCTCTTTCTTATGAGCAGGGACAAAAAAAAGGCATTCTTGTTGAAGCTGATCCAGAACCTGAAAGGACTCTGAAGAGAAAACTAAGAGAAGCTAAATTACAACAATCCAGAGACAACCTTATTGAAAATTTTGAACAAGTAAAGGAGATGGCAGCCGAACCCAACAACAATATTGCAAGGAGAATGCTTGGTGACTTTACTGCACCTAATTCCAATTTACATGGAAGAAGCATCTCCATTCCTGCCATTGGAGCAAACAACTTTGAGTTGAAACCTCAATTAGTTTCTCTGATGCAGCAAAACTGCAAGTTTCATGGACTTCCATCCGAAGATCCTTTTCAGTTCTTAACTGAATTTTTGCAGATATGTGATACTGTTAAGACTAATGGAGTAGATCCTGAAGTCTACAGGCACATGCTTTTCCCTTTTGCTGTAAGAGACAGAGCTAGAATATGGTTGGATTCTCAACCTAAAGACAGCCTGAACTCTTGGGATAAGCCACATCCCTACTGATTTCATAGTCCTGGATACTGGAAAGGAAGAGGATGATTCCATCATCCTAGGAAGACCTTTCCTAGCCACAGCAAGAGCTGTGATTGATGTGGATAGAGGAGAATTAATCCTTCAATTGAATGAGGACAACCTTGTGTTTACAACTCAAGGATCTCTCTCTGCATCCATGGAGAGGAAGCATAAAAAGCTTCTCTCAAAACAGAGTCAAACAAAGCCCCCACAGTCAAACTCTAAGTTTGGTGTTGGAGAGTTTCAACAATGCTCTGAACATCTGTGAGGCTCCATGAGAGCCCACTGTCAAGCTATTGACTTTAAAGAAGCGCTTGTTGGGAGGCAACCCAATTTTTATTTATCTAACTATATTTTTCTTAGTTATATGTCTTTATAGGTTCATGATCATGTGGAGTCACAAAATAAACAAAAAATTAAAAACGGAATCAAAAACAGCAGAAGAAAAATCACACCCTGGAGGAGCATCTGTCTGGCGTTCAGCGCCAGAACAGAGCATGGTTCTGGCGCTGAACGCTCAAAATGGGCAGTGTTTGGGCGCTGAACGCCCAGAACAGGCATGGTTTTGGCGTTCAACGCCAGAAATGGCCAGTAAATGGGCGTTGAATGCCCAAAATGGGCACCAACCTGGCGCTGAACGCCCAGAGTTGTGTGCAAGGGCATTTTACATGCCTAATTTCGTGCAAGGTTGTAAATCCTTGAACACCTCAAGATCTGTGGACCCCACAGGATCATCTCAGGATCTGTGGACCCCACAGGATCATCTCAGGATCTGTGGACCCCACAGGATCCTCACCTACCTCCACTCACTTCTTTTCATCCCTCACCACTCTCTTTCACACAATCCCATAAACACTCTTCCCCATCACCTCTTCACCACTCACATCCATCCACTCTTCCCCATAAACCTACCTCATAAACTCCACCTACCTTCAAAATTCAAAACCAATTTCCCACCCAAACCCACCCTAAATGGCCGAACCTTAACCCCCCTCCCTCCCCTATATATAGCCCTCCATTCTTCCTCATTTTCATACAACACAACCCTCTCCTCTCTACTTGGCCGAAACACACTTCACCCCTCTTCTCCATATTTTCTTCTTCTTCTTCATCTATTCTTTCTTTTATTGCTCGAGGGCGAGCAATATTCTAAGTTTGGTGTGGAAAAAGTATAAGCTTTTTGTTTTTCCATTACCATTGATGGCACCTAAGACCGGAGAATCCTCTAGAAAGGGAAAATGGAAGACAAAAGCTTCCACCTCCGAGTCATGGGAGATGGAAAGGTTCATCTCCAAAGCCCATCAAGACCACTTCTATGATGTTGTGGCCAAGAAGAAGGTGATCCCCGAGGTCCCTTTCAAACTCAAAAGAAATGAGTATCCGAAGATCCGACATGAAATTCAAAGAAGAGGTTGGGAAGTTCTAACAAACCCCATCCAATAAGTCGGCATCCTAATGGTTCAAGAGTTCTATGCCAATGCATGGATCACCAAGAACCATGATCAAAGTAAGAACCCGGATCCAAAGAACTATGTTACAATGGTTCGGGGGAAATACTTAGATTTTAGTCCGGAAAATATGAGGTTGGCGTTTAACTTGCCTATGATGCAAGGAGATGCACGCCCCTACACTAGAAGGGTCAACTTTAATCAAAGGTTGGACCAAGTCCTTATGGACATATGTGTGGAAGGAGCTCAATGGAAGATTGACTCCAAAGGCAAGCCAGTTCAACTAAGAAGATTGGACCTCAAGCCTGTGGCTAGAGGATGGTTGGAGTTCATTCAATGCTCAATCATTCCCACTAGCAACCGATCTGAAGTTACTGTGGATCGGGCCATCATAATTCATAGCATCATGATTGGAGAGGAAATAGAAGTTCATGAAGTCATCTCTAATGAACTCTACAAAATAACCGAAAAGTCATCCCCCATGGCAAGGCTAGCTTCTCCTCATCTTATCTGCCATCTATGTTACTCAGCTGGAGCTTTCATAGAAGGAGACATTCCTATTAAGGAAGAGAAGCCCATCACTAAGAAAAAGATGGAGCAAGCAAGAGAGCCCAATCATGGAGCTCAAGAGGCGCAAGAAGCTCATCACCATGAGATCCCGGAGATGCCTCAAATGCAATTTCCTCCACAAAACTATTGGAAGCAAATCAACACCTCCCTAGGAGAATTAAGTGCCAACATGGGACAATTAAGGGTGGAACATCAAGAGCACTCCATCAGCTTAAGAACCCTGGACACCTCTTATTTGGCATTTTATCAAAGCTGAGTCACAATCTGAAAAGGTTCACCCAATTATATGTCTGTGGCATTTATGTATCCGGTGATAATACTGGAAAACAAAGTGCTTAGGGCCACGGACAAGGCTCATAAAATAGCTGTGTTCAAGAATCATCATACTGAACTAGGAGAATCAATAACACTATCTGAATTCTGAGTTCCTATAGAAGCCAATCATTCTGAACTTCAATGGATAAAGTGAGATGCCAAAACTATTCAAGAGGCAAAAAGCTATAAGTCCCGCTCATATGATTGAAGCTATGTTTCATTGATAGTTTGGAATTTATAGTATATTCTCTTCTTTTTATCCTATTTGATTTTCAGTTGCTTGGGGACAAGCAACAATTTAAGTTTGGTGTTGTGATGAGCGGATAATTTATACGCTTTTTGGCATTGTTTTTAGTATGTTTTTAGTAGAATCTAGTTACTTTTAGGGATGTTTTCATTAGTTTTTATGTTAAATTAACATTTCTGGACTTTACTATGAGTTTGTGTGTTTTTCTATGATTTCAGGTATTTTCTGGCTGAAATTGAGGGACTTGAGCAAAAATCAGATTCAGAGGTTGAAGAAGGACTGCTGATGCTGTTGGATTCTGATCTCCCTACACTCAAAGTGAATTTTCTGGAGCTACAGAACTCGAAATGGCGCGCTTCCAATTGCGTTGGAAAGTAGACATCCAGGGCTTTCCAGAAATGTATAATAGTCCATACTTTGCCATAGTTTAGATGACGCAAACTGGCGTTCAACGCCAGTTCTCTGTCCAATTCCGGAGTTCAGCGCCAGAAAGGGATAAAAAACCAGAGTTGAACGCCAGAAATGGATCAAAACCTGGCGTTCAACTCCACAAATGGCCTCTGCACGTGGAAAGTTAAAGCTCAGCCCAAGCACACACCAAGTGGGCCCCGAAAGTGGATTTATGCATCAATTACTTATTACTGTAAACCCTAGTGACTAGTTTATTATAAATAGGACCTTTTACTATTGTATTAGACATCTTTGGATTATCTTTTGATCCTTTGATCATCTTTGGACGCCTGGTTCTTAGATCAGAGGGGCTGGCCATTCGGCCATGCCTGGACCTTTCACTTATGTATTTTTAACGGTAGAGTTTCTACACTCCATAGATTAAGGTGTGGAGCTCTGCTGTTCCTCAATGATCGAGAACTGACAGATGAATAGCCGTGCCGTGACAGGGTGCGTTGACCATTTTCACTGAGAGGATAAGGTGAAGCCATTGACAAGGGTGATTCCTCCAGATGATTAGCCGTGCCGTGATAGGGCATTTGGATCATTTTCCCGAGAGAAGACCGAAAGTAGCCATTGACAATGGTGATGTATCACATAAAGCCAGCCATGGAAAGGAGTAAGACTGATTGGATGAAGATAGCAGGAAAGCAGAGGTTCAGAGGAACGAAAGCATCTCTATGCACTTATCTGAAATTCTCACTAATGAGTTACATAAGTATTTCTATCCCTATTTTATTAATTATTTTCAAAAACCATATTACTATTTTATATCCGCCTGACTGAGATTTACAAGGTGACTATAGCTTGCTTCATACCAACAATCTCCGTGGGATTCGACCCTTACTCACGTAAGGTATTACTTGGATGACCCAGTGCACTTGCTGGTTAGTTGTGCGAAGTTGTGAACCATGGTATTGGCATCATGTTTTTTGGCGCCATTACCAGGGAAAGAAAGAGCGATGAATTTTACATAATCAAAGTGTAATCACAATTTCTGCGCACCAATAGGTTTGAATTTAAATGGTTGTTGAGTTGTTAAATGATGATATGTGATGATTTATGATGAATTAATGATTGTTGGGTTTGAGTATGATGAATGATGGTAATATGATAATGATGATTGATTGTGTAACTTGAAAAGGCATAATGATGATGTAAGTGATGTTGAATTTGATGATTTGGCATTATGGTTGTAAAAGTGTGATATATTGGTGTTGATGTTGAAGATGATGAAATGTGAAGGAAAATGTGGTAATGTTGGTGTATTATGACACAACAGGTTAATGTTGATGAAAGATGAAGTTTTTGAATGGTTTGGTATGATTTGGAATGTGTATGGTAAGAAATTATGTAAATGGTGAAGCTTGGTAAAATTGGGTTTTTGGTGAACTTTGCTCGATCATAACTTTTGCCTCGGTTTTCAACATTTAATGAAACTTATCTAGAATTAAAGATCTTTGAAAATCCTTTAAATCGATATAAAGTTTGTGAAATTTGGAATTTTGTGGAGGGAGTTATGATCATTCAAAGTTGGTTTTAAAAATCTGAAATTCTGCAAAGTTGCAGGATTTCATGATTTCTGATATGTGCGGGCGCACACCCTCGTGCGGACGCACACCCTGCAAAAATTTTGACCTGTGCGGATGCACACACCTGTGCGCACGCACAGACAAGGAAGTGCGTTCTGTTTGCAGCGTTAGCACAGCTTCTGCGCGCACATATCTAGGGAAAAATTTCAACCTGTGCGGACGCACAGGCCCGTGCGGACGCACAGGCCCGTGCGGACGCACACGTCGGGAAGGCCAGTCTGTTGAGGGTGCTGGCACAGGTTGTGCGAGTGAATAGATCTTGAAAATTTTGACAACTGTGCGTACGCACACATTTTAAAACTCTCCAGAGCGTGTGCACGCACACTCTTGTGCGGCCGCACACGCCCTGTTTCTCAAAATTTTATTTTTTCAACTATTCTACCTTCCCAACAAGATTGTAAGCTTCCCTAACACCATTTTAGGACTTTTGGGCCTAGTTTTAGACTTTTGAAATATTGGGAAAGAATGTAGGGATAGTAGATGATATTAATTGGAGAACTTAGAAAACGGAGGCCTAGGTTTCTGGCGTGCTGAGGAATGATAAATTGTTGATGTGTGGAAACTGAGATATGAATGAACTGTGGTTGAGATGAGTCAGGGATTCGGAATGAGATGATGGATCTCTGTATGCTAAAAATATTTTCTTTGAAAACCACTAAAATAATGTTTTTACTGAGATTATGAGACACTATGCGCCCAGCAGGGACGGTGGTTAATCCCGCCTGTCGAGGTAGCGGTGGCGGCGTAAGGACAGTGGTTAATCTTGCTTACGTTGAGATGTGAGATCTGAGGCAAGAGTATCCCGTTCGCATCCCTTCGGATCTATAGAGCGTGCAGCACTGGTACCTGGACAGTGATCCGAGCACTATATCTCGGGGGTTCCCATATGAGAAATCCGAAGGGCGACGTCTCCATGGAGATGTGTCGAGTTGGCAGTTGAACCGACAATGTGATATCACAGCCAGTAGGGCAGGCATTCATCATATGCATTTTCTATTTGTTTGTTTGCTTTACCGACTTGTAATTGTATGCCTAGTTGAATAACATGCCTATTTGCTTACTTGATCTACTTGCCTTGTATGCTTTTACTTGTGAATTACTTGCATTGTTATTAATTGTGCTTTCTACTGGGATTGAGGAGGTTTGGAAGGCGATGGTGATGGGATCGCATGGAGGATAGGTTGGTGAAGGCTGTGGGACATCGGTGTTTGGTTAGAGTAGAAATCCCCTAAGATAGATTTCCCTGGCTATTTAAGTTAATGTTGTTATAATTATGCTTATTTGTTTTAGAATGCTTTAAGTTTGAATCTTGTGATGGATATGGAGCTTAGGATTGCCTTTGGCATCCTGGGGTCTTATATCCTACATCACTGGGCACTGTTACCATACTGAGAATCCCCGGTTCTCATACCATATATTTTTTGTGTTTTTCAGATGCAGGTCATAACTCACCTCGGTGAGTTACTTTGGATGGTAACAGAAGCGGAGGATCTTGGATTCTTTTGGAGTCTTTTTAGTTTATTTTTTTATATGTCTCTCACTTTTGTATTTTGTTTAGCCTAGAGGCTTGTATTTGAGAGAACAAAACTGTATAAGCTGTTTTACTGTCTGGTTCTGTATACCTATATTTGGCTAGCCGGCTTAAACTCCGCGAGTCAAGGCTAGTTTCCTATGATATTATATACTTATATTTTGCTGTATCTTAGCTGTTTCTTGTGCCTTAAGCTAGTAGCTTCGTTAGTATGTTTTGCGCTTTTGAAATCCTATTTTTGAGCTGTATCCTTTATCGGGCTTCTAGATTATACTATTCCTTCTATATATATATATATATATACTATGTATGAGCTTAAAACTGTCGTAATCTCTGATTAACCTTTGCTTTACGACACGAGGTAAGGCTTAGGCTAATTAGGGTGTTACATTTAGTGGTATCAGAGTGGTTCGTCCTCGTGAGCCTGAGGGATGGAACGATTGTGCTTCATTGCATACTCTGTGTGTCTTTTCTTTGATGATATTAGGTTATCTGTTTGATATTACATAGCATGCTTGTTTATGAGTGCCTGTTTGGGACAATTAAAGCACTAGACTTTTGATATTGAGACTGATCACCCTGATATCGATTGTTTGGTGTAGATAGGAACCCTACCTGGCCACTCACGGGTGAGGTCGAACACGTACCCGAGAAAGTAGGAATGAGCAACCGGCTGATAACCATGCCGAATTCATGGTGGCCATGGCTAACTTAGCGAACACCATGAAAGCTAATGCTGCTGCGACTCTACAAGCTGTGCAGAGGTTAGGCCAACCGGCGGGAAATGGCAAGGGGAATGGCAAAGAGAATTCCAATGATAATGCTGAAGGAAACGGTGATAACACAGGTGGAGTTCCGATGACCTTGGCGACGTTCCTGAAGGTTCACCCGCCAACTTTCCGAGGATCCACAAATCCTACTGAAGTGGATCACTGGTTCTAGGCTATAGAGCATGCTTTACAGGTGCAGCATGTTTCCCTCAATCAATATGTCGAGTTTGCCGCTTATCAGCTAGTGGGAGAGGCCCAGCCCTGGTGGCAAGCAGAGTTTTGCTTGCTACAACTTCAAAACACCGACATTCCATGGGAAGTATTCCAAGCGGCCTTTTATAAGAAGTTTTTCCCCGAGTCTGCAAGGGAAGCAAAGGAGATGGAACTGATGCAGCTGAAGCAAGGTTCCATGTCTGTGACAGATTACACCAACAAGTTTGAAGAACTTTGTAGGTTTTCTAGGGTATGTCAAGGTGCCCCAGAGACTTACGAGAGCTGGAAGTGCATTAAGTACCAGAGGGGTTTAAAGGATAGCATTATGACTGCTCTGGCGCCTATGGAGATCCGTGTCTTCTCTAACTTAGTGAACAAGGCTAGAGTAGTGGAATAATATGCCAAGACCATGGCGGCGTCCAAGGACACTCATGGAGGGAGCTCTAGTCAGGGGCGTGGCAAGTATTTTCATCCTAGAGGGAAAAGCTTCAAGAGAGGAGGATATGCGCCTCAAGGTCAAGGAGGTTTCAGGAAGAACACTCAGACTCAGTTTCAGTATGCTAAGGGGAAAGGAAATCAGAGTAAGAATTCTCCGGATTTGACTTGTGTACGTTATGGGCGTTTCCATCCTTATGACTCATGCAAAATTGGTTTAGGTGGTTGTTTCAATTGTGGGTTGCCTGGCCACATTGCGAGGGATTGCACTCGTGGGAGGAACCAAAATGCGGGCCAAAGTCAACATCAAGGTCGAGTCTTTGTTGTGAATGCCAAGGATGCTTCTAAGGCGGATCCGTCGATGAGAGGTATATGTCTAATTGGTGATAAGTCCTTAGTTGAATTATATGATACTAGAGCTACGCATTCGTTTATTTCGTTTGCTAAGGTTGAGGAATTAGGTTTGAAAGTGTCAGAGTTACCTTTCGATCTGCATGTACATACTCCGCATCAAACAGTTATGACTAGGTCAAGATTAAGTAGGTTTCAAGCTTAAGGGTAGAGATTTTGTGCATGATTTGATCTGTTTACCAATGGTGGGGCTATAAATGATTTCGGGGTTTGATTGGTTGTCGAAGAATCGGGTTTTGTTGGACTGCTTTGAGCGGACCATTCAGTTTATGCCGGAAGGAGAGAATGGAGCAGTGGTAGCTACGGGGTATTATCTGAACTCTGTATTGGTGCATTGTAGTGGGAAGGAGTGTCAGGGCTATATTCTATTGGTTGCTAATGAGTTGGGTGATGTCCAGAACTTGGATCAGATACCGGTGGTTAGAGAATTTTCGGAAGTATTCTCGGAAGATATCCCTGAGTTCCCACCTCAAAGAGAAATTAAATTTGCAATTGAATTGGTGTCGGGAGCCGGACCAGTGTCGATTGCGCCTTATAGAATGGCTCCGATAGAGCTGGCTGAGTTAAAGACTCAGTTGAAGAGCTTCTGAATAAGAGGTTCATTCGACCGAGTGTATCACCGTGGGGAGCACCAGTTTTATTGGTGAAGAAGAAGGATGGAGGAATGCGATTGTGTGTGGATTACCGATAGCTGAATAAAGTGACTGTGAAGAATAAGTACCCGCTGCCAAGGATAAATGACTTGATGGATCAATTACAAGGAGTTAGAGTGTTTTCCAAGATTGATTTGAGATCCGGTTACCATTAGATAAGGGTGAAAGAGGATGATATCCCTAAGACTGCGTTTAGGACACGATGTGGACACTACAAATTTACGGTGATGTCCTTTGGGTTAACAAATGCACTTGCTGTTTTCATGGATTACATGAACAGAGTCTTTCGTCCCTTTTTGGACAAATTCGTGGTGGTTTTCATAGATGACATCTTGGATTACTCTAAGACGGCAAAGGAGCATGAGGAGCACTTGAGGATTGTGCTGCAAATCTTAAAGGAGCGAAAGTTGTACGCTAAGTTGTCAAAGTGCGAGTTCTGGAAGGAGGAAGTAAAGTTCTTAGGCCACGTGGTGAGCAAAGGAGGAATAGCTGTAGATCCTTCTAAGGTAGAAGAGGTCATGGAATGGGAAAGACCGACAACTGTGATGGAAGTCAGGAGCTTTTTGGGTTTAGCCGAATATTACCGAATATTTATCGAAGGATTTTCTCGGATTGTGCTACCAATGATGAAATTAACAAGGAAAGAGGTTCCATTTGTGTGGACATCGGAGTGTGAAGAGAGTTTTCAAACTTTGAAGCAGAAGTTAACTTTAGTGCCAGTTTTGATTTTGCTGGAACCGCATAAACCATTCGAAGTATATTGTGATGCATCACTAAAAGGTTTGGGTTGCGTGTTGATGCAACACCGGAATGTGGTGGCTTATGCATCGTGTCAACTAAGACCACATGAGGTGAATTATCCAACTCATGACCTGGAATTAGCGGCAATTGTGTTTGCACTGAAGATTTGGAGAACCACTTGTACGGAGTAATGTTTAGCGTCTTTTCGGATCATAAGAGTGTTAAGTACATCTTTGATAAAAAAAAGCTTAATATGCGCCATAGAAGATGGATGAAGTTGCTTAAAGATTATGATTTCGAGTTGAGCTATCGCCCTGGAAAGGCAAATGTAGTAGTAGACAATTTGAGTCAGAAATCCTTAACGATTGCTTGGATGAGGATTAAGGAAGAGGAGCTAGTAAATAAGTTTGTGGATCTAAAGCTAGATATTGGTGAAGATGCCGGAAGAGCTTGTTTGAACCAGTTACAGATCTCGAGCACGTTTAAATTAGAAATACAAAGGGCTCAGCAAGATGAGTAAAAGCTTCAGCAATTGTTTCGACCAGTTGGTGATAAGAGGCGTGAAGAATTCACTAAGGATGGTGAAGGATTATGGAGATACAAGGGAAGGATTTGCATACCGGATGTCGGAAGTTTGAGACAAAATTTGTTGTCGGGAGCTCACAATAGTGGGTTTTCTATTCATCCCGGAGGCACGAAGATGTATTATGACTTGAAGAAGATGTTCTGGTGGCCTGGGATGAAAGGTGATGTAGCAACCGTGGTATCCAAGTGTTTGACTTGTTAGAAGGTGAAGATAGAGCATCAGAAACCATCGGAAATGCTACAACCACTTAAGATTCCTCAGTGGAAGTGGGAAAGAATCGCGATGGATTTTGTGACCGGTTTACCGAGGACTAGGTTGGGATTTGATGCGATTTGGGCGATCGTGGATCGCTTAACCAAATCTGGTCATTTTCTGCCTATCCGATTAAACTGTTCTATGGAGGAGTTGGCAAGACTGTACATCAGGGAGATAGTAAGGTTGCATGGTGTGCCGTCCAGCATAGTGTCAGACCGTAATCCCCGATTCACTTCGAGGTTTTGGGGAGCTTTCCAAAGAGCTTTCGGTACGAAACTATGTCTCAGTACCGCATATCATCCCCAGACGGATGGACAGTCAGAAAGGACTATTCAGACATTGGAAGATATGCTGAGAGCATGTGTATTGGATCAACCTGGAAGTTGGGATCGTTACATGCCATTAGTGGAGTTTGCGTATAACAACAGCTTTTATGCGAGCATTGGGTTGGCTCCGTATGAGGCTTTGTATGGACGGAAGTGCCAATCTCTACTTTGTTGGTATGAATCCGGTGAAGCAAGTGTTTTGGGTCCTGAGGTAATAGCAGAGACTACTAAGAACATTAAGAAGATTCGTGCAAGGATTCTAACAGCTTAGAATCGACAGAAGAGCTACGCGGACCAGAGAAGGAAATCGCTAGAGTTTGAAGTGGGAGAACATGTATTTCTTCGGGTGACACCGACAACTGGGATTGGAAGAGCAATCAAGACCAAGAAGTTGAATCCGAGGTACATAGGACCATTTGAGATTTTGAAGAGATTCAGGCCGGTGGCGTATCACGTTGCCTTGCCACCTCATCTGTCTAACTTGCATGATGTATTCCATGTGTCACAACTTCGTAAGTACACATCGGATGCGGCTCATTTGTTGGAGCCTGAATTGGTCGAGTTGAAAGAGAACTTGACTTTCCAAGTAATGCCAGTGAGGATCGATGACACTAGTGTGAAGAAGTTGCGAGGAAAGGATGTTCTATTGGTTAAGATTGCTTGGGAGTGAGCAGGAGTTGAAGAGCATACTTGGGAAGTAGAGTTCGAAATGCGAAAGGATTATCCCGAGCTTTTCTCAGGTAATTCAAATTTTAAGGGCAAAATTTCTTATTTGGTGGGGAGAATGTAAGAACCGTAATTAATCAACCGGTTAATTAAGTAATTAATATTGTCCAAATTAGACTTCGAAAAGTTAGAGTGATATTTTGAGGATTTAAAGGTGATTTTTGGACTCAGTAGGTTTTTCTGAGTCAGAAAATGTGCTTTTAGCGAAAAACTGTGAAAAAGCGCGAACCGACAGTTGAACCGGTTGAATTGGTTCAAGTCTGCCCAGTACCACATGAGAAAAAGTGAAAACTAGCAAAAACCTTATAAAAATGTTAGAAATGGAAAACCAAGCGTTAATTTTAAAGATTTGGCCTGAAATTGGGCCAAACGGACTAAAAACGCTAACGGGTTGGACCGGACCCAAGTTGGGTCCAAGCCCAACATATAAAAGGCTCATTAAATGAACCAAACCAGCCACAACTCCATTAAACACACACACACACACACACACACACTTCAGAAATAGAAAGGGGAAGAGAGGAAGAAGAAGCACTATTCACCATCTTCTTCCGAAGCTCATATCTTGAGCTATAGAGCTCCGATCGCCGCACCGTTTGTGGCTACGCGTTCCTTGAGGAAAGCTCTACAAAACTCATACAAGAAACTGGAGAGGTAACCAAAAAATCCTTTCTATTCTTCTCTCCAAAATTTCGGTTCTTAGGGTTTGTGATTAAGTGAGATTTTGTGATTTTGGATGTTTAGGTTTGCTCTAAGCCTTGCTTAGCATTGGGTTTTGACATCCAAATCTGTTGGAAGAGGTAAGAGCCATTAAACCCTAGTGAATTTATGTTTAATTGGAACCCAAGGTTGATTTGAGGTGATTTATATGTATATAGTTTGATTATTGTGGCTTTGGGAGCTTTTGGAACTTAATTGGGCTTATTGGAGTGGAAGTGAAAACTTGGATTTTGGTTGAAAGCTCTTGGGTGCTCAATTTTGAGTTTTGGACATATAGGAGATCGGCCAAGGTATGGTTTTGGTTTTCTCTATGTAGTATATAATATTCATGGACACTTAGGCTAGTGACCCATAGGATAGGTTTGAATTTAAATGGTTGTTGAGTTGTTAAATGATGATATGTGGTTATTTATGATAAATTAATGATTGTTGGGTTTGAGTATGATGAATGATGGTAATATGATAATGATGATTGATTGTGTAACTTGAAAAGGCATAATGATGATGTAAGATGTTGAATTTGATGATTTGGCATTATGGTTGTAAAAGTGTGATATATTGGTGTTGATGTTGAAGATGATGAAATGTGAAGGAAAATGTGTTAATGTTGGTGTATTATGACACAACAAGTTAATTGTGATGAAAGATGAAGTTTTTGAATGGTTTGGTATGATTTGGAATGTGTATGGTAAGAAATTGTGTAAATGGTGAAGCTTGGTAAAATTGGGTTTTTGGTAAAATTTGCTCGATCATAACTTTTGCCTCGGTTTTCAAAATTTGATGAAACTTGTGTATAATTAAAGATCTTTGAAAATCCTTTAAATCGATATAAAATTTGTGAAAATTGGAATTTTGTGGAGGGAGTTATGATCATTCAAAGTTGGTGTTAAAAATCTGAAATTCTGCAAAGTTGCAGGATTTCATGATTTCTGATATGTGCGGGCGCACACCCTGCAAAAATTTTGACCTGTGCGAATGCACACACCTGTGTGCACGCACAGGCAGGGAAGTGCGTTCTGTTTGCAGCGTTAGCACAGCTTCTGCGCGCACATATCTAGGTAAAAATTTCAACTTGTGCTGACGCACAGGCCCGTGCGGACGCACACATCGGGAAGGCCAGTCTGTTGGGGGCGCTGGCACAGGTTGTGCGAGTGAACAGATCTTGGAAATTTTGATACCTGTGCGTACGCACACATTTTAAAACTCACCAGAGTGTGCGCACGCACACTCTGTGCGGCCGCACACGCCCTGTTTCTCAAAATTTTATTTTTTTAACTATTCTACCTTTCCAACAAGGTTGTAAGCTTCTCTAACACCATTTTAGGGCTTTTGGGCCTAGTTTTAGACTTTTGAAATATTGGGAAAGAATGTAGGGATAGTAGATGATATTAATTGGAGAACTTAGAAAACGGAGGCCTAGGTTTCTGGCATGCTGAGGAATGATAAACTGTTGATGTGTGGAAACTGAGATATGAATGAACAGTGGTTAAGATGAGTCAGGGACTCGGAATGAGATGATAGATCTCTGTATGCTAAAAATGTTTTCTTTGAAAACCACTGAAATAATGTTTTTACTGAGATTATGAGACACTATGCGCCCGGCAGGGACGGTGGTTAATCCCGCCTGTCGAGGTAGCGGCGGCGGCGTAAGGACGGTGGTTAATCCCGCTTATGTTGAGATGTGAGGTCTGAGGCAAGAGTATCCTTCTCGCATCCCTTTGGATCTATAGAGCGTGCAGCGCCGGTACCTGGACAGTGATCCAATCACTATATCTCGGGGGTTCCCATATGAGAAATCCGAAGGGTGACGTCTCCATGGAGATGTGTCAGGTTGGTAGTTGAACCGACAATGTGATATCACAGCCAGTAGGGCAGGCATTCATTATATGCATTTTCTATCTGTTTGTTTGCTTTGCCGACTAGTAACTGTATGCTTAGTTGAATAACATGCCTATTTGCTTACTTGATCTACTTGCCTTGTATGCTTTTACTTGTGAATTACTTACATTGTTATTAATTGTGCTTTCTACTGGGATTGAGGAGGTTCGGAAGGCGGTGGCGATGGGATCGCATGGAGGATAGGTTGGTGAAGGCTGTGGGACAGCGATGTTTGGTTAGAGTAGAAATCCCCTAAGATAGATTTCCCTGCCTATTTAAGTTAATGTTGTTATAATTATGCTTATTTGTTTTAGAATACTTTAAGTTTGAATCTTGTGATGGATATGGAGCTTAGGATTGCCTTTGGTGTCCCGGAGTCTTATATCCTACATCATTGGGCACTGTTACCATACTGAGAACCCCCGGTTCTCATACCATATCTTTGTTGTGTTTTTCAGATGCAGGTCACAACCCACCTCGGTGAGTTGCTTTGGATGGTGATAGAAGCGGAGGATCTTGGATTCTTTTGGAGTCTTTTTGGTTTATTTTTTTTATATGTCTCTGAATTTTGTATTTTGTTTAGCCTAGAGGCTTGTATTTGAGAGAACAAAACTGTATAAGCTGTTTTACTGTCTGGTTCTGTATACCTGTATTTGGCTAGCCGGCTTAAACTCCGTGAGTCGAGGCTAGTTTCCTATGATATTATATACTTATATTTTGTTGTATCTTAGCTGTTTCTTGTGCCTTAAGCTAGTAGCTTCGTTAGTACATTTTGCACTTTTGAAATCCTGTTTTTGAGCTATATCCTTCATCGGGCTTCTAGATTATACTATTCCTTCTATATATATACTATGTATGAGCTTAGAAATGTCGCAATCTCTGATTAACCTTTGCTTTACGACACGAGGTAAGGCTTAGGCTAATTAGGGTGTTACAGTATGGTTCTGGTTTCTCGTATTTAATATATAATGTCTTGTGAAAATTTAGGTTAGATGATCATAGGATAGGTTGGAATGCATGATTGTGTTAAATGTTTAATATCCTTGATGATGATTGTTGATTTGGGTTGGGTATGAATTTTGGCAATTGATGTTGTGGTGAGAATGTATTGATACATGATGATTTTAATGATGGTTTAATGATGATTAATAAGTTAGTAATAATGAATATGTATAGATGGTAGATTATTGATGATTTATTTGTATGATTTTGAAGTTTATGTTTGAGAATTATGTAAAACTGAGGTATGGTGGGTGAAGGAAGGGTGTAGTGTTCTGTTAATGTGATATGGTATTCTGTGGTGTTGGCTATATGTATAGAATGTTAAAATTGAGTTTGAGTTTTAATGAAAATAGAGGTTTGAGAATTTTGTGTAAATTTGATTTTTTGGCCGTACTTCGGCGAGCCATAGCTTGGCTTCTGTACCTCCAAATTGTTTCAAACCTGTTTCATATAAAATTGGGTTCGTGAAGTTTACACCGTTCGAAGAACGGATGAAAAATATTTTAAAACGAAAAAGTTATGCGCGTCAGAAGTTTGGAGTGCAAAATTGAAAATTCTGCAGCATTCAGCATTTTTGTCAAATCTGCAGATCTTTCTTACACGACCACTGCACACGACGCGGTGAACCCTTCCAAGTTGGGCATCTCGCGTACGCGAGCAAGGTGCTTGAGATAAACCGCTATTTTACGGTTTATTTTGTATTGAATTGAGCGGATTTTATCAATTATTCTCACACTTACGCATATAATACGCATGTTTTACATTTTCCTTCCTAATTTTATGCTATGATTGAAAACATGCTTCTTTGGCCTTAAATTTGCTAATTTTAATATTCTCTTATTACCATTTGATGCTGTGATATGCGTGTTCAGTATTTTTAGGTTTTATAGGGCATGAATGGCTTAGAGGACGGAAATGAAGCATGCAAAAGTGGAAGGAACGCAAGAAAGTGGAGTTTTGAGAAGCTGGCAGCGACGCGTACGCGTGGCCAACGAGTATGTGTGACTGGTGCAGGAGACGAGCGACGCGTACGCGTGGATGACACGTACGCATGACCA
The DNA here is from genome assembly GCF_000816755.2 of Arachis ipaensis. Classification (NCBI taxonomy): domain Eukaryota; kingdom Viridiplantae; phylum Streptophyta; class Magnoliopsida; order Fabales; family Fabaceae; genus Arachis; species Arachis ipaensis. The sequence goes on along the minus strand of NC_029788.2, from coordinate 40,007,435 downwards.
GGATTTTGTCAAGTGACGCGTACGCGTGACAGAGCGTCACGTGCTGCAGATATCAGAAAACGCTGGGGGCAATTTCTGGACTGTTTTTGGCCCAGTTTCAAGCCCGAAAACACAGAATAGAGGCTGCAGAGTGGGAGAATCATTCATTCATACATTCATTCACAAAAGTTAGGTTTGAGATGTAGTTTTCTAGAGAGAGAGGCTCTCTCCTCTCTCTATGTTTTAGGGTTTTTAGCTTTAATTCTTCTTCAATTCAGATTTCTACTTTACTTTGATTTAGTTTTTCTTCTACTTTTATTTGTTCTAGTACCTTAGATATCTATTTCCTTTGTTGATGTCTTTATTTTCCCAAATTAATTTATGAACTCTTCATGTTAGATTCAATTTCCTTTTTAATGTAATTTGAGGTATTTCATGTTTATTGCTTCTTCCTTTATTTGTTATCATTGATTCCTTGCGATTGGTTGTTTAGATTTTATTATCTCTTATTAATTTTCTATGTTTTTATGTTATGCCTTCCAAGTGTTTGATAAAATGCTTGGTTGGATTTTAAATTAGATTTTTGGTATTTTTAACTTGGATTGGTCAATTAGAGACTCTTGAATTATCAGAAGTCTTTTGTTGATTGGTGATTGAGACTTGCTAGTTGGCTTGAGCTTCACTAACTCTAGTCTTTGATTAGGACTTGTGAACTCAAGTTGATTTTGGCTCACTTGACTTACCTTCAATTGTTAGAGGTTAACTAAGTGAAAGAAAAAGGCAATTACCGTCACAATTGACATTGATAATGAGGATAGGAATTCTAATTCTCAATCCTTGTTAAGACTTTTCTTAGTTGTTATTTTATTTTCTTGTTATTTACATTACTTGTTTCTTATTTCAAAATCCAAAAATATACTTTTCCATAACCAATAATAACTACACTTTCCTGCAATTCCTTGAGAGACGACTAGAGATTTAAATACTTCGGTTTATTTTTATTGGGTTTGCTTAAGTGACAAACAATTTAAATATTGACTAAGGATAATTTGTTGGTTTAGAACTATACTTGCAACGCGCTTATTTTTATGAAAAATCTTTACCGATAATTTTTCTCCGTCAAATTTTTAGCGCCGTTGCCGGGGAATGAGAATGATGTTGAAGCGGGAGTGATAAACCCCAATTTTGTGGTTTATCTTGTGCTTATTTTAGGGGATTTTATCACCTTTTCCCACATTTATTCAATGAAATAGCATGGTTTTGTAATTCTCCCTTTAATTATGCTTAAGTGTAAAAACATGCTTTTTAGGCCCTTAAATTGGTGATTTTAACTCACTTTAATTCCATTCGATGCCTTGATGTGTTTGTTGAGTGATTTCAGGTTCATAAGGCAAGTATTGGATAGAAGAAATGAGAGAAAAAGCATACAAAGTGAAGAATGCATGAGGAAACAAGAATTGGGAATGCATCGATGGGCGCTCAAGCTTACAAGGCGCGCACGCGCAGAAGTGACTTTGCATAGAGACGCGCACGCATACATGACGCATACACGCGGATGAAGAAATAGCCAATCGACGCGCACGCGCACATGGCGCGTACGCACCGATACTAGCACGTGACCCACTTAAAGGCAAAACGCTGGGGCAATTTTTGAGCTGCCCAGGCCCAAATCCAACTTGTTTCTGAGTGTATTTCATGCAGAATTGAAGTTCAGGCAAAGGGGGGAGCAATTAGTTAGTCAATATGAGCCTTTAGTTAGTTTTCTAGAGAGAGAAGCTCCCTCTTCTCTCTAGAATTAGGTTAGGTTTAGGATAAATTGTCTTGGATCTTGGATCAATTACTTGATTTCATCTTGTTTCTTTTACAAATTCTCATTTCTACTTCTTGATTTTCTTAGTTGTAATATTAATTTCTCATTTTGCTCTCTTGTATGTTGATGAACATTGTTGGATCTAATCTCCTTTTAATGCAATTTCATATTTCTATGTTTCTTTTATGTTGATCTTGCTTGCTATTATTGATTTCTTGCTTATGATAGTTATGGGTTTTCTTAATTTTAGCATTTTGTGATGTTTACTTTTATTGCACATTAGGTGTTTGATATAATGCTTCCTATAGTTTTTGAGTAGTTCTCTTGACCCTTGGCCTAGGCTAAGGGGATTGAGTGATCTTGAGTCCTTGGGCTTCATCGAATTGGTAACTCCAGAACCCTTGGGATCAATTTGATAACCATTGACTCTAGCCTACTACTAAGTTAATTAGTATCTAGGTTGGGACTTATGAATTGATGTTGATCAAGCCATTTGATGTACTCCAGCCTAGGAGTAGACATTACGTAATTAAGGCTTTAGTAAGTAGACCTAATGAGCTCGGTTCCTTATAATTATCAATATTTGATTTGTTAACAAGGATGGTGATCTCAATTACCTAAGTCTTAGCCAAGAGTTCTTTATCTTGCTTTCTTTAATTACTTGCTTGATTTACTTTTTCTTGTTTCTCTTATAAATCAAAACCCCTTTGCCCCTTTATAGCCAATAATTGACCACTTCATTGCAATTCCTTGTGAGATGACCCGAAGTTCAAATACTTCGCTTAATTTTTATTTGGGGTTTGTACTTGTGACAACTTAAATTTAATTTAATTTGAGGATTGACTATTGATTTGGACTATACTAACAACGGAATTATTTTGTGGAATTCCGAACCGGTATGAATCCTACCTATCAAATTAATGGCGCCGTTGCCGGGGACTTGCAATGGTGATATGTTATTGGCTATTGTATATATTGTGAATAGCTTGATTTTTGGTTTGTTTGTTAGTTTTTTCTAGTTTTAGGATTTGATTTTCTTTGTTTCTTGTTAGAATTTGTTTTTATTTTCTCTTTCACCATGAATTCTCATCACTTTGGCTATGAGTGTGGTTCAAACTATGTTATAGGAAATAGAAGCTTCAATGAGGATGTGCATCAAGGATTTGGAAATCAAAGATGGGAGGAGCCCCAAGCTTATGGACAACCCTCTTGGCAACAACTTCCTCTGAACTCCTGTGAGTATAACCCTAATCCTAATGCATATCAATCCAATATGTGTGATGACCCCTATTGTGATTGTCAACCACAACCACCACATGTATATGATCCCCCTCCTCAACAGAGCCCTACACCACACCCACAAGCCTTCCACCACCATCCACCTCCATATGATCCCAACCCGCATCCACTATACCAACCACCATATCAACCATACCTAGAGCCACCACCATTTCAACACCAATACTCCCAAGAACCACAAAATACACACCCACCACCTCAAGAATCTCACCAATATGAACCACCTTCCAATTACAACAATCTTCCCTCAAACAATGAACCCTCTCTTCCACCACCACCTCCCGATGGAGCCCTCATGTTAGAACTGAGAGATCTTGAATCTCATATCTTAAGGCGACAAGAGGAGGATGAAAATAAGTTTAAGGAGTTAAGAGCAAGGATGGTTAGCATGGTAGAAGCCGTGAGTCACCTAACATCCCACCTAAGCTCATGCATCCTAAGTACTCCCATTGTTGAATGTGGAGAAACAATCAAGGAGCCTAGTGAGGGAGTGAACTTGAAGCTCCATGGTGAGTAAGAGGAGTTAAAGCAAGAAGTACAACAAGAGGAGGAGGTAGAGATTAGTGAACAAAAGAAAGTAGTGGGTGGATGTTTAGGATATGTTAAGCACATAAAGGAATCTCAAGTTGAAGAGCCCTCTTCTACGGAGTTTGGAAGGGATGTTAAAGAGGAGAGTGATGTTGAGGGAGTAGACAGAGAGTTGAAGGAAATTGATCAAGAAGTGGATTCCATCATTGGTGATTTTTTGTCCACATTGATCAATCCCCTTGATGATCTTGTTGAGCCTTCTCCCAGTGGACTAGAACGCAATGTTGAGGAGGATGTGCAACCTCCAAGGCATATTGTGAGTGAAGATTTGAAAGAAGTGTCCCGAGCAACAAGCTCCCTTATATATGATGATTCCGCATCAACATATGACCCTTTCGAGTTTGAAGAGTCCTTCCCCAATATGCTTGGACTTGATGATGAAGTAGACTTCACTAGACCTCCTATCTATGATGAGAGTGATGGGGAAGAGATAGAAGAAATTGGTGAAGAAGAATGTAAACTTGAGGAAGCTTGGCAAGTGGTGGTAGCCTCTAGAAGAGGATGGACAAGAGTGGAGCGTGCTTTATCAAGATCATTGGGAACCCCTCCACCTAGGTTGTCATCCAATCCTTCGTTTGAGTAGGTAAAACTTCTAACTCTTAGCTTTATTATTCCACTTGAATTTGGTTTGCTTGAGACGGATGGCCAACTTAGGGTGCTTTGTGGAATTAAGTGAAAGAGGAGGATGTTTAGTGGTTGGCGTTGTAAATCTAGACTCATTATGGTTGGAAGCTCAAAATTGAAGAGCATGGATTGGTGTAGTGCTCAATTGAATGGGTCTAGGAGGATAGTTTGGTGCTTTTATGAGAGTTTGGCTTCTTGTCACCCAGACGGAATCAGGGCGATCAACTAGAAGATGGGTGCGAAGATAAGATATAGGACCCTGGATCACAACATGAAAACCAATTTTGGGAGTTCACATCTTGGAGAGAACCTCACCCAAGCTTGGTGAAGATGGTTGGAAATTCTGACGACCGACTGAAGGACAAGTAATCTTGGAGGTTCAAGGATGAATACAAGCATAAGCCACCTTGACAAGGAATCTCCCAAAATGTCCAACTTAAGGACTTAAACTAAAAGTGCTTGGTGGGAGACACCCCACCATGGTAAACTCTTTCCATTCTCTTGTAGATATAATGAATGAATAAATTGGGTTCCATTGTTTATAGCTTCCTTATACCCTTAGTATATTTTGTCCTGCTTGATGAGTTGTTTATACATTCTATACTTTGAATAAGGATGATTCTTTGAATTTGAGTTTTTGCTTGGATTGCAAGTTTCCTCAAATCATTTGGAAAACCCTCAAAAAATTCAAAAATATGGTTGGTTTTTCATTTTAGCTAGTTTTTGAGTCTTAGAGAAGGCTAGGAGGACTTTGAGCTCTTCTTGGTGCAAAAAAAAAAAAAGAAGAAGAAAGAGAGATGCCACGCGCAAGCGTACAGTGTGCGCGCGTGCCGGTTGTGCATTTCGCACTTTCCGAGCCAAGGATCAGAGAGTTATGCCACTTTTGGGCCTTAAGCCACGCGGATGCGTACATGACGCGTCCGCGCCCCTTGCGCTTTCCTACCTACGCGTAGGCGCACCTGGCGCCTCCACGTCCCATCATCGTCCAACTCATCCACGCGTAAGCACACAATGCGCGCGCGCGTCGATGCGTTTTTGCATCTCCCAGGCCAAAGACCCGAGAGTTATGCCAACTTTGGGCCACTTTTGTGCCTCTGGCCCAACTCACCCGCGCGGACGCGCACCATACGCATCCACGCCCATGCTCGCATCAACCAGCTATGCGCAAGCGCATTTGACGCTCCCGCACCCCTTCCTTATTTTTCCCACCCACGCGGACGCGAACGGTACGCACGCGCGTGGATTCAAATTAATTAACCCTATCCACACGAAGACCACAGAGCATTTGCGCAACCCCAACTTCTCTTCTCCCCAATGTTCCCTCTCCCCCTCTCTTCCTCCATAAACCCCTGAACCAACCAGCGACCCCGTCCGGCGAACAAACTCCGCCGCCGTCAACTGCCGCGCCACATTTCCTCCTCTTTTCCTTTTTTCTCCCTTTTCTCACTCTCACTCCCTCTTGCTCTCTCTCTCTCTCTCTCCACTTCTGCTCTGTCTCGGTGCCATCTCAGCGCTGCTGCAAGCTCCGCCGTAGGCCGCCGTCACTGGCAGCAGAAATCGGCTGCCCCATTCACCTTCCCTTTTCATTTCTTGGTTCATTTCTTCTGCCCTGCTTCCATGTTTCCTACTACCCTGTTTCTACTTTGTTTTATTAGTTTTGTTTAATGATTAGAGTAGATTAGTTAATTGGGTATCCTTGCATGTTAGGTTAGATAGAGATATATGCTATTAGGTAGTTAGGATATAGTTAGAAGATTCTAGGCCTGATAAGTGCGCCGTTTGTGTTTACTTGTTCAAATGTTACATGCTGAATGCTAAGTGGCGTGCTCTGTTTTGTATGTTCTATTTCACTGCTATGTCGAGTTTGACTGTTGCTTGCTGAATTTCATTATATGACTGTGTTTGGTACTGCCCTACTATACGTAATCCATGCTCATGTCATGCTTGTGCATTTTTGGATTCATATACCTGTTTTCGCTGCTTTATGCTATCCAGGAACATCCAATTTACTGCCGAAATGCTGCCCGATTTTCTGGAAATTGCTATATACTTTAACTTGCAACCTAAAAATCGAACTTAGCACTTTTCGAATTGAGTTTTATTCATCTTCAACAAGTTCAATTCCTAGGTTGCTATGGTCAGCATTTCGTGCCTACTTGTATTTCCCGCGATGTGCAATGGATTGGTTAGTTCAAGGAGTTGCTTGTCGGATTTCTGTGACAAACAATCCCTTACTTAACTCATCAACTCGAACCTTTTTTTTGTGTCTTCACCCTCCAAGTTAAGTCAATTGCCTTTTCAATCATACTGAACCTCCAACTTGACTTTAACTTGTGTTTTTCCTCAACACGGTTCATTTAATTGTAATAATCAGTGGATCTCACTAGTATAACCCTTCTTGATTCAAAATTGTTTTCAAGTGCTTTTGGTTACATTAGTGCATACCTCACTTTTTTAATACCAGTGATGAGCGGATAATTTATACACTTTTTGGCATTGTTTTTAGTATGTTTTTAGTATGATTTAATTAATTTTCATTATATTTTATTAGTTTTTAATTAAAAATCACATTTCTGGACTTTACTATGAGTTTGTGTGTTTTTCTGTGATTTCAGGTAATTTCTGGCTGAAATTGAGGGACTTGAGCAAAAATCTGATCCAGGCTGAAAAAGGACTGCTGATGCTGTTGGATTCTGACCTCTCTGCACTCGGAATAGATTTTCTGGAGTTACAGAACTCCAAATAGCGCGCTCTCAATTGCGTTGAAAATTAGACATCCAGAGCTTTTCAGCAATATATAATTGTCCATACTTTGAATAAGGATAGACAACGTAAACTGGTGTTCAACGCCAGTTCCATGCTACATTCTGGAGTCAAACGCCAGAAACAGGTTGCAAAGTGGAGTTCAACGCCAGAAACAGGCTACAAACTGGCGTTCAACTCCAAGAGAAGCCTCTACACGTGTAAAGCTCAATGCTCATCCCAAGCACACACCAAGTGGGCTCCAGAAGTGGATTTCTGCATCATTTACTCAATTCTGCAAACCCTAGTAACTAGTTTAGTATAAATAGGACTTTTTACTATTATGTTTATATCTTTGGATCATCTTTGATTAGTTTTATGCTATCTTAGACTTTTGTGAGGGCTGGCCATTCGGCCATGCCTGAACATTTATCACTTGTGTATTTTCAACGGTAGAGTTTCTACACACCATAGATTAAGGTGTGGAGCTCTGTTGTTCCTTAAAGATTAATGCAAAGTACTACTGTTTTTCTATTCAATTCAACTTATTCCGCTTCTAATATATTCATCCGCACTTCAATATGATGGATGTGATGATCGTGATAGTCATTATCATTCTCAACTTATGAACGCGTGCCTGACAACCACTTCCGTTCTACCTTAGATTGAATGGATATCTCTTGGATATCTAATACAGGGGACCGAGTTCAAGTTATTAGTGTCTTCGTGGTATAAGTTAGAACCTATGGATGGCCATTCTTAAGAATCCGAAAAGTCTAAACCTTGTCTGTGGTATTCTGAGTAGGATTCAGGGATTGAATGACTGTGATGAGCTTCAAACTCGCAAGTGCTGGGCATAGTGACAGACGCAAAAGGATCAATGGATCCTATTCCAGTATGATCGAGAACCGACAGATGATTAGCCATGCAGTGACAGCGCATTGGACCATTTTCACTGAGAGGACAGGTGGCCATTGACAACGGTGATGCCTAACATACAGCTTGCCATGGAAAGGAATAGGAAGGATTGGATGAAGACAGCAGGAAAGCAGAGGTTCAGAGGGACGAAAGCATCTCTATACGCTTATCTGAAATTCTCACCAATGAATTACATAAGTACCACTATCCTATTTTATATTTTATTTATCTTTTACTTATCAATTCATAAAATCAGTTGAATCCACCTGACTGAGATTTACAAGGTGACCATAGCTTGCTTCAAGCCGACAATCTCCGTGGGATCGACCCTTACTCACGTAAGGTTTATTACTTGGACGACCCAGTGCACTTGCTGGTTAGTTGTACGAAGTTGTGAAATAGAATTAAGAACATGAACGTGCGTATTGAGTTTTTAGTGCCGTTACCAAGGAAGGAATGATCACGATTTCGCACACTAACCAGCTATTGCAAAACCCTTGTGACCATGACTTTGATTGATGATTCGTCTCCCGCATAAACGCTTTTGTGCAAAATTTTCATATTTCATCATCAATGATGCACCTTTTCCATGGATATGAGTATGCTTACCTTCAATACTTTGTGCACTTCTTTTGATTGAGCCGATAACCGTCATATCACTAACTTTTGAACCAGTTTCTAACTCTAACTTGGTTAACCAACTGATTTCTTCCTTTTGTTTTCAACATAACTCCTTTAATCATTCTTTTGGATATGGCGTTTCTTAGGCTTAATGAACAAGCGTTGTGCAATTGTGGTTTGAATTCTTGGTTTGTGACTTGGTTTAAACTCTAAATTTTGTTACTTGCATTCTAAGAATTCTCTTTTCTTTACTCACTTCATGAATATGTCTTACCTTGAGTGTTATACATCTACTTGGCTAGTTGCTTATATCATATCACATCTGTTTTTCAGGATGTCGGATAGAGGAAAAGCCATAGCTACTACCTCAAAGAAGAGGAAGTGCTCTAAAGCCTCTACCCCTTCCCCTTATGCCAACTATGCTAAGAATCCGCTGAATGATGTGGATAAAGAGAATCAGCTGCTACCATCCACCGACCCAACCAAGTTTCCCAATCTCTACTGTGAGTTTCGCTTCCCTAAATATCGGAAGACGAATATGAACATTGAGAAGAAATTGGTCCTTCCCAACGACGTGAGACGTGCCATCAACACCCGTATTCTGAAATTGGGCTTGGACTTTGTTGATAGGGATTTGGGAAGGATAAACACTTTGTGGGTGAAGGAGTTCTACTGCAACTTCTTTTGCGCGACTCTTGATTCAGTCCACCTACGGGGTAGGGAGATCTTGATTACTGAGGCAGCTATTGGGGAAGCATTGCTTTGCCGACCTCGTACTGGTGACACATGTGCCTATCAGCAGGCAGAGATAGCTATCCATCCACTGCATGACCTTTGATTATGAGGTGCTGAAACGCGTGATTGCCACACCGGACGCTCCTTGGGTGATGGATTCTGGCAACAAGAAGCCCAATGGGATGTTATTCACTTATCTGTCGAGAGAGGCTAGGACTTGGCAGCAGATATTCGCCCATTATGTCCTGCCCACCACTCATTTTTCTGAGATTTCGATGGATATGCTGGTTCTGATTGGTTGTGTCATGGAGGGGAAGGAGGTAGACTTCCCCCGGTTGATCAGGAAAAGTATGTGACGCGCACATATCTGTGGCCTACTACCATTTCCTACATTGGTCACCAGCATGATTGAGCTAGCCGATGTCCCATGGGAGGACGATGACGTGACACCACCGCTCCCAGATGACGACGACAAGGAGGTTACTATTCTGTGGGGTGGGTGGGTGCACGAGAAGCCTCCACCCAAATGCCGTTCTCGAGCTAGAGCAGTGGTGGAGGCAGCTCAGCGTTCATCTTCCACACCAGCAGTAGGACCCTCCTCTGCTTCAGCAGCCGTAGCACCTTTGCCACCACCACCAGCACCTGAGCCGACATACCTGCTAGTACAGCGCCTGTTTCGCTTAATGGAGTGCAGCGAGCGTCGTATCATGCGATGTCTCGATCGCATAGACCAAGTGTTTGTATCGCAGGGCATTGAGCTGCCTCCTCTCCCAGACTCCCCCGCCTCTGATGAGCAGGATCAGGAGGAGGAGCATGTTGAGGAGCCGACTCAGCAGGAGGCACCCCCAGAACACAGGCCACCACAGAGGTTCAACAGCCCCCTGAGGACCCACAGCCACAGCCTGAGCCTGTGCCACAGGCCGGCGTGCCTGTTGACCCCCAGCCCGTGCTTTAGCAGTAGCATCAAGGACGATGCTTCATCCTAAAGTGTGGGGAGGTCACCGTTCGTGACCGGTGGATAGCACATGTGTGGTGAACTTTCGAACATTTATCTTCTAATCTCTGCTGCTTTATTTCATTTTGCACTTTATCTTTGAGATTACTTTGAGACTATTGTATATATTTGTTATCTTGGGATTACTTTATCTTAGTCATCGCATTTCGCACCTTAGATTGTATACATTCCATATTTTGGTTAGATTTTTTATCATATAGTTGTTTTAGCATTTTTGGTCATGAATTGGAAAAACATTGTGAATTGTTGAAACCTAGTTAATTCCCTTTGCGTATGAATTCTGCTTTGATTGGAAAAGGGGTAAACAAAGAATTTTTTTTTAGTTTTCCAAATCACAACATTGCATTAGAATAAGCTTAATCAATATGATGAAAATTTTTAAGAAATCCATTTCTAGGACACCACCCCAATTGGTTGAAATTTTTTTAGGACTCGCTTGAATTATACAGTTTGTGGATCATGTTTTGAGCAAAGAACACAAGCATGTGAGTTTTGAGCCTAATTGTATGGTTACATCATATGACCACTTATTTTCATTCTTGTGTGCATTATTCTCTTCCTATGAGTGTAATCTTTGATTTGTTTGATTCTTTATGTTCATTGTTTTGTGTATACATGCATTTATATGATTGAGGCCCTTGTTCAAATAGCTCACTTAACCAAATAGCCTACCTTTTATCTTCTATTGTTAGCCAATTTGAGCCTATGCTTAACCCATTTGTTCATAATTATTGCACATTACAAGCCTAAGTGAAAAACAATAAATGTCCCTTGTTTGGATCTTTGATTAGCTTAGGCTAGTGAGAGTGTTCATTATTAGATTTTGGGTAAGTTGAGTACATTGGGTAAGAGATGAAAGCATGTTTTGTAGTTGTGTTGAAAATCTTAGGAATTGGGTACATACTCATGTATTAATCATGTGTAAATCATATACCTTGATGTTCTTGTATATCTGTTAGTTTGAAATATATATATATATATATATATATACACACACACACACACACACACACATACAAAGAGAAAAAGAAAATATATAGAAAAGAGAAAGACAAAGAATTACAATAAAAAGGGACAAAAATGCCCCAAGGTGAAGTTCAATAATAATCAAAGCATATGTGTGATGATCAAAAGAGAATGTATGAGTGTGTGAAAAAGTGAAGAATGGATAGATAAGATTGTTTAGAATTGTATAGGTTGTCATAGGTTAGGTGGGAAATTTAAGTTAATCAAGGATCCAAATCTCAAGCTCACTTGACCATATGTATCCTACCTTGACCCTAACCCCATTACAACCTATGGAAAAGTCCTCATGATATTTGTATGCATGCATAAAATAATTGTTGATTGTTAGATGAGAAACAAATCTTGAAAAGCATGATTAGGGGAGAATTGAGTGAATCAACCCTATACACTTGAGTGCCTAGAGCGGATATACATCCGGCGAGGGTTCGATCGCTCAATTACATGTTTCCACCCATGATTATCTTTTCTTGCAAGTTTGTAACATCTTTCAATGATTCAATTCAATTGTGGGTTGAGTTAATTGCTATTGCCTTAGCCCTTGTGTTTGTATATGTATTCTTGGAAATTGATTTATTTTGACCAAGTGGATGCATTCATGTAGATAGATTGCATGAAGATAGATTGCATATAGATAGATTGCATTTAGTTAGTTTGTATTGAATAAATGTTGATACCTCTTTGCTTCTTTCTTGATTTAGCATGAGGACATACTTAGTTTAAGTGTGGGGAGATTTGATAAACTCCAATTTCGTGGTTTATCTTGTGCTTATTTTAGGGGATTTTATCACCTTTTCCCGTATTTATTCAATGAAATAGCATGGTTTTGTAATTCTCCCTTTAATTATACTTAAGTGTAAAAATATGCTTTTTAGGCCCTTAAATTGGTGATTTTAACTCACTTTAATTCCATTCGATGCCTTGATGTGTTTGTTGAGTGATTTCAGGTTTATAAGGCAAGTATTAGATGGAAGAAATGAGAGGAAACAAGAATTGGGAATGCATCGATGGGCGCGCAAGCGTACAAGGCGCGCGTGCAGAAGTGACTTCGCATAGAAACGCGCACGCGTACGTATGAGCAATTAGTTAGTCAATATGAGCCTTTAGTTAGTTTTCTAGAGAGAGAAGCTCCCTATTCTCTCTAGAATTAGGTTAGGTTTAGGATAAATTGTCTTGGATCTTGGATCAATTACTTGATTTCATTTTGTTTCTTTTACGAATTCTCATTTCTACATCTTGATTTTCTTAGTTGTAATATTAATTTCTCATTTTGCTCTCTTGTATGTTGATGAACATTGTTGGATCTAATCTCCTTTTAATGCAATTTCATGTTTCTATATTTCTTTTATGTTGATCTTGCTTGCTATTATTGATTTCTTGCTTATGATAGTTATGGATTTTCTTAATTTTAGCATTTTGTGATGTTTACTTTTATTGCACATTAGGTGTTTGATATAATGCTTCCTATAGTTTTTGAGTAGTTCTCTTGACCCTTGGCCTAGGCTAAGGGGATTGAGTGATCTTGAGTCCTTGGGCTTCATCGAATTGGTAACTCCAGAACCCTTGGGATCAATTTGATAACCATTGACTCTAGCCTACTACTAAGTTAATTAGTAGCTAGGTTGGGACTTATGGATTGATGTTGATCTAGCCATTTGACGTACTCCAGCCTAGGAGTAGATGATGAGCGGATAATTTATACTCTTTTTGGCATTGTTTTTACTTAGTTTTTAGTATGATTTAGTTGGTTTTTAGTATATTTTTATTAGTTTTTAATTAAAAATCACATTTCTGGACTTTACTATGAGTTTGTGTGTTTTTCTGTGATTTCAGGTATTTTCTGACTGAAATTGAGGGAGCTGAGCAAAAATTTGATTCAGGCTGAAAAAGGACTGCTGATGCTGTTGGATTCTGACCTCCCTGCACTCGGAATGGATTTTCTGGAGCTACAGAAGTCCAATTGGCGCGCTCTCAATTGGGTTGGAAAGTAGACATCTAGAGCTTTCCAGCAATATATAATAGTCCATATTTTGCACGAAGATAGACAACGTAAACTGGCGTTCAACGCCAGTTCTATGTTGCAGTCTCGCGTTCAGCGCCAGAAACAGGTTACAAGTTGGAGTTCAACGCCAGAAAACAGGTTACAACCTGGCGTTCAACTCCAGAAACAGCCCAGGCACATGAGAAGCTTAAGTCTCAGCCCCAGCACACACCAAGTAGGCCCCAGAAGTGGATTTTTGCACTATCCATCTTAGTTTACTCATTTTCTGTAAACCTAGGTTACTAGTTTATTATTTAAACAACTTTTAGAGACTTATTTGGTAACTCATGACATTTTAGATCTGAACTTTGTACTCTTTGACGGCATGAGTCTCTAAACTCCATTGTTGGGGGTGAGGAGCTCTGCTGTGTCTCAATGAATTAATGCAATTACTTCTGTTTTCCATTCAAACACGCTTGTTTCTATCTAAGATGTTCATTCGCACTTCAATACGATGGATGTGATGATCCGTGACACTCATCACCATCCTTAACCTATGAACGCGTGCCTGACAACCACCTCCGTTCTACATTCGATTGAATGAGTATCTCTTGGATTCCTTAATCAGAATCTTCGTGGTATAAGCTAGAATCTATTGGCAGCATTCTTGAGAATCCGGAAAGTCTAAACCTTATCTGTGGTATTCCGAGTAGGATTCAGGGATTGAATGACTGTGACGAGCTTCAAACTCGCGAGTGTTAGGCGTAGTGACAGACACAAAAGGATCAATGGATCCTATTCTGACATGATTGAGAACCGACAAATGATTAGCCGTGCGGTGACAGCGCACCTGGACCTTTTTCACTGAGAGAACGGATGGTAGCCATTGACAATGGTGATCCACCAACACACAGCTTGCCATAGGAGGAACCTTGCATGCATGAAGAAGAAGACAGGGAGAAAGCAGAGATTCAGAAGACAAAGTATCTCCAAAACTCCAACATATTCTCCATTACTGCAGAACAAGTATTTATTTCATGCTCTTTTATTCTTCGCAATTCAAACTGATAACTATAATTGATATCCTGACTAAGAGTTACAAGATAACCATAGATTGCTTCAAGCCAACAATCTCCGTGGGATTCGACCTTTACTCACGTAAGGTATTACTTGGACGACCCAGTGCACTTGCTGGTTAGTGGTACGAGTTGTGAAAAGTGTGATTTACAATTCGTGCACCAAGTTTTTGGCGCCGTTGCCAGGGATTGTTCGAGTTTGAACAACTGACGGTTCATCCTGTTGCTTAGATTAGGAAGATTTTATCTTTTGGGTCAGAGTTTTTTATTATTGTTCTTGTTAAAATTTTAGAATCCTTATTTTCTTTTTCAAAAAAATTTTCGAAACTTTATTTTTATTTTTACTAATAATTGAGTTTTTCTGTTTGAGTTTAGTTTTATATTTTAAGTTTGGTGTCAATTGCATGTTTTTATTTTCTTTTAAATTTTTGAAACTGTGTTCATTGTTCTTTCTTAATCTTCAAGTTGTTCTTGTTTATTTTCCTTGTTTGATCTTTAGTTTTTCTTGTTTTGTGATTTTTCTTGTTTTTCTTGTGCATTTTTGAATTAGTAGTATCTAAATTTTTTTTTATTTATTGAATACCTTGTTAAAACACTTTAAATTTATAGCTCAATTGGCTAGAGCGTGATGCTTATGTTCTTGGTAATTGGCTATCTTCTTTTTTTTAAACCTTTTCAAAATTAATTTTTCTTTGAATAAATCTTGTGTCAAACTTTAAGTTCGGTGTTTTCTTGTTGATTTTTCTTTAATTTTCGAAAATTTTGTTTTGGTTTTCTAAAAATTTTAAGTTTGGTGTTCTATCTTCATGTTCTTGTTGTTCTTGTGAGTCTTCAAAGTGTTCTTGAGTCTTCCTTGTATTTTGATCTTAAAATTTTTAAGTTTGGTGTTCCTTGGTATTTCCCTCTAAAATTTTCGAAAATACGGAGCATTAGATCTAAAAATTTTAAGTTTTGTGTCTTTTTATTGTTTTTCTCTTTCCTCATTGAATTAAAAAATATCTTTTTCCTTTATTTTAATTGA
>NC_029788.2:39987877-39991796 GCF_000816755.2 Arachis ipaensis | reverse complement strand
TCATGGATCTAAGTGGAAATGAACAGTCCAGAAGGACTCTGGGGTCATATGCCAACCCCACTACTGCTTCATATGGGAGTAGTATCTGTATACCCTCCATTGGAGTCAGTAACTTTGAGTTGAATCCTCAGCTCATTATCATGGTGCAGCAAAGTTGCCAGTATTTCGGTCTTCCACAGGAAGAACCTACAGAGTTTTTAGCACAGTTTTTACAGATTGCTGACACAGTACATGATAAGAAAGTAGATCAGAATATCTACAGATTATTACTGTTTCCATTTGCTGTAAAAGACCAAGCTAAGAGGTGGTTAAATAACCAACCTAAGGCTAGCATAAGGACATGGAAACAGCTGTCAGAAAAATTTCTGAATCAATACTTCCCTCCAAAACGGATGACACAGCTAAGACTGGACATCCAAGGCTTTAAACAAGGAGATAATGAATCTCTTTATGATGCCTGGGAGAGATATAGAGAGATGCTAAAAAAATGCCCCTCTGAAATGTTTTCAGAGTGGGTGCAGTTAGACATCTTCTATTATGGGCTTACAGAGAAAGCTCAGATGTCTTTGGACCACTCAGCTGGTGGATCTATACACATGAGAAAGACAATTGAAGAAGCTCAAGAGCTCATTGATACAGTTGCCAGAAATCAGCATCTGTACCTAAGTAGTGAGTCTTCCATGAAAGAAGAGGCTAAAACAGTAATTGCTGAACTCAATCCTGTAGAACAAGTTACTGAATTCAATCAGCAATTAGAGTTTCTAACAAAACAGCTAGCCGAATTCAAAGAGATACTACAAGACACAAGAATGGCTAATATGAATATGGAAGTACAGTTGAAGCAAACAAAATAGCAGTTATCAAAACAAATAACAGAAGAGTGCCAAGCAGTTCAATTAAGAAGTGGAAAAACATTAAATACCTCACTTCAGAGCAGCAGAAAGCCAAGAAAAGAACAACTGACAGAGGATGAGCAAAATGCTATCCAAAATCTCTCTGAGGACAGTAAGAGCCCAGAGAGGAATAACTCTGGCGTTCAAATGCTAGAAAAGGGTGCAAAGCTGGCGTTAAACGCCCAACCCACGCACAGTTCTGGCGTTCAAACGCTAGGAATAGGCAAGGAGCTGGCGTTAAACGCCCAATGGAAGCTCAGTTCTGGCGTTCAAACACCAGAAACAGGTAGAAAGTTGGCGTCCAACGCCAATCAAGCTTCCAACCCTGGCATTCAAATGCCAGTGAGGGATCAGACACACACAAGTGCTGATAACGAGTGCTAAGGACACACAAGACAGCTCTTGGGTGGTCCATAAGTGACCTTAAGGGCATCAGCCCAGCAAGATGCATGCACAAAATCCTATTGGAGGATGATGCTAAGCCAGTGGTTCAACCACAGAGGCGGCTAAATCCAGCCATGAAGGAAGTGATGCAGAAAGAGGTCACTAAGTTACTAGAGGCTGGGATTATTTATCCTATTTCTGATAGTCCCTGGGTGAGTCCTGTCCAAGTTGTCCCTAAGAAGGGAGGTATGACAGTGGTTCATAATGAAAAAAATGAACTGGTTCCTACAAGAACAGTTACAGGGTGGCGTATGTGTATTGACTACAGAAGGCTCAATACAGCCACCAGGAAGGATCACTTCCCTTTACCATTCATAGACCAGATGCTAGAAAGACTAGCAGGTCATGAATACTACTACTTTTTGGATGGCTATTCAGGTTACAACCAAATTGCAGTAGATCCTCAGGACCAAGAGAAAACAGCATTCACATGTCAATCTGGAGTATTTGCATACAGAAGAATGCCTTTTGTTCTGTGCAATGCACCTGCAACCTTTCAGAGGTGCATGCTCTCTATCTTCTCTGATATGGTAGAGAAATTTCTGGAAGTCTTCATGGATGACTTCTCAGTATTTGGAGACTCATTTAGCTCCTGTCTTAACCATCTAGCACTTGTTCTGAAAAGATGCCAAGAGACTAACCTGGTTCTAAATTGAGAAAAATGTCACTTTATGGTGACTGAAGGAATTGTCCTTGGGCATAAAATTTCAAACAAGGGAATAGAGGTGGATCAAGCTAAGGTAGAGGTAATTGAAAAATTACCACCACCCACCAATGTTAAGGCAATCAGAAGCTTTCTGGGGCATGCAGGTTTCTATAGGAGGTTTATAAAGGATTTTTCAAAAATTGCAAAACCTCTGAGCAATCTGCTAGCTACTGACACGCCATTTATGTTTGACACAGAGTGTCTGCAGGCGTTTGAAACTCTGAAAGCTAAGCTGGTCACAGCACCAGTTATTTCTGCACCAGACTGGACAATACCATTTGAACTAATGTGTGATGCCAGTGACCATGCCATTGGTGCAGTACTGGGACAGAAGCATAACAAGCTTCTGCATGTCATTCATTATGCTAGCCGCATTTTAAATGATGCCCAAAAAAATTACACAACCACAGAAAAAGAGCTGCTTGCAGTGGTTTATGCCATTGACAAGTTTAGATCATACTTAGTAGGATCAAAAGTGATTGTGTACACTGACCATGCTGCTCTTAAATATCTACTCACAAAGCAGGATTCAAAGCCCAGTCTCATAAGATGGGTGTTGCTTCTACAAGAGTTTATGATAGAAATAAGAGACAGAAAAGGGACAGAGAATCAAGTAGCTGATCACATGTCCCACATAGAACCAGTAGCAGGAGCATCCCTCCCTCCTACTGAGATCTCTGAAACCTTTCTAGATGAGCAATTGTTTGCTATTCAGGAAGCTCCATGGTTTGCAGACATTGCAAACTATAGGACTCAAGGTTCTCCCTCTGTAACCTTGGAGAGGAAGCATGAAAAGCTTCTCTCACTGCAGAGTCAACCAAAGCCCCCACAGTCAAACTCTAAGTTTGGTGTTGAACCCCCACATTCAAACTCTAAGTTTGGTGTTGGGAGGTTGATAAACCCATATTTCATGAGTTCTTTTGTGCTTAATTAGAGTGATTTATTCAACTTTTCACCTACTTATTCACATTAATTGCATGGTTTTACTTTCCCTTCCTTATTATGTCATATTGTGAAAAACATGTTTCCTAAGCTTTAAAATCAATTAATTTAATTACCTTTATTTCCATTCGATGTCGTGATTAGTGTGTTGAGTAGTTTCAGATTTTCTAAGGCAGAATGACTTAAAGGACGGAAAAGGAAACATACAAAAATAGAAGGAGAAAGCAAAACGGAGAATTAAGGAAATTGGTATCCACGCGATCGCGTGCCAAGCACGAATCAGCAGCGACGGAGCCGCATGACTGACGCGACCGCGTGACAAGGAAAAGCTCCAAATGACGCGACCGCGTGACCCACGCGGACGCGTGACAGAGGCCACGTATCAGAATTTACAGAATACGCCCCCACCAGAGGTTATAAAGTGTGGGAATGCACCCATTCAAAGGGAGCTCGCATATTTTACTTTTCAATGATTTAGATTTAGTTGAGAGGGAGATCTTCTCTCTCTCTCTCTCTTTTAGGATTTCTTGTTTTAAGAGTAACTCTGGATCCCAGGTTTAATGTTCTTTTATTTTAGTTTTACTTTTATTTATTTATTCCAACATTTGAATTGATTATTATAATTTGATCTATGAATTCTTTCACGTTACAGACAGTTATTTGAATTAATGATATTTGAGGTATTTTCAGTTTATGATTGTTCTCTTTGATTTAAGTTATCATTGCTTCCCATCTAAGGACGTTTTTATTATTTCAGCAATTTTACTTTTTCCCCTTTTGGTTGTGGTTAAGAATTCAGTAACTCAACAGTTATTAATCTCAATATAATTGATAATCGTTATCTTGCTAATTGAGTTGAACTTAAGTAATCCCAACCTTTTCTTAGGAAATAAATAGGATTCAAAGGTCAATTCAATTAGTCCCTTGACTTTCC
>NC_029788.2:39984019-39987809 GCF_000816755.2 Arachis ipaensis | reverse complement strand
TACCGTGCATACCTAGCTGAAAGACATGGTGGACAACCTTGTCACTACCAACAAGCCCCACCCCGTGCATATGAACCATCCTTTCAACATAACCTCGAACCACCATACTCACAAGCTTTTCTTCACCATTCGCCATCATATGATCCTTCCTTACCCCAATACCAATTCAATCGTTCCCAATCATCACCACTTTCCTTTGTATCATGTCCAAGTCCGGCAAACCGCGAAGCAGAGGATCGCCTAAAAGAAACAGTAATTAAATTTCAAACAACCATTCAACAACTGGAGCAAGCACTAATTCAATGGGCCACTAGGCGCTCAAATATACAAGGATCAACCACAGCTCCATGTGGACAGCCCAATGAAGAGCGTAGCATGAAAGAAATACTAGAGACTCCAGTGGACAAGACAGAGAATGAATTCGTACTAGAACAAGTGGAAGAAGCTGTCATTGTTCAAGAAGAAGAGTTGGTTGAAGATCTAGGAGATGCTGAACTTCCTTGGGAATCTAGAATTGAGGAAAACTCCATCCAAGATGCTACAGTTGATGCTAAGGAGGATACCGTACAATCTCCAAGGCAAGTCGTTTACGAAGAATCAGACGGAATAATCCAAGAAGCAAATTTCCTTGATGATGATAGTCACAAGTCTAGTCCTCCTAGTGATGAACTGCGTCCACAAGTAAATTCTCCGAGATCGAAGAATTTTCCCAAGTGAATATGAAGATGATGCGGAGGTAGATTTCTCTCAACCTCCAATCTATGACTCGAGTGATGAGGAAGACATAGAAGACTTTGACCAGGATACAGATACAATTGAAGATCTTTTCAAGGAAGTGGAAGAATTCACAGAAGAGCACAAGGAAACGGAACTTACAGAACCACCAAAAACACCTATCCCAAGGCCATTACCACCTAATACAAGCTTCAAGTGGGTACAATCCTTAACTTATAATTTTACTTATTCACTTGAATATGGTTTGCTTGAAACAGATGGCCAACTTAGAGCTCTCTGCGGCTTTAAGAGTAAGAAGGAATTGGCTCGTACTTAGAACGGTGCACCAGGTTCAATAAGGTTCCACGCTTCACCTCGAAGTACACGGATTGGTATCATGCTCAATTGCATGGATCACAGAGAACGTTTGGTCACCACGGTGAGATTCTACTTTTTAACCCGCCCGAATGGAAACCTGCAAATCAAAACGGAGGCGGATCTAAAAACACAGCTTGGGATCATGGATTATATTCTGACATTCGTCATCCCGGGAGGCTGAATATCGGTCTGAAGCTGCTCAGAAGCTTTACATGCCTAGTTTGGGACCCCGGAGGCTATTGGCATTCCAAGCACTGGTGGAAATTTTTGGACGAATTTAAACATAAGCCACCATAACAGGATACTCTTCCAATGTCCAACTTAAGGACTTTAACTAAAAGTGCTAGGTGGGAGACAACCTACCATGGTATGGTTGCTTCTTTCTCAATCTATTTCTTGTTTATTATTTTCAATTTACCCTTTTTTTTTTATTTTAACATTAACCTGGAATCATGCATAGCATTCATGTTAATCACTGCATCCTGCATTTTTCAGTTAAAAAAAAAAGGGGGAGCACGATGCGACCGCATGCCCCATACGATCGCGTCATATCGTGAAAAACACCATCCATGCGATCGCGTGACCCACGCGGCCGCGTGATATATATATCGGCGTAAGGATCCAACGAATAGAAAGTTGGGCTGGAATCATGCGGCTCTTGTGCATTTCGCACAAATTGGCCCACGCGATCGTATGCCCCATGCGATCGCGTCACTTACCCAATACCAATCCCACGCGACCGCGTATGCGACGCGATCGCGTCGCATGGATTGCATATCACCTCAAAACAAGACAGAGAGTTGCGCTGAAACGGCGCTGGAGTCGTGCGTTTAGCACGAATTCCAGCGACGCGATTGCGCGACCCACGCGATCGCGTCACCCCTCTTTCCCCCCTCTCATGCGATCGCGCGACCCACGCGATCGCGTCCCCCCATTTTCACCCCAACCACGCGACCGCGTGCCCCACGCGGCCGCGTGGATTCGAAAATATAACCTCCCAGCCCGCGAACCCTATCAGTCGCGCAGCCCCCCTTCACCCCCAACCCTCTTCTCTCTCTCTGTTCTTCCTCCCCCAGCCACCGCCGGCCAGCCACCACATCTCTTCAAGTGAACCGGCCTATCCTCTGTAGGGGGTAGCCACCTTCTTCCCTGTTCCACCCCTTCCGCTTACCAGGTTCCGTAACACGCAACCCTTTTTATCCGTTCGTCACTTTTCTGTATTTTTTATTCCGTTTATGTTCATGATTAGGATAGCTAGACTAGCATGTTGTAGTGGATTTTTAGGTTGTTAGGTAGCTTAGGCTGTGGTTAGTGGATCTAGGTCTGTTTACTTGCACTGTTCTTACCTCTGTTTTATCCTATGTGCAAATCTGTTGCTGCTATAATCATGATTCATATGCTGCTTTCTTGTAAGTTGCTGCTATTTACATTGAGTTTTTATGTTTATTTTATATCTATGTACATGCAGCTTGATTTTTTTTAATTCATATGAACTGATATGATTGCTGTTTATTTTCTGAGACAATCCAATTTTAGCCGGAATGCTGCCCAAATTTTTTAAAAATTGTTTTCATTCTTGTTTTGGTTTGGCAACTCTGTTTTACTCTGCTTCCCCCAAACCATTTCATGAATGCTAAGGCCACTTTCTTATCCTCTTTAATTTCCTAGTTCATAACCTGCATTTGTGATTCACTGATTCCAATTTTTGATTTCTTTATTTCTATTCGAATCAGCATCACCCTGTTTTCTTTATTCGATTATGAGTACTTCTATTCTTACCTGTGAATCCTTGTTATATGGAATTTTTTCTATGCCACTTACTTTCCTAACTCACTAATTTTAATTTACTAATTTTTTTTACCATACTAACCCTCTTGATCTCTTTTCTGATTACTTTTACTTCCTCTAACTTTCTCACTATGGCATATTGATTTTTTTCTCTTTCCATTTAACATTAATTCAATCACATTTCAGTTACTCATTTTACTTATTCTATTTCTCCCTTACCGCTTTGAGTTTCCTTTGTTTAAATTGTCTATTTGCTTTCCTATTTTATCCATTTCCTGGTTTTTTGTTTTTCAGGATGTCTGCCTCACAAAGGAAAGGCAAAGGCAAGGCTACTGGCAAGCGCAAGAGAGGAGATTCCTCCCAGTCCATCATTGCTCTAATGCACGATTCCTCATGGCGGGAGAAAAACTTTACACAGCAGGAAAAAGTTGACCAGCTGCTCCCTTCGACTGATCCTATAAAATTTACAAACCGGTACTGTGAGCTGAAGTACCCGACTTTTGCAAACTCCAGAAATCTATACCTAGAACGTACCTTGAAGATTCCAGAAGCCTTCCAGCAATACACCACTGAGCAAATCAAGCAAAGGGGCTGGTTCTTTCTGGAGAGACCACTGACAGAGGTCAATGGATCTTGGGTCCGGGAATTCTATTGCAATTACTACCTTACTACCCTAGATGCAGTGAACCTGAGGGGAAAGCAAATTCTGGTTACTGAGGAGGCCATAGAGACCATTCTCCAGCTCCTAGCCAAGTCTGATCAGCCAGATGGTTATGCACAGGCTGAGGAGGACATGGGCCAGATGCGGTTTGATTGGGATGCTGTGAAGGCACGGATAGCTCTCGACCCTGCTGTTCCTTGGGAGATGGGTCAGGACACCACTATGCCTAGAGGGATCAAGAGAGTGTAC
>NC_029788.2:39982216-39983817 GCF_000816755.2 Arachis ipaensis | reverse complement strand
ACTACTCATGAGACTGAGATCCCGGCTACCATGATCACCCTCCTCTGGTGTGTGCTGGAGGGTAAGGACCTGTACTTGCCTCGTTTTATCCGACATTTTATGGCCAGGGTCCACGTCCGAAGCACCCTCCCCTTTCCTTATCTGGTTACACGGCTAGGCCGTCAGGCTGATGTGCCTTGGGAGGATGCCGATGAGCGACCACCAGCAGCGGACTGTAGGAAGATCATCCCTCACAGCAGGAACTTCCTTGCTTTGGGCTACAGACCACCATCTGTCACTGCTACTGATGAGACAGCCCCTCCGTCTGCTGGACCCTCTTCATCCCCAGCTGCCCCTGCTGCCACCACTGCACCTCCACCCGCCTCTGAGCCGGTTTATCGCCTCGTGCACCGTCTATTCCGCCAGCTTGATCAGATGGAGCGCCGTAACAGACGCCGGTATGAGAGATTGGAACGCCGCAGCAGGCGGCGCTATTCCCATCTGAAGCTGATGATCAGACAGGGCACCGACATCCCCTCCGAGCCCGACACACCATCAGAGCCATCAGAGGAGGAGGAGGATGAGCACGAGGAGGAGCCTCATTCCCAGGCAGAGACTCATCAGCAGGCAGGCATAGAGCACGCTGCACCACAGCAGGAGGCCCCACATCAGCTTGGGGCTGCAGATCCGGAGATCCCGATCCAGTCAGCCCCCCTCTACAGCAGCCAGACTCTCAGCCCACCACCGCCACAGAGACCCCAGCTACCATCCCTACCAGTGATGACACTCCTTCACACCCGGCTTGATCCCCGATGCTTCATTTTAAGTGTGGGGAGGTCGCCATCTCTGGCGTTTATTTTGGTGAACTACTACATACTTTTTCTTTTATTTTGGATATTTTTCTGTATTTTTCTCTTTTTCTTTTATTGTTATTTTCTGAGTACTTATACATTGCTACTTATGTAATTTACTCTATTTTCTGCATTTTACATTTTTTGTTCATATTTTAGTTATTTAGTTCATTTTAGTTATTTAGTTTAGTTTGCAATTCTAACTTAGTAGTGGATCAATTAGTATAGTTTACCCTTTTTACATAAGATAGCTTAGTTATAGCTTAGTTTAAATTGACAAATATAAAAAAGAGTAAGCTAGGAACTTGAACATAATAGATTTAGATCCATAAAACCTTGTATATATAGCATTACATGATGTAGTTAAACTGACAATATTTCATCAAGGAGAAACATTAAAACTTCAAAGGCTACCCTAATTTACTTTTTAAGAGAATAATGAGAATTTTTAACTAAACCTGCATGACATACATAAGTGATAAATAATTTTTCAGCTAGAGAACACATAGCCAGTGAGTTTTGAGCTTAACTGTATGGTTACATTCAAACCATAATTTTTATTCCTGTGTGTTCCAACCTTCTTTCTTATTCTGGTGTTCTTTACTTTGTTTTAGTCTATATGTCCGATTATAGAATATAGGTACATCTCAAAATAATGATTGAGGCCATCATTTGATCTTAGCTCACTTACCCAAAATTAAGAACATAGTTGATAAAGACAAAAGG
Source organism: Arachis ipaensis (assembly GCF_000816755.2). Lineage (NCBI taxonomy): Eukaryota > Viridiplantae > Streptophyta > Magnoliopsida > Fabales > Fabaceae > Arachis > Arachis ipaensis. The sequence continues at coordinate 39,982,261 of NC_029788.2, read as the reverse complement.
TAGAAAAATTAAAAAGAATAAAGCAACTCAAAATTTTGGGAAGCA
>NC_029788.2:39945487-39981495 GCF_000816755.2 Arachis ipaensis | reverse complement strand
TTACCTTTACCTTGACCCCATTACAACCTCAATTTTACTAAGCATTGTTTTTGGTATGACTATATTCTATAATTGTTGATTGGTTAGATGAAGAACAAAGCTATAGAAATTAAGAATAAAAAGAAAAATAGAGTGAATAAACCCAATAAACACTGAGTGACTAGAGAGTAAACACAAAATCCAGTGAGGGTTCAATAACTCATCAACATATATCTGTACTTAATTTACTAATTGTTTTGCAAGTTTGTACAATGTTTTCTTTCCCATCTCCTTTGCTAAAATGCTTTATTATTTAAGGGTTGGCTATATATATACATGACTCCTTGAGAATGTGAATTAACTTGGCTACATGTAGGCTTTATATATGAGTGGAGGAATTAGAATTGCATGACTCATTAGGTAGATGCATTTAGCATAGGTTGCATTTCATAACATTCCATCACTTTAACCTTAATTATTTACCTTGGATTTAGCATGAGGACATGCTAGTGTTTAAAGTGTGGGGAGGTTGATAAACCCATATTTCATGAGTTCTTTTGTGCTTAATTAGAGTGATTTATTCAACTCTTCACCTACTTATTCACATTAATTGCATGGTTTTACTTTCCCTTCCTTATTATGTCATATTGTGAAAAACATGTTTCCTAAGCTTTAAAATCAATTAATTTAATTACCTTTATTTCCATTCGATGCCGTGATTAGTGTGTTGAGTAGTTTCAGATTTTCTAAGGCAGAATGACTTAAAGGACAGAAAAGGAAACATACAAAAATAGAAGGAGAAAGCAAAACGGAGATTTAAGGAAATTGGTATCCACGCGATCGCATGGATGACGCGATCGCGTGCCAAGCACGAATCAGCAGCGACGCGGCTGCATGACTGACGCGACCGCGCGCCTTAAGCAGAACGCACATGACGCAGTCGCATGACTGACGCGACCATGTGACAAGGAAAAGCTCCAAATGACGCGACCGCGTGACCCACGCGGACGCGTGACAGAGGCCACATATCAGAATTTACAGAATACGCCCCCAGCAAATTCTGAAGCCCTTTTTGGCCCAGATCCAAGTACAGACAGCATAGACCAGAGGTTATAAAGTGTGGGAATGCACCCATTCAAAGGGAGCTCGCATATTTTACTTTTCAATGATTTAGATTTAGTTGAGAGGGAGATCTTCTCTCTCTCTCTCTCTCTCTTTTAGGATTTAGGATTTCTTCTTGTTTTAAGAGTAACTCTGGATCCCAGGTTTAATGTTCTTTTATTTTAGTTTTACTTTTATTTATTTATTCCAACATTTGAATTGATTATTATAATTTGATCTATGAATTCTTTCACGTTACAGACAGTTATTTGAATTAATGATATTTGAGGTATTTTCAGTTTATGATTGTTCTCTTTGATTTAAGTTATCATTGCTTCCCATCTAAGGACACTTTTATTATTTCAGCAATTTACTTTTTCCCCTTTTGGTTTTGGTTAAGAATTCAGTAACTCAACAGTTATTAATCTCAATATAATTGATAATCGTTATCTTGCTAATTGAGTTGAACTTAAGTAATCCCAACCTTTTCTTAGGAAATAAATAGGATTCAAAGGTCAATTTAATTAGTCCCTTGACTTTCCTTTACCCTAGTAAAGGTTGACCAAGTGGAGTTTAGATTCAACTTTCATTCTAGTAGAGAGAGATAACTACGTTGGACCTCCAACTTCTCTTACCTTGCCAAAAGTCTGCTTTACAGTATTTACTTATTTTAATTGCCATTTACTTTACTTGTCATTTAAATTACTTGCTTCTCATCTTCTAAACCCCGATTACAACCTTTATAGCCAATAATAAGAACATACTTCCTCGCAGTTCCTTGAGAAGACGACCCGAGGTTTGAATACTCGGTTAACAATTTTTAAGGGGTTTGTTACTTGTGACACCCAAAACGTTTGTACGAAGGGATTTTTGTCGGTTTAGAGACTATATCTACAACGCAACTATTTCTATGAATCTCTTTACTGGTAAAAATCCTAACGTCAGAGGTCCCAACCTTGCTCTGATTATTTGTGAAGCTCCATGAGAGCTCATTGTCAAGCTATTGACATTAAAGAAGCGCTTGTTGGGAGGCAACCCAATGTTATTTAATTATATCTATTTATTTTCCATTGCTATTTTATGTTTTCTTTAGGTTGATGATCTTGTGAAGTCACAAAAACAAATGGAAAATCAAAAACAGAATGAAAAACAGCATGAAAAATAGCACACCCTGGAGGAAGATCATTCTGGCGTTTAAACGCCAGAAACAAGCATCTGTCTGGCGTTTAATGCCAGAAACAAGCATCAGTCTGGCGTTAAACGCCAGAAACAGGCTACATTTGGGCGTTTAACGCCAGAAACAGGTAGCAGTCTGGCGTTAAACGCCAGGATTGCACAGTAAGGGCATTTTGTACGCCTAATTGGAGCAGGGATGTTAAATCCTTGACCCCACTGGATCTGTGGACCCCACAGAATCCCCATCTACCTCACCATTCAAATTTAAACCATTCCTCTCCCAAACCCACCCATTCACACACTTCCATCTCCTCCATCTTCTCCACTTCTTTCTTCTTTTGCTCGAGGACGAGCAAACCTTTTAAGTTTGGTGTAGTAAAAGCATTGCTTTTGTTTTTCCATAATTCAGTGGTAGAGCAATTGACTGCAGATCAAAGAGCTATGAGGAAAGAGCAACAAAGGCAAGGAAGAGACATAGAGGAGCTCAAGAGCACCATTGGTTCTTCAAGAAGAGGAAGACGCCACCCTCATTAAGGTGGACCCATTCCTTAATCTCCTTGTTCTTATTTTCCTGCTTTTTGTTTACTATGCTTCATGTTTAATTATGTTTGTGTCTTTACTATATGATCACTAGTATCTAAGTATCTATGTCTTAAAGATATGAATATCCTATGAATCCATCACCTTTCTTATATGAAAATTGTTTTCTGAAAAAGAAAAAGAAGTACATGAATTTCAAATTTTAAAATAGTTTAATTATTTTGATGTGGTGGCAATACTTTTTGTTTTCTGAATGAATGCTTGAACAATGCATGTGTCTTTTGAATTTGTTGTTTATGAATGTTAAAATCGTTGGCTCTTGAAAGAATGATGAAAAAGGAAAAATGTTATTCGATAATCTGAAAAATCATAAAAATGATTCTTAAAGTAAGAAAAAGCAGTGAAGAACAAAGCTTGCAGAAAAAAAAATGCAAACAAAAAAAAAGAGAGCAAGAAAAAGAAAAAGCAGGCAGAAAAAGTCAAAAGCTCTTTAAACTAAAAGGCAAGAGCAAAAATCCAATAGCCCTTAAAACCAAAAGGCAAGGGTAATAAAAAGGATCCAAGGCTTTGAGCATCAGTGGATAGGAGGGCCTAAAGGAATAAAATCCTGGCCTTAGCGACTAAACCAAGCTGTCCCTAACCATGTGCTTGTGGCGTGAAGGTGTCAAGTGAAAACTTGAGACTGAGCGGTTAAAGTCGAGGTCCAAAGCAAAAAGAAGAGTGTGCTTACGAACCCTGGACACCTCTAATTGGGGACTCTAGCAAAGCTGAGTCACAATCTGAAAAGGTTCACCCAGTTATGTGTCTGTGGCATTTATGTATCCGGTGGTAATACTGGAAAACAAAGTGCTTAGGGCCACGGCCAAGACTCATAAAGTAGCTGTGTTCAAGAATCAACATACTGAACTAGGAGAATCAATAACACTATCTAAATTCTAAGTTCCTATAGATGCCAATCATTCTGAACTTCAAAGGATAAAGTGAGATGCCAAAACTGTTCAGAAGCAAAAAGCTAATAGCCCCACTCATCTAATTAACACTGATCTTCATAGATGTTTTTGGAATTCATTGTATATTCTCTTTTTTTTATCCTACTTTGTTTTTAGTTGCTTAGGGACAAGCAACAATTTAAGTTTGGTGTTGTGATGAGCGGATAATTTATACGCTTTTTGGCATTGTTTTTACTTAGTTTTTAGTATGATTTAGTTGGTTTTTAGTATATTTTTATTAGTTTTTAATTAAAAATCATATTTCTGGACTTTACTATGAGTTTGTGTGTTTTTCTGTAATTTCAGGTATTTTCTGACTGAAATTGAGGGAGCTGAGCAAAAATTTGATTCAGGCTGAAAAAGGACTGCTGATGTTGTTGGATTCTAACCTCCCTGCACTCGGAATGGATTTTTTGGAGCTACAGAAGTCCAATTGGTGCGCTCTTAATTGGGTTGGAAAGCAGACATCCAGAGCTTTCTAGCAATATATAATAGTCCATACATTGCACGAAGATAGATGACGTAAACTGGCGTTCAACGCCAGTTCCATGTTGCAGTCTGGCGTTTAGCGCCAGAAACAGGTTACAAGTTGGAGTTCAACGCCAGAAACAGGTTACAACCTGGCGTTCAACTCCAAAAACAGCCCAGGCACGTGAGAAGCTTAAGTCTCAGCCCCAGAACACACCAAGTGGGCCCCAGAAGTGGATTTTTGCACTATCCATCTTAGTTTACACATTTTCTTTAAACCTAGGTTACTAGTTTATTATTTAAACAACTTTTAGAGACTTATTTGGTAACTCATGACATTTTAGATCTGAACTTTGTACTCTTTGACGGCATGAGTCTCTAAACTCCATTGTTGGGGGTGAGGAGCTCTGCTGTGTCTCAATGAATTAATGCAATTACTTCTGTTTTCCATTCAAACACGCTTGTTTCTATCTAAGATGTTCATTCGCACTTTAATACGATGGATGTGATGATCCGTGACACTCATCATCATCCTCAACCTATGAACACGTGCCTGACAACCACCTCCGTTCTACATTTGATTGAATGAGTATCTCTTGGATTCCTTAATCAGAATCTTCGTGGTATAAGCTAGAATCCATTAGCAGCATTCTTGAGAATCTGGAAAGTCTAAACCTTGTCTATGGTATTCCGAGTAGGATTCAGGGATTGAATGACTGTGACGAGCTTCAAACTCGCGAGTGTTGGGCGTAGTGACAGACGCAAAAGGATCAATGGATCCTATTCTGACATGATCGAGAACCGACAGATGATTAGCCGTGCGGTGACAGCGCACCTGGACCTTTTTCACTGAGAGGACGGATGGTAGCCATTAACAACGGTGATCCACCAACACACAGCTTGCCATAGGAGGAACCTTGCGTGCGTGAAGAAGAAGACAGGGAGAAAGCAGAGATTCAGAAGACAAAGTATCTCCAAAACTCCAACATATTCTCCATTACTGCAGAACAAGTATTCATTTCATGCTCTTTTATTCTTCGCAATTCAAACTGATAACTATAATTGATATCCTGACTAAGAGTTACAAGATAACCATAGATTGCTTCAAGCCAACAATCTCCGTGGGATTCGACCCTTACTCATGTAAGGTATTACTTGGACGACCCAGTGCACTTGCTGGTTAGTGGTACGAGTTGTGAAAAGTGTGATTTACAATTCGTGCACCAGTAGACATTACGTACTTAAGGCTTTAGTGAGTAGACCTAATGAGCTCGGTTCCTTATAATTATCAATATTTGATTTGTTAACAAGGATGGTGATCTCAATTACCTAAGTCTTAGCCAAGAGTTCTTTATCTTGCTTTCTTTAATTACTTGCTTGATTTACTTTTTCTTGTTTCTCTTATAAATCAAAACCCCTTTGCCCCTTTATAGCCAATAATTGACCACTTCATGGCAATTCCTTGTGAGACGACTCGGAGTTCAAATACTTCGCTTAATTTTTATTTGGGGTTTGTACTTGTGACAACTTAAATTTAATTTGATTTGAGGATTGACTATTGGTTTGGACTATACTAACAACGGAATTATTTTGTGGAATTCCGAACCGGTATGAATCCCGCCTATCAGGGAGTCCTTTGACAAGGTTGGATGGGAGTAGAATATGCTTTGTCAAGATCGTTGGAGACCTCTCTACCTAGGTTGTCATCTACTCCTTCATTTGAGTGGGTAAAACTTATCTCTATTCTCTTTACTGTCCCACTTGAGTATGGTATGCTTGAAACAGATGGCCAACTTAGAAGGCTTTGTGGAATTAAGCGTAAGAGAAGGATGTTTAGTGGTTGGAGTTACAAATCAAGGCTCATCAAGGTTGAGATTTCCAGAGCTAGATGCAAGGATTGGACTGGTGATCAATTGGTTGGATCTAAGGGAAGAGTTTGGTACTTCATTGAGAATTTGGATTGCTTGCCACCCTATTAGAACACTGACGATCAACTTGAAGATGGGTGCAGAAACAAGATTTGGGATCTCGGCATACAAGAGGATCAATTTTGGGAGCTGAAAGCTTGTGAAGAACTTCATCAAGGCTTGGTGAATTTATTTGGGAATGATGGAGCTTATTAGAAGTCCAAGCGTTGGTGGAAGTTTCAAGATGAGTTCAAGCACAAGCCACCATGACAGAGAGCTCACCAAATGTCCAACTTAAGGACTTTAACTAAAAGTGCTAGGTGGGAAACACCCCACCATGGTAAATTCTTTCTATTTTTCCTTTTATTTCTATTAGTAATAAGTTGAATTTTCATTTTTAATTAAGTTTATTTAGTTTAAGTTGTGATCCAGCTTGTTTAATGATGTTTAGATATATTCTGGTAGAATTTTAGATTCTCAATCAGCCTTAAAAAAAGGGATGTGACGCGTACGCGTGACCCACGCGTACGCGTCGATATGAAGTTCGCTCTCAGGTATTTCTGAACAGAGAGTTACGCTGAAACAGTGCGGAAGGGGTGCCTGGTGCACAAGCCAACCCACGCGTACGCGTGCTTGGTGCGCAGAAATTGTGATTACACTTTGATTATGTAAAATTCATTGCTCTTTCTTTCCCTGGTAATGGTGCCAAAAACATGATGCCAATACCCTGGTTCACAACTTCGCACAACTAACCAGCAAGTGCACTGGGTCATCTAAGTAATACCTTACGTGAGTAATGGGTGAATCCCACGGAGATTGTTGGTATGAAGCAAGCTATGGTCACCTTGTAAATCTCAGTCAGGCGGATATAAAATAGTAATAGGGTTTTCAAAAATAATTAATAAGATAGGGATAGAGATACTTATGTAAATCACTGGTGAGAATTTCAGATAAGCGAATGGAGGTGCTTTTCGTTCCTCTGAACCTCTGCTTTCCTGCTATCTTCATCCAATCAGTCTTACTCCTTTCCATGGCTGGCTTTATGTGATACATCACCATTGTCAATGGCTACTTTCGGTCTTCTCTCGGGAAAATGATCCAAATGCCCTGTCACGGCACGGCTAATCGTCTGGAGGCATAACCCCTGTCAATGGTTTCATCCTATCCTCTCAGTGAAAATGGTCAACGCACCCTGTCACGGCACGGCTATTCATTTGTCGGTTCTCGATCATGCTGGAATAGGATTTATTATCCTTTTGCGTCTATCACTACGCCCAGCAATCGTGAGTTTGAAGCTCGTCACAGTCATTCAATCATTGAATCCTACTCGGAATACCACAGACAAAGTTTAGACCTTCCGGATTCTCTTGAATGCCGCCATCATTCTAACTCTACCATTAAAAATACATAAGTGAAAGGTCCAGGCATGGCCGAGATGGCCAGCCCCTCTGATCTAGAACCAGGCGTCCAAAGATGTCTAATACAATAGTAAAAGGTCCTATTTATAATAAACTAGTCACTAGGGTTTACAGAAATAAGTAATTGATGCATAAATCTACTTCCGGGGCCCACTTGGTGTGTGCTTGGGCTGAGCTTGAGTGTTGCACGTGTAGAGGTCCTTCTTGAAGTTGAACGCCAGCATTTGTGCCAGTTTGGGCAGAGAGTTGGCGTTGAACGCCAGTTTGCGTCGTCTATTCTTGGCCAAAGTATGGACTATTATATATTTCTGGAAAGCCCTGGATGTCTACTTTCCAACGCAATTAAAAGCGCGCCATTTCGAGTTCTGTAGATCCAGAAAATCCACTTTGAGTGCAGGGAGGTCAGAATCCAACAGCATCAGCAGTCCTTCTTCAACCTTAGAATCTGATTTTTGCTCAAGTCCCTCAATTTCAGCCAAAAAATACTTGAAATCACAGAAAAATACACAAACTCATAGTAAAGTCCAGAAATGTGAATTTAGCATAAAAACTAATGAAAATATCCCTAAAAGTAACTAGATCCTACTAAAAACATACTAAAAACAATGCCAAAAAGCGTATAAAGAATAGATGAAGAAGAATAAGAAATGGAGGAGAGGGAGAAGGTGATGTGTTTCGGCCAAGAAGGGTATAGAAGGGTTGTGTTGTGTGAATTTAAAGAAGAATGGAGGGCTTTATATAGTGAAGGGAGGGGGGAAAGGTTTCGGCCATATGGGTGGGTTTGGGTGGGAAATTGGTTTTGAATTTTGAAGGTAGGTGGGGTTTATGAGGTAGGTTTATGGGGAAGAGTGGATGGATGTAAGTGGTGAAGAGGTGATGGGGAAGAGAGATTGAGGTGATTGGTGAAGAGTTTTGGGGAAGAGTGTTTATGGGATTGTGTGAAAGAGGGGTGAGAAGAAGTGAGTGGAGGTAGGTGGGGATCTTGTGGGGTCCACAGATCCTGAGGTGTTTAAGGATTTACAACCTTGCACCACATTAGGCATGTAAAATGCCCTTGCACACAACTCTGGGCGTTCAGCGCCAGGTTGGTGCCCATTTTGGGCGTTCAACGCCCATTTGATGGCCATTTCTGGCGTTGAACGCCAGAACCATGCCTGTTCTGGGCGTTCAGCGCCCAAACACTGCCCATTTTGGGCGTTCAGCGCCAGAACCATGCTCTGTTCTGGCGTTGAACGCCAGACAGATGCTCCTCCAGGGTGTGATTTTTCTTCTGCCGTTTTTGATTCTATTTTTAATTTTTTTGTTTATTTTGTGACTCCACATGATCATGAACCTATAAAGACATATAACTAAGAAAAATATAGTTAGATAAATAAAAATTGGGTTGCCTCCCAACAAGCGCTTCTTTAATGTCAATAGCTTGACAGTGGGCTCTCATGGAGCCTCACAGATGTTCATAGCATTGTTGAAACTCCCCAACACCAAACTTAGAGTTTGGATATGGGAGTTCAACACCAAACTTAGAGTTTGGCTGTGGCCTCCCAACACCAAACTTAGAGTTTGACTGTGGGGGCTTTGTTTGACTCTGCTTTGAGAGAAGCTTCTTCTGCTTCCTCTCCATGGATGCAGAGAGAGATCCTTGAGTTGTAAACACAAGGTTGTCCTCATTCAATTGAAGGATCAATTCTCCTCTGTCCACATCAATCACAGCTCTTGCTGTGGCTAGGAAAGGTCTTCCTAGGATGATGGATTCATCCTCTTCCTTTTCGAAAATTTCTGAAAGGTTATCTCTGGATTGTTGTAATTTAGCTTCTCTTAGTTTTCTCTTCAGGGTCCTTTCAGGTTTTGGATCTGCTTCAACAAGAATATTTTTGTCCTTGCTCCTGCTCATATGAAAAAGAGACAACAGAAAAATAATAATAATAGGGGTCCTTTTTACCACAGTATAGAGGTCCCAGTGTGAGTAGAAGAAAAGAAGAAGAAGAAATTCGAACACAGATGGAAGAGGGGGTTCAGATTTTTGGTGATGTGAGGAAGAGATGTTAGTAGATGAATAAATAAATAGAAGGAGATGAGAGAGAAGGAATTTTCGAAAATAATTTTTGAAAAAGAGTTAGTGATTTTTGAAAATAGTTTTTTTGAAAAATGTTAGTAATTTTCGAAAATTGAGATTTAAAAATTAAAATAATTAGTTAATTAAAAAGAATTTTTGAAAAAGAGGGAAGATATTTTCGAAAGTTAGAGAGAGAGAGAGTTAGTTAGGTAGTTTTGAAAAAGATAAGAAACAAACAAAAAGTTAGTTAGTTAGTTGAAACAAATTTTGAAAAGATAAGAAGTTAGGAAGTTAGAAAAGATATTTTGAAATCAAATTTTTTTTGAAAAAGATAAGATGAGAAGATATTTTTCAGAAGATATGATTGAAATTAGTTTTGAAAAAGATTTGATTTTTAAAATCACAATTAATGACTTGATTCACAAGAAATCACAAGATATGATTCTAGAACTCAAAGTTTGAATCTTTCTTAACAAGTAAGTAACAAACTTGAAATTTTTGAATCAAAACATTAATTGATTATGTTATTTTCGAAAATTTGATACAAAAATAAGAAAAAGATTTTTGAAAAATATTTTTAGAATTTTCAAAAATAACTAAGAAAAATGAAAAAGATTTGATTTTTGAAAAAGATTTTTGAAAAAGATAGGATTTGTAAAATGAAAATTTGATTTGACTCATAAAAACAACTTGATTTTAAAAATTTTTGAAAAAGTCAAATCTCATTTTCGAATTTATGAGAGAGAAAAAGGGAAAGATAAGTTTTTTTTTTTGATTTTTTTGAATTTTTAATGATGAGAGAGAAAAATATGAAAATTATGCAATGCATGAGAATTTTAGATCAAAACATGTGATGCATGCAAGAATGCTATGAATGTCAAGATGAACACCAAGAACACTATGAAGATCATGATGAACATCAAGAACATATTTTTGAAAAATTTTTAATGCAGAGAAAACATGCAAGACACCAAACTTAGAATTCTTTAATGCTTAGACACTAAGAATTCAAGAATGCATATGAAAAACAAGAAAAGACACAAAACATGCAAATGCAAAGATCAAACAAGAAGACTTACCATGAACAACTTGAAGATCATGAAGAACACTATGAATGCATGAGAATTTTCGAAAAATGCAAGATGCACATGCAATTGACACCAAACTTATAACATGACACATGACTCAAACAAGAAACAGAAAAATATTTTTGATTTTTATGATTTTCTAAAATTTTTTTGGATTTTTCGAAAAATTAATTGAAAAATAAAAATAAGGATTCCAAAATTTTTAATATAAATTCCAGGAATCTTGCATTCTTAGTCTAAAGTTTCAGTCCAGGAATTAGACATGGCTCACTAGCCAGCCAAGCTTTCAATGAAAGCTCCGGTCCAAAACACTAGACATGGCCAATGGCCAGCCAAGCTTCAGCAAGATATCAGAATATACTGCTCATTACTTATCAAATATGTAACTTGCCTCTATGCTGATGGTTTGGAAGCCTTAGTCCAAAAGAATTTAGACATGGCTTTGCAGCCAGCCAGGCTTCACATGCTTCATGAAACACTAGAATTCATTCTTAAGAATTTTGAATCTAAAAATTTTTTTTTCTTTTTTTTTTTTGAAAAGAAAATGAAAAGAAAGTTACCCAATCTGAGCAACAAGATGAACCGTCAGTTGTCCAAACTCGAACAATTCCCGGCAACGGCGCCAAAAACTTGGTGCGCAGAAATTGTGATTACACTTTGATTATGTAAAATTCATTGCTCTTTCTTTCCCTGGTAATGGCGCCAAAAACATGATGCTAATACCCTGGTTCACAACTTCGCACAACTAACCAGCAAGTGCACTGGGTCGTCCAAGTAATACCTTACGTGAGTAAGGGTCGAATCCCACGGAGATTGTTGGTATGAAGCAAGCTATGGTCACCTTGTAAATCTCATTCAGGCATATATAAAATAGTAATAGGGTTTTCAAAAATAATTAATAAGATAGGGATAGAGATACTTATGTAAATCACTAGTGAGAATTTTAGATAAGTGAATGGAGGTGCTTTTCGTTCCTCTGAACCTCTGATTTCCTGCTATCTTCATCCAATCAGTCTTACTCCTTTCCATGGCTGGCTTTATGTGATACATCACCATTGTCAATGGCTACTTTCGGTCTTCTCTCGGAAAAATGATCCAAATGCCCTGTCACGGCACGGCTAATCGTCTGGAAGTATCACCCTTGTCAATGGTTTCATCCTATCCTCTCAGTGAAAATGGTCAACGCACCCTGTCACGGCACGGCTATTCATCTGTCGGTTCTCGATCATGCTGGAATAGGATTTACTATCCTTTTGCGTCTGTCACCACGCCCAGCAATCGCGAGTTTGAAGCTCGTCACAGTCATTCAATCATTGAATCCTACTCGGAATACCACAGACAAGGTTTAGACTTTCCGGATTCTCTTGAATGCCGCCATCATTCTAGCTTACACCACGAAGATTCTGATTAAGAGATCTAAGAGACACTCATTCAATCTAAGGTAGAACGGAAGTGGTTGTCAGGCATGCGTTCATAAGGAATGATGATGATTGTCACGTTCATCACATTCAGGTTGAAGTGCGAATGAATATCTTGGAAGCAAAATAAGATGAATTGAATAGAAAACAGTAGTACTTTGCATTAATCTTTGAGGAACAGCAGGGCTCCACACCTTAATCTATGGAGTGTAGAAACTCTACAGTTAAAAATACATAAGTGAAAGGTCCAGGCATGGCCGAGATGGCCAGCCCCTCTGATCTAAGAACCAGGCGTCCAAAGATGTCTAATACAATAGTAAAAGGTCCTATTTATAATAAACTAGTCACTAGGGTTTACAGAAAATAAGTAATTGATGCATAAATCCACTTCCGGGGCCCACTTGGTGTGTGCTTGGGCTGAGCTTAAGTGTTGCACGTGTAGAGGTCCTTCTTGGAGTTGAACGCCAGCATTTGTGCCAGTTTGGGCGTTCAACTCTGGTTTTGGATCCTTTTCTGGCGCTGGACGCCAGAATTGGGCAGAGAGCTGGCGTTGAATGCCAGTTTGCATCGACTATTCTTGGCCAAAGTATGGACTATTATATATTGCTGGAAAGCCCTGGATGTCTACTTTCCAACGCAATTAAAAGCGCGCCATTTTGAGTTTTGTAGATCTAGAAAATCCACTTTGATTGCAGGAAGGTCAGAATCCAACAGCATCAGCAGTCCTTCTTCAACCTTAGAATCTGATTTTTGCTCAAGTCCCTCAATTTCAGCCAGAAAATACTTGAAATCACAGAAAAACACACAAACTCATAGTAAAGTCCAGAAATGTGAATTTAGCATAAAAACTAATGAAAACATCCCTAAAAGTAACTAGATCCTACTAAAAACATACTAAAAACAATGCCAAAAAGTGTATAAATTATCTGCTCATCAGTGCTCCACACGTACGCGTCACCTGCAATTTTGCCAATCCACACTTAAGCGCCAGCGACGCATACGCGTGGAATGGAACTCGGCGTTATTTGGTAATTGGACAGAGAGTTGGGCTGGAGGTGTGCTGCAACCGTGCGTCTGGCACAACCAGTGGTCACGCGTATGCGTAACCGACGCTTACGCGTCATTTGAATTTTTGCTTATCCATGCCTACGCATGGACGATGCTCACGCGTTGAATGCCTTTTTCTATTTTCACGCGCACGCGTGACCTGCACGCGCGCGTCGCTTTCGCACCTCTTTTAAACCTTTCTTCTTCTTTCTTCCTCCTTTCTTACTTTCTTCTTCTCATTTCTTTTACTTCTCATCCTTATTCTCTTTCATTCTCATTTACTTATTGTATTTGCATACTTTCATTCATTGCATTTCAACTTTGTGCATATTTTTATTTTTTTCTAAGTTTATTATTTTTCCATTGGTGTTAAATGTTCTTCTCCAACTGTTGCATTTTTTTGCTTGCATTATTTTGGTGCTTCGTGACTTGTTTTATATTGTTGGGTATTATTATTCATAGTTCAATGCTAATTTTTTATGACACTTGTATTCTATTTGCATTGATATGCACTTTTACTATCTTTCATGACCCACTCTCTCCCCCAATATTGCAATTTTTGCACTATTGATATGCCATTTGCTTCTACTATTTTTTCACTTGTATGTTGTAGCTACCATGTAGTTGAGACCCTCATTATTTGGTATTAACCCACCCATATTTTATTTGTTTTTTATCTTTATTTCTGGGTTACTTTTCTTCCTTTTTCTCTTCTTTTAGGATGGCCACCGAGAAGGGAAAGGAAAAGCTTCTCAATCAGGCAACAGACAAGTCCATCTGCATAATCTTTGGAGAAAAGCATCAGTTGTAGCCACCCGTCCACTAGCACATCTTTGCATGCATCGAGGACGGTGCAATCTTTAAGTGTGGGGAGGTTGATACCGACTTTCGTGGGTTAGTTACATTATCTCCAACACCAATGTGTAATTTTCTTTGTTAGTTCATTGTTGCATTTGCATGATTGATTGCATGTTTGTTAGATTTTTGTGCATATTCTACCACTACTTGGTTGAAGTGATGAATTCTTTTTCAAGAAACTATTTTATAAGCATTTCACTAATTTGAATTAAAGTTTTTGTTAAACTTGCTTGAAGAAATTTATTTTGGAACATGGTTTAGAGCAAGAATGATGCACCACTATTTCGTGGTGGATTCTATGTTGAATTTAGGGGATTTTATTACCCTTTTCCCACATTTATTCCATGAAATGGCATGGTTTCATGTATTTCTCCTAATTTGTACTTAAATGTAAAAACATACTTTTTAGGCCCTTAATTGGTTAGTTTTAATTCACCTTTGATTCTACTAGATGCCTTGATGTGTGTGTTAGTAAATTCAGGTTCAAAAGGCTAGGAATGGATCAAAGGAATGAACAGAAAAGCATGCAAAGTGGAGGAATCAAGGAAAATCAAGAATTGGGAGAATATTCATTGACGTGCACGCGTGGAATATGAAGTCGCGTGGCGACGCGTACGCGTACATGACGCGTACGCGTGGAAAGCGAAATTGCTAAGCGATGCGTACGGTGACCCATGCGTATGCGTCGATACTCGCACGTGACCTCATTAAAGTGAAAATGTTGGGGGCAATTTCTGGGCTTCCCAGGCCCAAATCCAACTCATTTTTTAGCCTATTACATGCAGAAATCAAGAGGAGTCAAGGGGGGAGAACACATAGTTTAGTGGACATGATGCTTTAGTTAGTTTCTAGAGAGAGAATATCTCTCTTCTCTCTAGAATTAGGTTAGATCTAGATTAAGATTTCTTAGATCTAGGTTTAATTCATGTTTTAATTTACTTTTCCTTTACAATTCCTTGTTCTTCTACCTTTGCTTTCTCTAGTTTAGCATTTGAATTCTTGTAATTGTTTACCTTATTGTTGATGCACTCTTGCTTCTTCTATTTTTCTTGAATGCAATTCATGTTTGATTTCTTTTATTGTTGATTTGAATTGTTGCTTTTAATTTCCTTGCAATAAGTAGTTGTAGATTTACTTTTCTTGCAATCTTATCTTGCTTTCTTTTTGTACCTTCCAAGTATTTGATTAAATGCTTGGAAGGATTTTAGTGTAGATTTTTCTCCTCTTGGCTTTGGTTAAGTAATTGGAGACTCTTGAGTTGTCAAACTCTTTTGTTGATTGATAATTGGAAATTGCTAATTGATTTGAATGACACTAACTCTAGTCTTTCCTTAGGATTTGACTAGGACTTGTGGACTCAAATTGATTGATCCACTTGACTTTTCTTCATAGTTAGAGGTTGACTAAGTGGGAGCAATGGACAATTCTCATCACAATTGATGATGATAATGAGGATAGGACTTCTAATTCTCATTCCTTACCAAGAGCTTTCTTAGTTATTAGTTTACTTCTCTTACAATTTATCTTTCATGTCCCTTATCCAAAACCCAAAAATATGCATCTCATAACCAATAGCAAGAACACTTCCCTACAATTCCTTTGAGAGATGACCCGAGGTTTGAATACTTTGGTTTATTTTTATTGGAGTTTGTACTTGTGACAAACAATCTTTTGCATGAAAGGATTATTTGTTGGTTTAGAAACTATACTTGCAATGAGAATTCATTAGTGACATTCTATACCATCAAAAAACCAATCATCAAAATGGCACCATTGCTAGGGACTTGCAAATGTGCGCTTATTATTGGTTATTGTACATATGTTAATATTGTGAATAGTTCGCTCCTTTGTTAGTTTGCTTGTTTGATTTAGTACTTAGATTTATCTCTTGTTTTTGTGCTTTTTATTTTGTGGTGCACGAAATTGTGATCTCTGATAACGGCGCCAAAAACTTGGTACGCACGATCGTAATCTCAACTCTTTTTCACAACTCCGCACAACTAACCAGCAAGTGCACTGGGTCATCCAAGTAATAAACCTTACGTGAGTAATGGTCGATCCCACGGAGATTGTCGGCTTGAAGCAAGCTATGGTCATCCTTGTAAATCTCAGTCAGGCGGATTCAATTGGTTATGAGGTTTTGATAATTAAAACATAAATAAAACATAAAATAAGATAGAAATACTTATGTAATTCATTGGTGGAAATTTCAGATAAGCGTCTGGAGATGCTTTGTTGCTTCTAAACTTCTGCTTTCCTACTGCCTTCTTCCAATCATGCGTTACCTCCTTCCATGGCAAGCTATATGATCCTCTCGGATGAAAACAAATCCATATGGGCTGTCACCGCACGGATAATCATCTGTCGGTTCCCGCTAGCGTCGGAGTAAGACCATTGTCTTTTTACACACTGTCACTTGTGCCCCACATTCGCAGGTTTGAAGCTCATCACATTCATCCCTTCCCAGATCCTACTCGAAAAACCACAAACAAGGTTTAAACTTTTCGGATCTCAGGAATACTGCTAATGGTTCTAGCCTATACCACGAAGACTCTGATTTCACGGGATGGAATGCTCTGTTGTCAGGAGAGGCAATCATGCGTCATGAACCAGGAGGCCAAGAGATACACACTCAAGCGATTGCAGATAGAATGGAAGTGGTTGTTAGGCACGCGTTCATAAGTGAGAATGATAATGATTGTCACGGGTCATCACATTCATCAGGTTGAAGTGCAAATGAATATCTTAGAGAAGAAGTAGGTGTGAATTGAATAGAAAACAATTGTAATTGCATTAATTCATGAAGAACAGCAGAGCTCCACACCTTAATCTATGGGGTGTAGAAACTCCACCGTTGAAAATACATAAGTGAAAAGTCTAGGCATGGCCATGAGGCTAGCCTCCAAACGTGTACAATATGGCAAAAAGCTCAACCAAAAGTCTGGTCAAAATACTCTCTAGATAAATCTTCTAAAAGTAGTTTTTATACTAAACTAGTAATATAGGGTTACAGAAAAATGAGTAACTAAATGCAGATAGTGTAGAAATCCACTTCGGGGGCCCACTTGGTGTGAGCTTGGGCTGAGCATTGAAGCTTTTTCGTGCATAGGCTGTTCCTGGAGTTAAACTCCAGCTTTGGTGCCAGTTTGGGCGTTTAACTCCAATTCTGGTGGCAGTTTGGGCGTTTTACGCCAAGATGTTTTAGGCTAACTTTGAACACCAGTTTGGGCCATTAAATCTCTTGTAAAGTATGGACTATTATATATTTCTGGAAAGCCCAAGATGTCTACTTTCCAACGCAATTGAGATCGCATCAATTGGGCTTCTATAGCTCCAGAAAATTCACTTCGAGTGCAGGGAGGTCAGAATCCAATAGCATCTGCAGTCCTTTTTCAGCCTCTGAATCAGATTTTTGCTCCCTCAATTTCAGCCAGAAAATACCTGAAATCACAGAAAAATACACAAACTCATAGTAAAGTCCAGAAATGTGATTTTTGCATAAAAACTAATAAAAATATAATAAAAAGTAACAAAAACATACTAAAAACTATGTAAAAATAATGCCAAAAAGGGTATAAATTATCCGCTCATCACAACACCAAACTTAAATTGTTGCTTGTTCCCAAGAAACTAAAAACAAAATAGGATAAAAAGAAGAGAAAATACAATAAATTCCAAACTTATCAATGAAGATTAGCTTCAATTAGATGAGCGGGACTTGTAGCCTTTTTGCCTCTGAACAATTTTGGCATCTCATTTTATCCTTTAAAGTTCAGAATGATTGGCATCTTTAGGAACTCAGAATTCAGATAGTGTTATTGATTCTCTTAGTTCAGTATGTTGATTTTTTAACACAACTACTTTATGAGTCTTGGATGTGACCCTAAGCATTTTGTTTTCCAGTATTACCACCGGATACATAAATGGCACAGACACATAATTGGGTGAACCTTTTCAGATTGTGACTCAGCTTTGCTAGAGTTCCCAGTTAGAGGTGTCCAGAGCTCTTAAGCACGCTCTTTTTGCTTTGGACCACGACTTTAACCGCTCAGTCTCAAGCTTTTCACTTGACACCTTCACGCCACAAGCACATGGTTAGGGACAGCTTGGTTTAGCTGCTTAGGCCAGGATTTTATTCCTTTGGGCCCTCCTATCCATTAATGCTCAAAGCCTTGGATCCTTTTTACCCTTGCTTTTTGGTTTAAAGGGCTATTGGCTTTTTCTGCTTGCTTTTTCTTTTTCTTTCTTTTTTTTCGCATTTTTTTCATATTTTTTTTGCAAGCTTTTTCTTATTCGCTGCTTTTTTTTGCTTCAAGAATCAATTTTATGATTTTTCAGATTATCAAATAACATTTTTCCTTTTTCATTATTCTTTCAAGAGCCAACAATTTTAACATTCATAAACAACAAATTCAAAAATATGCACTGTTCAAGCATTCATTCAGAAAACAAAAAGTATTGCCATCACATCAAAATAATTAAGCTAACTTCAAGATAAAATTCGAAACCATGCACTTCTTGTTATTTTGCAATTAAAAACATTTTTTATTTAAGAAAGGTTAAGGATTCATAGGACATTCATAACTTTTAAGGCATAGACACTAAACACTAATGATCATGTAATAAAGACACAAACATAGATAAAACATAAAGCATAGGGAACAGAAAACAGAAAAATAAGAACAAAAAAAATTAAAGAACGGGTTCACCTTAGTGATGGCGGCTAGTTCTTCCTCTTGAAGATCTTATGGAGTGCTTGAGCTCCTCAATGTCTCTTCCTTGCCTTTGTTGCTCCTCCCTCATGGCTCTTTGGTCTTCTCTAATTTCATGGAGGAGGATAGAATGCTCTTGGTGCTCTATCCTTAGTTGTCCCATGTTGGAACTTAATTCTCCTAGGGAGGTGTTGATTTGCTCCCAATAGTTTTGTGGAGAAAAATGCATCCCTTGAGGCATCTCAGGGATTTCATGATGAGGAATTTTCTCATGCTCTTGTTGAGGTCCATGAGTGGGCTCTCTTGTTTGCTCCATCCTTCTCTTAGTGATGGGCTTTTGAGATGAATCTCTCCATCTCCCATGACTCGGAGGTGGAAGCAATTGCCTTTCCTTTCCTCTTTCTTGAGGTTTTTCCGGCCTTAGGTGCCATTAGTGGTTATGGAAAACAAAAAGCTTTAGCTTTTTCCACACCAAACTTAGAATATTTTCTCGTCCTTGAGCAAAAGAAGAAACAAAAGAGTAGAAGAAGAAGAAATGGAGGAGATGGAGGGTTGGTGTAGGTTCGGCCAAGGTGGGTTGTAGTGTGTATGTTGTGTAAAATTGAAGGTGGTAAGGAGGGGTATTTATAGGGTAAGGGAGAGAGGGTTTTCGGCCATGAAGGGGAGGGTTTGGGAGGGAAATGGTTTGAAATTGAATGGTGAGGTAGGTGGGGTTTTATGATGGATGGATGTGAGTGGTGAAGAGAGTATGGAGAAGAGGGTAAGATTTGATAGGTGAATGGTGTTTGGGGAAGAGGTATTGAGGTGATTGGTCAAGAGTGTATGGGGAAGAGTGTTATGGAAAGGTGTGAAGAGGAGAGAAGAAGAAATGGGATAGGTGGGGATCCTGTGGGGTCCACAGATCCTGAGGTGTCAAGGAATTTGAGTCCCTGCACCAATCTGGCGTTCAAACGCCCATTCTGTGCCAATTCTGGCGTTTAACGCCAGCTCTGCTACCTTTTCTGGCGTTAAACGCCAGCCCTGCTACCTTTCCTGGCGTTAAACGCCACTCTGCTGCCCATTTCTGGCGTTTAACCCCAGCCAAATGCCAGACAGCCCTTTCTGGTGTTAAACGCCCAGAGTGCTACCCATTCTGGCGTTTAACGCCCAGAATGCTGCCAGGCTAGGCGTTAAATGCCCATTCTGCTATCCTTGCTGGCGTTTAAACGCCAGTTAGCCTGTCCTCCAAGGTGTGCTGTTTTTAATGCTATTTTTCATTCTGTTTTTGATTTTTCAGTTGTTTTTATGACTTCACATGATCATTAACCTAAAGAAAACATAAAATAGCAATGGAAAATAAATAAATATAATTAAATAACATTGGGTTGCCTCCCAATAAGCACTTCTTTATTGTCAATAGCTTGACAGTGAGCTCTTAGAGAGCTTCACAGAGACTTAGAGCTGATGTTGGCCTCCCAACACCAAACTTAGAAGTTCAGTGTGGGAGCTCTATTTGACTCTATGTTGAGAGAAGCTTTTCATGCTTCCTCTCCCTGGTTACAGAAGAAGATCCTTGAGCCTTAAACACAAGGTAGTCCTTATTCAATTGAAGGACTAGCTCTTCTCTGTCCACATCAATCACAGCTCTTGCTGTTGCTAGGAAGGGTCTTCCTAGGATGATAGATTCATCCTCATCCTTCCCAATGTCTAGGATTATGAAATCAGCAGGGATGTACATGTCTTCAACCTTTACCAAAATATCCTCTACAAGTCCATAAGCCTGTTTCCTTGAATTGTCTGCCATCTCTAGTGAGATTCTTGCAGCTTGCACCTCAAAGATCCCTAGTTTCTCCATTACAGAGAGGGGCATGAGGTTTATACTTGAACCAAGGTCACACAGAGCCTTCTCAAAGGTCATGGTGCCTATGGTACAAGGTATTAAGAACTTTCCAGGATCCTGTTTCTTCTGAGGTAATTTCAGTTGAACTAGATCACTTAGTTCATTGATGAGCAATGGGGGTTCATCCTCCCAAGTCTCATTACCAAATAACTTGGCATTCAGCTTCATGATTGCTCCTAGATATTGAGAAACTTGCTCTTCAACAATGTCTTCATCCTCTTCAGAGAAAGAATACTCATCAGAGCTCATGAATGGCAACAGTAAGTTCAGTGAAATCTCTATGGTCTCTATATGAGCCTCAGATTCCTTTGGTTCCTCATTAGGGAACTCCTTGGAGGCCAGTGGACGTCCATTGAGGTCTTCTTCACTGGAAATCACTGCCTTTCCCTCCTCTCCAAGTTCGGCCATGGTGGTTATATTGATGACCTTGCACTCTCTGTTTGGATTCTCTTCTGTATTACTTGGGAGAGTACTAGGAGGGAGTTCAATAACTCTTTTTACTCAGCTGACCCACTTGTGCCTCCAAATTTCTAATGGAGGACCTTGCTTCAGTCATAAAACTGAGAGTGGTCTTAGATAGATCAGAGACTACAGTTGCTAAGTCAGAGTGGCTCTGCTTAGAATTCTCTGTCTGTTACTGAGAAGATGATGGAAAAGGTTTGCTATTGCCAAACCTGTTTCTTCCACCATTATTATTATTGAAGCCTTGATTAGGCTTCTGCTGATCCTTGCATGAGAGATTAGGGTGATTCCTCTATGAAGGATTATAGGTATTTCCATAGGATTCTCCCATGTAATTCACTTCTTCCATTGCAGGATTCTCAGGGTCATAAGCTTCTTCTTCAGAGGAAGCTTCCTTAGTACTGCCTGTTGCAGCTTGCATTCCAGACAGACTCTAAGAAATCATATTGACTTGCTGAGTCAATATTTTGTTCTGAGCCAATATGGCATTCAGAGTATCAATCTCAAGAACTCCTTTCTTCTGAGTTGTCCCATTATTCACAGGATTCCTTTCAGAAGTATACATGAACTGGTTATTTGCAACCATCTCAATGAGTTCCTGGGCTTCTGCAGGCATCTTCTTCATATGAAGAGATCCTCCAGCAGAGTGGTCCAATGACATCTTGGACAATTCAGACAAACCATCATAGAATATACATATAATGCTCCATTCTGAAAATATGTCAGAAGGACACCTTCTAATCAATTGCTTGTATCTTTCCCAAGCTTCATAGAGGGATTCACCTTCCTTCTGTCTGAAGGTTTGGACTTCCACTCTAAGCTTACTCAACTTTTGAGGTGGAAAGAATTTGGCCAAGAAGGCATTGACCAACTTTTCCCAAGAGTTTAGGCTATCTTTAGGTTGTGAGTCCAACCATGTCCTAGCTCTGTCTCTTACAGCAAAGGGGAAAAGCATAAGTCTGTAGACCTCAGGATTAACCCTATTGGTCTTAACAGTGTCACAGATTTGCAAGAATTCAGCTAAGAACTGATGAGGATCTTCCAATGGAAGTATATAAAACTTGCAATTCTGCTGCATCAGAGAAACTAATTGAGGCTTAAGCTCAAAGTTGTTTGCTCCAATTGCAGGAATTGAGATGTTCCTTCCACATAAGTCAGAAGAGGGTGCAATAAAGTCACCAAGCATCTTCCTTGCATCTCCACCATTGTTATTAGGTTCGGCCATCTCTTCTTCTTTTTTGAAAAATTCTGTCAGGTTCTCTCCAGAGTGTTGTGCTTTAGCTTCTCTTAGCTTCCTCTTTAGAGTCCTTTCAGGTTCTGAATCAGCTTCAACAAGAATGTTCTTATCCTTGCTCCTGCTCATTTGAAAAAGAAGAGAATAGAAAAGAATAGGAGTCCTCTATGTCACAGTATAGAGATTCCTTTATATGAGTAGAAGAATAGAATAGTAGAATGAAGAAGCGAGAAGATGAAGAATTCGAACACAGAGAGGGAGAGAGGGTTCGAATTATAAGAAGAGGAGAAGTGTTAGTAAATAAATAAATAAATAGAAAGAGATGAAAGAGAGAGAATTCGAATTTTAAATTAAAATAAAAAGAAAATATTTTTGTTTTTATTTTAATTATTGGTTAGTATTCGAAAATTAAGGGAAGAAATAAAATAAAATTTGAAAACTAAATAAATTAATTAATTAAAAAGATTTTTAAAAAAAATGGTTAGTGATTTTCAAAAATTGGAGAGAGAAAAGTAGTTAGGTGGTTTTGAAAAAGATATGATTGAAATAGTAAACTTTTAAAATCAAACAAAAAGTTAAGTGGTTAATTGAAAAAGATTTGAAAATCAATTTTGAAAAGATAAGGAGTTAGAAAAGATTTTGAAATTGATTTTGAAAAGGATATGATTGAAATCTTATTTTGAAAAAGATTTGAAAAAGAAATTAAAAAGATTTGATTTTTTTGAAATTAAAGTTGATTACTTGACTAATAAGAAACTAAAAGATATGATTTTAGAATTTAAAAATTGAACCTTTCTTAATAGGCAAGTAACAACTTGAAAATTTTTTTTTTTGAATCTAAACATTAAATGTTAGCATTAATTTCGAAAATATGAAATAAAAATAAGAAAAAGATTTTGAAAATCAAATTTTTAAAGTTTTCAAAAATATTAAGAAAAAATGAAAAAGATTTGATTTTTGAAAAAGATAAAATTTTTAAAACTTTTTGACTAAATCAATTCAAAATTTTGAAATTTATAAGTGAAATAAGGGAAATATATTTTTTTATTTTTAACTTTAATAAGGAAAGAGAAAAACACAAAAATGACACAAAACACAAGAAATTAAGATCAAAACTAATAATGCATGCAAGAACACTTTGAATGTCAAGATGAACACCAAGAACACTTTGAAGATCATGATAAACATCAAGAACTTAAAAATTTTTATTCTTTAGACACTAATAATTCAAGAATGCATATGAGAAACAAGAAAAGACACCAAACAAGAAAATTTAAAGATCAAACAAAGAGAATCATCAAGAACAACTTGAAGATCAATGAAGAACACCATGCATGAATTTTCGAAAATAAGAAAAATGCAATTGACACCAAACTTAAAATTTGTCACTAGACTCAAACAAGAAACACAAAATTTTTTGTTTTTATGATTTTATGAAATTTTTTTGTATTTTTCGAAAATTATTTTGAAAAAGAAAATAAATAAATTCAAAATTTTTTTATGGGAATTCCAGGAATCATGCAATGTTAGTCTAAAGCTTCAGTCTAAAAATATTAGACATGGCTAGCCAAGTTTCAGCAGACGTTACATACAACAGCCAAATTGATGAGAATCAACTAGCTCCTGTGATGATGAAAGTATCATCTGAAACTCTAGAATTCATTCTTAAAAATTCTGAAGACATAGAATAATTTTTGAAAATTTTTCGAAAATAAAAAGATTTAAAAATAAAATAAAATTACCTAATCTGAGCAACAAGATGAACCGTCAGTTGTCCAAACTCGAACAATCCCCGGCAACAGCTCCTGTGATGATAAAAGCATCATCTGAAACTCTAAAATTCATTCTTAAAAATTCTGAAGAATAGAATAAAATTTTTTTGTATATTTTTTTTTGAATTTTTTTGCGAAAATAAAAAAAAGCTTAAAAATAAAATAAAATTACCTAATCTGAGCAACAAGATGAACCGTCAGTTGTCCAAACTCGAACAATCCCCGGCAACAGCACCAAAAACATGGTGCACGAAATTGTGATCTCTGATAACAGCGCCAAAAACTTGGTACGCGTGATCGTAATCTCAACTCTTTTTCACAACTTCGCACAACTAACCAGCAAGTGCACTGGGTCGTCCAAGTAATAAACCTTACGTGAGTAAGGGTCGATCCCACGGAGATTGTCGGCTTGAAGCAAGCTATGGTCATCCTTGTAAATCTCAGTCAGGCGGATTCAATTGGTTATGAGGTTTTGATAATTAAAACATAAATAAAACATAAAATAAGATAGAAATACTTATGTAATTCATTGGTGAGAATTTCAGATAAGCGTCTGGAGATGCTTTGTTGCTTCTGAACTTCTGCTTTCCTACTGCCTTCTACCAATCATGTGTTACCTCCTTCCATGGCAAGTTGTATGATCCTCTCGGATTAAACAAATCCATATGCGCTGTCACCGCACGACTAATCATCTGTCGGTTCCCGCTAGCGTCGGAGTAAGACCATTATCTTTTTGCACACTGTCACTTGTGCCCCACATTTGCAGGTTTGAAGCTCGTCACAGTCATCCCTTCCCATATCCTACTCGAAATACCACAGACAAGGTTTAGACTTTTCGGATCTCAGGAATGCTGCTAATGGTTCTAGCTTATACCACGAAGACTCTGATTTCACGGAATGAAATGCTCTGTTGTCAGGAGAGGCAATCATGCGTCGTGAACCAGGAGGCCAAGAGATACACACTCAAGCGATTGCAAATAGAACGGAAGTGGTTGCCAGGCACGTGTTCATAAGTGAGAATGATAATGATTGTCATGGGTCATCACATTCATCAGGTTGAAGTGCGAGTGAATATCTTAGAGAAGAAGTAGGCGTGAATTGAATAGAAAACAGTAGTAATTGCATTAATTTATGAAGAACAGCAGAGCTCCACACCTTAATCTATGGGGTGTAGAAACTCCACCGTTGAAAATACATAAGTGAAAAGTCTAGGCATGGCCATGAGGCCAGCCTCCAAACGTGTACAATATGGCAAAAAGCTCAACCAAAAGTCTCGTCAAAATACTCTCTAGATAAATCTTTTAAAAGTAGTTTTTATACTAAACTAGTAATCTAGGGTTACAAAAAAATGAGTAACTAAATGCAGATAGTGTAGAAATCCACTTTGGGGGCCCACTTGGTGTGTGCTTGGGCTGAGCATTGAAGCTTTTTCATGCATAGGCTGTTCCTGGAGTTAAACTCCAGCTTTGGTGCCAGTTTGGGTGTTTAATTCCAATTATGGTGCCAGTTTGGGCGTTTTACGCCAAGATGTTTTAAGCTGACTTTGAATGCCCGTTTGGGCCATCAAATCTCGGGCAAAGTATGGACGATTATATATTTCTAGAAAGCCCAGGATGTCTACTTTCCAACGTATTTGAGACAGCGCCAATTGGGCTTCTGTAGCTCCAGAAAATCCACTTCAAGTGCAGGGAGGTCAGAATCTAACAGCATCTGCAGTCCTTTTTCAGCCTCTGAATCAGATTTTTGTTCAGGTCCCTCAATTTTAGCCAGAAAATACCTGAAATCACAGAAAATCACACAAACTCATAGTAAAGTCCAGAAATGTGATTTTTGCATAAAAACTAATAAAAATATAATAAAAAGTAACTAAAACATACTAAAAACTATGTAAAAACAATACCAAAAAGGGTATAAATTATCTTCTCATCATTTTGTCCTTGCTATCATGAATTCTCATTTTGGCTATGAGTTTGGTTCAAATTATGTTGTAGGGAATGAAAGCTTCAATGAGGATATGCATCAAGGATGGAAAAATCAAGGTTGGGAGGAGCCTCAAGCTTATGGACAACCTTCTTGGCAACAACCTCCTCCAGTCTCTTATAGGTATAATTCCACTCCTAATGCATATCAATCCAATAGCTATGGTGGACCCCCTTGTAGTTACCAACAAGCACCACCATATGCTTATGAACCTCACCCTTAACATAGCCCTCAACCATACTCACAAGCCCCTTTTCACCAAACACCTTCGTAAGACCCTAATTCCTACCCACCATACCAACAACCCTATGAGCCATATAAGCCACATATAGAACCACCACCATTCCAACCTCAACACTTCCAAGAACCACCTCCTCCATATTATTACCAAGATGAACCACCTCTAATGTGTGCAAATTTTTACCCACAAGATGAATTCTACTTTTCATCACAACCCTCCATGGAAGAATACTCATGACCATCGATCCAAGAGCAATATGATCTTACTTATGCTAGCAATTCGGAACAAGAATCAAGATATCGCCTCAAGGAATCAATGGACCGGCTTCAAGCAATCATCTGTCAGAAGATAGACTCATGGGATTCATGCCACAAGCAAAATGTGTTCAAGGATGATTGTGGAGGAGCAACCGTGGAGTGTGTTGTGCAACAAGGGAAAAAATGGAGAGTGTTGAACCGCCACACCCCTATCAAGAAGAACTACCTTCCTATCATGAAACCTTTCTCCAAAATAATGAATCCTCCTATCTACCCCAATCTCTAATAGATGAGACCCTTGGTCTTCTCCTTCAAGGGAAAGAAAAGATGAAAAGGGAGGCACTAGAATTCACGGCCACCTTGGACGAGGTGGTAAACCGATTAGCCTCCCAATGCTGGAATGATCAAATCACTCCCATGGCCACATGTGGAGAATCATTTGAAGAGCATAGCATGAAGGAGAGATTGGAAACTCTGGTGGAAAATGAGGAATTTTTCTTTGCGTTGGAACAATTGGAGGAAGCTATGATTGTTAAAAAAGAAGAAGTGGTTGAAGACCTAGGTAAAGTTGAGCAAATAATAAGTCCTCTTATTGAAGTTAATTCCACACCAACTAATGTGCTATGTGATATTGTTGAACCTTCCTCATTGTGTTGTGAAATTGATGTTGAGGAGACTAATGCACAATCTCTAACACATGACTTGGGCATTGAGGAATGTATAGAAGAAGTTGGTGAACGAGGAATTGACATTGACGAAGCTTGCCAAGAGGTGGAGGTAGTCAAAGAAGAGCACAAGGGAGTAGCACTTGCAAGATCATTGGGACCACCCCTTCTTAAGTCACCATCCTACACAAAATTCAAATGGGTAAAATTCTTATCCCTAAGCTTTACTTTTTCACTTGAATATGGTTTGATTGAAAATGATGGTCAACTTAGAGATCTTTGTGGAGTTAATAGTAGGAAAGAGTTGTGTAGTGGTTGGAAACATCACTTTAAGTTCATGATGGTTGCATGCTCAAAGTTGAATAGCAATGGTTGGTGTAGAACCAAAGTGCATGGGTCTAGGAAGTTGTTTGGAGGCTTCTTTAAGAATTCCAAGGCTAAACCACCCAATTGGAATCATGATGATCAATTAGAAGATGGGTGTCAAAACAAAGTGTGGGATCCCGTATCGCACAAGGAGAATCAATCTCGGGAGCCCACGGTTTGTGAAGAACTCCATCAAAGCTTGAAGGCATTAATTGTGAAGAATGGAGCTTATTGGAGACTCAAGCATTGGTGAATGTTCCAAGATGAGTACAAGCACATGCCACCTTGATGAGGAGCTCCCCATAAGTCCAATTTAAGGACAATAAATAAAAGTGCTAGGTGGGAGACACCCCACCATGGTAAAATCTTTTCATTTTTCTCTTTTGTAAATATTGGTAAAATTAGTTAATTTCATGTTTTGATTAGTTTGTTGGGTGTATTTGGTAGTTTAGTATGTTAAATAAGGTTTTAGGGTGTTTTGGTAGCTGTTTTGTGGTTTGGAATGCTTGGTTTGGTGCAAAAACATAGAATAATTTTGAAAAATAGAGCACCAGCCCATGCGTACATGTGCCCCAGTGACTCAAGCATTTTCGACCATCCACGCGCATGCGTCACCCACGCGTACGCGTGGATTCAAAAATTCCACCTCCAAGCCATTTTCCCGAGAGTTGCGCAAACATCGCGCGAACACTTTGCTGGGCGCGCGATTCCCACACACGCGTACGCGTGGGGCACGCTTATGTGTCAACTCTCTGAATAGGCCATCATGCATACACGTGACCCACGCATACGTGTCGACCCCATTTCACCACCCCACACGTGGATTGCCTTGTTTCACACACTTTTTTTTCTCATCTTCTCTCCATTTCTTTCCTTCTTCTTTCTTCTTCTCTTTTCTTTCCCTTCTCTTTCCATCATCCAACACTTTCAAACACCATTTATAACCATTTCTTTTAGATAGTTAGTTGTTTAGTCAGTTTAATTTTCATTTAATTTTTCATTTTTCATAATAAGTGTTGGATTGTTAATCTTGTTTACTATCTATTGCTGCTGATTATTGATGATATGTTAGTTTAACATCATTGTTGTTAATTGTCATCGTTGGATTCTTTGTTGAGGTTACAAATTGTTACTTGGTTGGAGTTTTTAATGCTTAACCTTTGTAAATACCAAGTGAATGGCATTGCCCTCAAGCTTTTTAAATCTTTTGAATTGCATGATTTGGCCACCATGTGATTTGAATTCTTTTCTTTGATTAGGCAATTTCTTGATGGATGTTATGCGTTTATCTTAATGCGTTGTGTTTCTTGATCATTTGCATCCACATGTTTTTGGCTTGAGTGCTTTCATGCTTCTTTATTGCTTATTTGGTTGTTTTAACCTACGACTTTAGAGCATCTCAAGCACACTAGAACGAGTGAAGTGCATGTTCCTTTTTGTGTAACTGTGACATAGCTCTTTATAATAGTGTATGTGCTCTAAAAGGCGCCTAATTTAGAATTCACACACTTGTTTCATTAATGTCACACATTGGGTCACTCACTTGATTCTAGTAATTATTACCTCATTCCAACAATTTATGCTTCCTTGCTTTTGCATTTACTTTTCTTATTATCCTGCCTTCTATTTTCAGGATGATTCATTATAAGCTAAAACGGAAGCGGAAGAAAGAACACGCAGCAACCGGTTGATCCACCAGCTGAAGGTGGCAACTCGGCAAGTCGCCGTACCCCCTTGCTCATCTTTGAATGCACCGAGGACGGTGCAAACTTTTAAGTGTGGGGAGGTCGTCCGACCGAATCAGTACTTTTGGGTGACAAGTTTCTAATCCCAATACTTTTGCATTTTATTTTTAGGTATTTTAGGAATTTTCTTACTTTTGCATGTATATACATAATAAGCTTAGTCAAAATAATGAAATTCTTTAGGAAATTTATCTATAGGGCACCCCAATTGATTTGAGTAAAAACTTTTCATTGAACTTGCTTGAATTATATATTGTGGAACATGTTTTTGAGCTAAGAACACAATAAGTGAGTTTTGAGCCTAATTGTGTGGTTACATCTTATAACCACTTATTCTCCTTCTTGTGTGTATTATTCTCTTTCTATGATTGTGATCTTTGATTTGTTTGATTCTTTATGTCCATTATTTTGTGTAGACATGCATTTATATAATTGAGGCCATCATTTCATTTAGCTCACTTACCCAAATAGCCTTACCTTTTATCTTCCATTGTTAGCCAACTTTGAGCTTAATTCAATCCCCTTTGTTCTTAATATTAGCACATTACAAGCCTTGAAGTGAAAAATAATAAATATCCTTAATTTGGATCTTTGATTAGCTTAGGCTAGTGAGTGTGTATCATTCAAGTGTGGAGAAACTTGGGACATTGGTTGAGAAAAAGGGTAGTTTTGTATTTTTATTGAAGATCTTGGGAAATGGGTACATACTCATGTGTTAATTAAATGTAAAACTATATGCATTGATACTTTTGTATATACTTTATTTCAAAAAGAAAAAAATGAGAAAATAGAAAAAAAAAATTTGAACAATAAAAAAGGGGACAAATTGCCCCAAAGTGAAGCTCAATAATAATCAATGCATATGAGTTGTGAACAAGAAAAGAATGCATGAGTGTGTGAAAGAGTGAAGAATGGGTAGTTAGGTTAGTTTAGATTTGTATAGGTTGCTATATAGGTTAGGTGGGAAGCTTAGGTTGATCAAAGATTCAAATTTCAAGTCCACTTGACCATATGCATCCTTACCTTGACCCTAGCCCCATTACAACCTATGGAAAAGACCTCATGAAAATTGTATGCATGCATGAAATAATTATTTATTGTTAGATAAAAAACAAATCTTGGAAAGCATGATTAGGGGAGAATTGAGTGAATTGAGTGAATCAACCCCATACACTTGAGCGAGCGGATACACGTCCGGTGAGGGTTCGATTGCTCAATTACATGTTTTCACCAGGATCATCTCTTTTCTTGCAAGTTTGTAAAATATTTAATAACTCAATTCAATTGTGGGTTTGGCTTGGCTGTTAATACCTTTAGCCCTTATACTTATATTAGTTTTCTTGGGAATTAATTTGTTTTGACCAAGCAATTGCATTCATTTAGATAGTTGCATGTAGGTAGATTGCATATAGTTAGTTTACATTTTAATAAATGATGATACCCTTTGTCTCTTTCTTGGTTTAAGCATGAGGACATTCTTGGTTTAAGTGTGGGGAGATTTGATGCACCACTATTTCGTGGTGTATTCTATGCTGAATTTAGGAGATTTTATCACCATTTTCCCACATTTATTCTATGAAATGGCATGGTTTCATGTATTTCTTCTAATTTATGCTTAAATGTGAAAACATGCTTTTTAGGCCCTTAATTGGTTAATTTTAATTCACCTTTGATTCCACTAGATGCCTTGATGTATGTGTTAGTGAATTCAGGTTAAAAAGGCTAGGAATGGATCAAAGGAATGAAGAGAAAAGCATGCAAAGTGGAGGAATCATGGAAAATCAAGGATTGGGAGAATATTCATCGACACGCACGCGCAGCAGACGCGCACGCGTGGAATATGAAGTCGCGTGGCAACGCGTATGCATACATGACGCGTACGCGTGGAAAGAAAAATTGCCAAGTGATGCGTACGCGTGACCCATGCGTACGCGTCGATGCTCGCACGTGACCTCATTAAAGTGAAAACG
The DNA here is from genome assembly GCF_000816755.2 of Arachis ipaensis. Taxonomy (NCBI): domain Eukaryota; kingdom Viridiplantae; phylum Streptophyta; class Magnoliopsida; order Fabales; family Fabaceae; genus Arachis; species Arachis ipaensis. Next base: position 39,950,170 of record NC_029788.2, on the reverse strand, counting down.
CTGAGGGCGATTTCTGGGCTTCCCAGGCTCAAATCCAACTCATTTTTGAGCCTATTACATGCAGAAATCAAAAGGAGTCAAGGGGGGAGAACACATAGTTTAGTGGACATGATGCTTTAGTTAGTTTATAGAGAGAGAAGCTCTCTCTTCTCTCTAGAATTAGGTTAGATCTAGATTAGAATTTTTTAGATCTAGGTTTAATTCATGCTTTAATTTACTTTTCCTTTACAATTCCTTGTTCTTCTACCTTTGCTTTCTCTACTTTAGCATTTGAATTCTTGTAATTGTTTACCTTATTGTTGATGCACTCTTGCTTCTTCTATTTCCCTTGAATGCAATTCATGTTTGATTTCTTTTATTGTTGATTTAAATCATTGCTTTTAATTTCCTTGCAATGAGTAGTTGTAGATTTACTTTTCTTGCAATCTTATCTTGCTTTCCTTTTGTGCCTTTCAAGTGTTTGATTAAATGCTTGGAAGGATGTTAGTGTAGATTTTTCTCCTTTTGGCTTTGGTTGAGTAATTGGAGACTCTTGAGTTATCAAACTCTTTTGTTGATTGATAATTAAAAATTGCTAATTAATTTGAATGACACTAACTCTAGTCTTTCCTTAGGATTTGACTAGGACTTGTGGACTCAAATTGATTGATCCACTTTACTTTCCTTCATAGTTAGAGGTTGACTAAGTGGGAGAAATGGACAATTCTCATCACAATTGATGATGATAATGAGGATAGGACTTCTAATTCTCATTCCTTGCCAAGAGCTTTCTTAGTTATTAGTTTACTTCTCTTGCAATTTATCTTCCATGTCCCTTATCCAAAACCCCAAAATATGCATCTCATAATCAATAGCAAGAACACTTCCCTGCAATTCCTTTGAGAGATGACCCAATGTTTGAATACTTCGATTTATTTTTATTGGGGTTTGTACTTGTGACAAACAATTTTTTGCATGAAAGGATTATTTGTTGGTTTAGAAACTATACTTGCAACGAGAATTCATTTGTGACATTCTATACCATCAAAAAACCATTCATCATAGAACACAAAACCTGTGAGATTTTTGAGCCTATTTGATTAGTTGCATTTTATCAACCAATGTTTTATTTTTGGTGTGTGTTGTTCTCTATGAAATTGTGATCTTTGTCTTGCTTGATTCTATATTTCCATTGTTTGATGTATGCATGCACTTATGTGATTGAGGCCTTTGTTTCATTGAGCTTACATACCCGTATGTCCTTACCCTTTCATTATCCTTTGCAAACCAATGTTGAGCCTTTTAACCCCATTTAATCTTTACTTTAGCTCATCACTAACTCTAAGCAGAAAATAATAATGTCCTTAATTTAAATCCTTGGTTAGCTTAGACTAGTGAGAGTGTTCATGATTTAAGTGTGGGAAAGTTGGGTTGGAAATATCTGGTTTGGGAATTGAGTATGTTAGACTTTTTTGTGAAAATGTGAAAAAATAGTTGAGCACATATTCTTGCATCCAACACCTTAATCATATGCATTGAAAAAAAAAAAGAAAAAAAGAGAGAAAAAGAAAAAAAAAAGAAAAAAATGTTAAAAGGGGACAAAATGCCCCAAAGTAAATGGTGGTAGTAATGCATGTGAGTTGTACTAAAAAATTGGGATGCATGAATATGTGAAAAACATGGTTAATGGGGAGTTAGATTTTATATTCTGATTACATGGATTGTCTTAAGTTAGGTGGGAAGTTTAGGTTAATTAAGGATTCAGATTTTAGTCCACTTAACCAAATACAATCCTATCTTGACCCTAACCCCATTACAACCCTTAAAAGACCTCTTGATATGTGTATTTGTGCACTAAATTTTTGTGGATTGGTAGAGGAAGAGCAAGCCTTAGAAAGCAAGTGGTGTGCGAAATTGTGATCGTTCCTTCCTTGGTAACGGCGCTAAAAACTCAATACGCACATTCATGTTCTTAATTCTGTTTCACAACTTCGTACAACTAACCAGCAAGTGCACTGGGTCGTCCAAGTAATAAACCTTACGTGAGTAAGGGTCGATCCCACGGAGATTGTCGGCTTGAAGCAAGCTATGGTCACCTTGTAAATCTCAGTCAGGCGGATTCAACTGATTTTATGAATTGATAAGTAAAAGATAAATAAAATATAAAATAGGATAGTGGTACTTATGTAATTCATTGGTGAGAATTTTAGATAAGCGTATAGAGATGCTTTCGTCCCTCTGAACCTCTGCTTTTCTGCTGTCTTCATCCAATCCTTCCTACTCCTTTCCATGGCAAGCTGTATGTTAGGCATCACCGTTGTCAATGGCCACCTGTCCTCTCAGTGAAAATAGTTCAATATGCTGTCACTGCATGGCTAATCATCTGTCAGTTCTCGATCATACTGGAATAGGATCCATTGATCCTTTTGCGTCTGTCACTATGCCCAGCACTCGTGAGTTTGAAGCTCGTCACAGTCATTCAATCCCTGAATCCTACTCGGAATACCACAAAGACACTAATAACTCGGACTCGGTCCCCTGTATTAGATATCCAAGAGATATCCATTCAATCTAAGGTAGACCGGAAGTGGTTGTCAGGCACGCGTTCATAAGTTAAGAATGATGATGACTGTCACGATCATCACATCTATCATATTGAAGTGCGAATAAATATCTTCGAAGCGGAATAAGTTGAATTGAATAGAAAAATAGTAGTACTTTGCATTAATCTTTGAGGAACAGCAGAGCTCCACACCTTAATCTATGGTGTGTAGAAACTCTACCGTTGAAAATACACAAGTGATAAATGTTCAGGCATGGCCGAATGGCCAGCCCTCACAAAATTCTAAGATAGCATAAAACTAATCAAAGATGATCCAAAGATGTAAATACAATAGTAAAAAGTCCTATTTATACTAAACTAATTACTAGGGTTTACAGAGATAAGTAAATGATGCAGAAATCTACTTTCGGGGCCCACTTGGTGTGTGCTTGGGCTGAGCATTGAGCTTTACACGTGTAGAGGCTTCTCTTGGAGTTGAACGCCACTTTGTAACATGTTTCTGGCGTTTAACTCCACTTTGCAACCTGTTTCTGGCGTTTAACTCCATAATGCAGCATGGAACTGGCGTTGAACGCCAGTTTACGTCATCTAAACTCGGGCAAAGTATGGACTATTATATATTGCTAGAAAGCCCTGGATGTCTACCTTCCAACTCAATTGAGAGCGCACCATTTGGAGTTCTGTAACTCCAGAAAATCCATTCTGAGTGCAGAGAGTTCAGAATCCAACAGCATCAGCAGTCATTTTTCAGCCTGAATCAAATTTTTGCTCAGGTCCCTCAATTTCAGCCAGAAATTACCTGAAATTATAGAAAAACACACAAACTCATAGTAAATTCCAGAAATGTGATTTTTATTTAAAATCTAATAAAAATATACTAAAAACTAACTAAATTATACTGAAAACTATGTAAAAACAATGCCAAAAAGCGTATAAATTATCCGCTCATCACAACACCAAACTTAAATTGTTGCTTGTCCCCAAGCAACTGAAAATAAAATAGGATAAAAAGAAGAGAATATACTATAAATTCCAAAATATCAATGAAACTTAGCTCCAATCAGATGAGCGGGACTTGTAGCTTTTTGCCTCTTGAATAGTTTTGGCATCTCACTTTATCCATTGAAGTTCAGAATGATTGGCATCTATAGGAACTTAGAATTCAGATAGTGTTATTGATTCTCCTAGTTCAGTATGTTGATTCTTGAACATAGCTACTTTATGAGTCTTGGCCATGGCCCTAAGCACTTTGTTTTCCAGTATTTCCACCAGATACATAAATGCCACAGACACATAACTGGGTGAACCTTTTCAGATTGTGACTCAGCTTTGCCAAAGTCCCCAATTAGAGGTGTCCAGGGTTCTTAAGCACACTCTGTTTTTGCTTTGGACCTTGACTTTAACCGCTCAGTCTCAAGTTTTCACTTGACACCTTCACGCCACAAGCACATGGTTAGGGACAGCTTGGTTTAGCCGCTTAGGCCAGGATTTTATTCCTTTAGGCCCTCCTATCCACTGATTCTCAAAGCCTTGGATTCTTTTTATTACCCTTGCCTTTTGGTTTTAAGGGCTATTGGCTTTTTGCTCTTGCCTTTTGGTTTAAAGAGCTTTTGGCTTTTTCTGCTTGCTTTTTCTTTTTCTTCTCTTTTTTTGCCATTTTTCTTTTTCTTTTTGTTTTCTGCAAGCTTTTGTATTCACTGCTTTTTCTTGCTTCAAGAATCATTTTTATGATTTTTCAGATTATCAAATAAGATTTCTCCTTTTTCATCATTCTTTCAAGAGCCAACTTATTTAACATTCATAAACATCAACTTCAAAAGACATATGCACTGTTCAAGCATTCATTCAGAAAACAAAAAGTATTGTCACCACATCAAAATAATTAAACTAGTTTTAAGGATGAATTCGAAACCATGTACTTCTTGTTCTTTTGTAATTAAAACAATTTTCATTTAAGAGAGGTGATGGATTCATATTCATAACTTTAAGGCATAGACACTTAGACACTAGTGATCATATAGTAAAGACACAAACATAAATAAAACATAAAGCTCAAAAACCGAAAAACAGGAAAATAAATAAACAAGGAGATTAAGAAATGAGTCCACCTTAGTGAGGGTGGCGTCTTCCTCTTCTTGAAG
>NC_029788.2:39911383-39945369 GCF_000816755.2 Arachis ipaensis | reverse complement strand
ATTGAGCTCCTTCCTCACATATGTCTATGAAGACTTGGTCCAACCTTTGATAAAAGTTGACCCTTCTTGTGTATGGGCGTGCATTTTCTTCCATCATTGGCAAGTTGAACGCCAGCCTTACATTTTCCGGACTGAAATCTAAGTATTTTCCCCGAACCATAGTAAGCCAATGCTTTGGATTTGGGTTCACACTTTGATCATGGTTCCTTGTGATCCATGCATTTGCATAGAACTCTTGAACCATTAGAATCCCGACTTGTTGAATGGGGTTGGTGAGAACTTCCCAACCTCTTCTTTGGATCTCAAGTCGGATCTCCGGATACTCATTCCTTTTGAGCTTGAAAGGAACCTCAGGGATCACTTTCTTCTTGGCCATAACTTCATAGAAGTGGTCTTGATGGACCTTAGAGATGAATCTCTCCATCTCCCATGACTCAGAGGTGGAAGCAATTGCTTTCCCTTTCCTCTTTCTAGAGGTTTCTCTGGCCTTAGGTGCCATGAATGGTTATGGAAAAAACAAAAAGCTATGCTTTTACCACACCAAACTTAAAATGGTTGCTCGTCCCCGAGCAAAAGAAGAAAGAAAGAAGTAGAAGAAGAAGAAAATGGAGGGAGAGGGAGAGAGAGATGGTTTCGGCCAAGGGGAAGAAGAGAGGGTTTTGTTGTGTGAAAATGAAGAGGGAATGAGGGGTTTATATAGGAGTGGGGAGGGGTTTAGGGTTCGGCCGGTTGGGTTTGGGAGGGAAATTATTTTGAATTTAAAGGTAGGTGTGGTTTTTGGGGAAGAGAGGATGGATGTGATTGGTGAAGAACTGATGGGGAAGAGTGATTGAGTTGATTGGTGAGGGGTATTTGGGGAAGAGAGTTATGAAAAGGTGTGAAGAGGAGAGAAGAAGTAGGTGGGGATCCTGTGGGGTCTACAGATCCTGAGGTGTTTGAGGATTTCTCATCCCTGCACCTATTAGGCGTGTAAACGCCCTTTGTAGGCAATCCTGGCGTTTAACGCCAGACTGCAACATGTTTCTGGCGTTAAACGCCACTTCCTTGCTTGTTTTGGGCGTTCAACGCCAGTCTATAGCATGTTTCTGGCGTTGAACACCAGCTTTCCTCTGGGTGCAATCCTGGTGTTTAAATGTCAGACTGCTGCTTGTTTCTGGCGTTTAACACCACTTTCATGCTCTGTTCTGGCGTTAAACGCCAGCCAGATGCTCCTTACTGGTGTTTAAACGCCAGTAAGCCCTTCCTTCAGGGTGTGCTGTTTTCAATGCTATTTTTCATTTTGTTTTCGATTTTTCAGTAGTTTTTGTGACTCCACATGATCATCAACCTAATAAAACATGAAATAACAAAGAGAAAATAAAATAGATATGATTAAATAACATTGGGTTGCCTCCCAACAAGCACTTCTTTAATATCAATAGCTTGATAGTGAGCTCTCATGGAGCCTCACAGATAATCAGAGCAAGGTTAGGACCTCCCAACACCAAACTTAGAGTTTGACTGTGGGGGCTTTGGTTGACTCTGCAGTGAGAGAAGCTTTTCATGCTTCCTCTCCATGGTTACAGAAGGAGATCCTTGAATTTTAAACACAAGGTAGTCCTCATTCAGTTGAAGGACCAACTCTCCTCTGTCCACATCAATCACAGCTCTTGCTGTGGCTAGGAAGGGTCTTCCAAGGATGATGGATTCATCTTCATCCTTCCCAGTGTCTAGGATTATGAAATCAGCAGGGATGTAAAGGCCTTTAACCTTTACTAGCATGTCCTCTACTTGTCCATAAGCCTGTTTTCTTGAGTTGTCTGCCATCTCTAATGAGATTCTGGCAGCTTGCACCTCAAAGATTCCCAGTTTCTCCATTACAGAGAGGGGCATGAGGTTTATCCCTGACCCAAGGTCACATAGAGCCTTCTCAAAGGTCATGGTGCCTATGGTACAAGGTATTAAAAACTTTCCAGAATCCTGTTTCTTCTGAGGCAATCTCAGTTGATCCAGATCACTCAGTTCATTGGTGAGCAAGGGAGGTTCATCTTCCCAAGTCTCATTAACAAGTAATTTGGCATTCAGCTTCATGATTGCACCAAGGTACTTGGCAACTTGCTCTTTAGTAACATCTTCATTCTCTTGAGAAGAAGAATATTCATCAAAGCTCATGAATGGCATAAGGAGGTTTAATGGAATCTCTATGGTCTCCAGATGAGCCTCAGAGTCCTTTGGTTCCTCAGAGGGAAACTCCTTATTGATCTCTGGACGTCCTAGGAGGTCTTCCTCACTGGGGTTCACGTCCTCTCCCTCCCTTGTAGGTTCGGCCATGATGGTTAATTTAATGGCCTTGCACTCTCCTTTTGGGTTTTCTTCTGTATTGCTTGGGAGAGTACTAGGAGGGGTTTCAGTAATCCTTTTACTCAGCTGGCCCACTTGTGCTTCCAAATTTCTAATAGAGGATCTTGTTTCATTCATGAAACTTAGAGTGGCCTTAGATAGATCAGAGACTATATTTGCCAAGCTAGATGGATTCTGCTCAGAACTCTCTGTCTTTTGCTGAGTGGATGATGGAAAAGGCTTGCTATTGCTAAACTTGTTTCTTCCACCATTATTAAAGCCTTGTTGAGGCTTTTGTTGATCCTTCCATGAGAGATTTGGGTGATTTCTCCATGAGGGATTATAGGTGTTTCCATAGGGTTCACCCATGTAATTCACCTCTATTTTTGCAGGGTTCTCAGGATCATAAGCTTCTTCCTCAGAAGATGCCTCTTGAGTACTGTTGGATGTAGCTTGTATTCCATTCAGACTCTGAGAAATCATATTGACTTGCTGAGTTAATATTTTGTTCTGAGCCAATATGGTATTCAGAGTATCAATTTCAAGAACTCCCTTCTTCTGAGGCGTCCCATTACTTACAGAATTCCTCTCAGAAGTGTACATGAACTGGTTATTAGCAACCATGTCAATGAGTTCTTGAGCTTCTGTAGGCATTTTCTTTAGGTGAATGGATCCACCTGCAGAATGGTCCAATGACATCTTTGATAGTTCAGATAGACCATCATAGAATATATCCAGAATGGTCCATTCTGAAAGCATGTCAGAAGGACACTTTTTGGTCAGTTGCTTATATCTCTCCCAAGCTTCATAGAGGGATTCACCTTCTTTCTGTCTGAAGGTTTGAACATCCACTCTAAGCTTACTAAGCTTTTGAGGAGGAAAGAACTTGGCTAAGAAAGCCGTGACCAGCTTATCCCAAGAGTTCAGGCTATCTTTAGGTTGAGAGTCCAACCATACTCTAGCTTGTTTCTTACAGCAAACGGGAAAAGCATAAGCCTGTAGACCTCGGGATCAACCCCATTGGTCTTAACAGTATCACAGATCTGCAAGAATTCAGTCAAGAACTGAAAAGGATCTTCAGATGGAAGTCTATGAAACTTGCAGTTCTGTTGCATCAGAGAAACTAATTGAGGTTTAAGCTCAAAATTGTTTACTTCAATGGCAGAGATTGAGATGCTTCTTCCATGTAAATTGGAATTAGGTACAGTGAAGTCACCAAGCATCCTCCTTGCATTGTTATTATTTTCAGCCATATCATCTTCTTTTTCGAAAATTTCTGTCAGATTTTCTCCAGAGAGTTGTGCTTTAGCTTCCCTTAGCTTCCTCTTCAGAGTCCTTTCAGGTTCAGGATCAGCTTCAACAAGAATGTTCTTATCCTTGTTCCTGCTCATATGAAAAAGAAGAAGAAAGCAGAAAAGAAAATATGGAATCCTCTATGTCACAGTATAGAGATTCTTTTATGTGAGTAGAAGAAACTAAGAATAGAAGAAGGAAAAGATGAGAATCCAAACACAGGGGTGAGGATAGAAGTGTTAATGGATGAATAAATAAATAGAAGGAGATTAGAGATGAGAGAAGAATTCGAAAATTTAACAAAATAAAATAAAAATATTTTAAATTTAAAATTAAAATTCGAAAATTAAAATTGAAATTAAATTAAATTAAAATTAAAACAATTAGTTAATTAAAACGAAATTTTGAAAAAGAGGAAATGGATTTTCGAAAATTAAAGGTAGAGAGTTAGTTGGGTAGTTTTGAAAAATATATGATTGAAACAAAAAGATATGATTGCTTAAAAGAGATTTGAAATTTGTTTTTGAAAAAGATATGATTGAAATTGAAAAAGATATGATTGAAACAAAAAGATAAGTGGTGCACGAATTGTGAATCACACTTTTCACAACTAGTACCACTAACCAGCAAGTGCACTGGGTCGTCCAAGTAATACCTTACGTGAGTAAGGGTCGAATCCCACGGAGATTGTTGGTTTGAAGCAAGCTATGGTTATCTTATTATTCTTAGTCAGGAGGCCAACAACAGTGTTTTTCAACTTCAATTGTAAAGAGTCAAAGGGCATAAATATAAATACTTATTATGCAATGATGGGGAATATGTTGGGGTTTTGGAGATGCTTTGTCTTTTTTATTTCAGTTTTTCTCTTGTACTCCTCTTCACACACGCAAGGCTCCTTCCATGGCAAGCTGTATGTAAGGTGTCACCGTTGTCAATGGCTACTTCCGGTCCTCTCAGTGAAAATGGTCCAAATGCTCTGTCACAGCACGGCTAATCATCTGTTGGTTCTCGATCATGTCAGAATAGAATCCCTTAATTCTTTTGCGTCTGTCACTACGCCCAACAATCCCGAGTTTGAAGCTCGTCACAGCCATTCAATCCTTGAATCCTACTCGGAATACCACAGACAAGGTTTAGACTTTCCGGATTCTCATGAATGCCGCCATCAATTCTAGCTTATACCATGAAGATTCTGATTAAGAAATCTAAGAGATACTCATTCAATCTGATGTAGAATGGAGGTGGTTGTCAGGCACATGTTCATGGATTGAGGAAGGTGATGAGTGTCACAGATCATCACCTTCTTCATAGTGAAGCGCAAATGAACATCTTAGATAGGAACAAGCGTGTTTGAATGGAAAACAGAGATAATTGCATTAATTCATCAAGACGCTGCAGAGCTCCTCACCTCCAACAATGGAGTTTAGAGACTCATGCCATCAAAGAGTACAAAATTCAGATCTAAAAATGTCATGAGGTACAAAATAAATCTCTAAAAGTTGTTTAAATACTAAACTAGTAACCTAGGTTTACAGAAAATGAGTAGACTATGATAGATAGTGCAGAAATCCACTTCTGGGGCCCACTTGGTGTGTGCTGGGGTTGGGACTAAAGCTTTTCACGTGCCTGGGCTGTTTTGGGCGTTCAACGCTAGGCTGTAACCTGTTTCTGGCGTTGAACTCCAACTTGTAACGTGTTTCTGGCGCTGGACGCCAGACTGCAACATGGAACTGGCGTTGAACGCCAGTTTACATCGTCTATCCTTGAGCAAAGTATGGACTATTATATATTTCTAGAAAGCCCTGGATGTCTAATTTCCAACGCAATTGGAAGCGCATCAATTGGACTCCTGTAGCTCCAGAAATTCCATTCCGAGTGCAGAGAGGTCAGGATCCAACAGCATCAGCAGTCCTTTTTCAGCCTGAATCAGATTTTTACTCAGCTCCCTCAATTTCAGCCAGAAAATACCTGAAATTACAGAAAAAAACACAAACTCATAGTAAAGTCTAGAAATATGAATTTTTCCTAGAAACTAAAAAAAATATACTAAAAACCAACTAAATCATACTAAAAACTAAGTAAAAACAATGCCAAAAAGCGTATAAATTATCCGCTCATCATAACACCAAACTTAAATTGTTGCTTGTCCCCAAGCAACTAAAAATAAAGTAGGATAAAAAGAAGAGAATATACAATGAATTCCAAAAACATCTATGAAGATCAGTCTTAATTAGATGAGCGGGGCTATTAGCTTTTTGCTTCTGAACAGTTTTGGCAACTCACTTTATCCTTTGAAGTTCAGAATGATTGGTATCTATAGGAACTCAGAATTCAGATAGTGTTATTGATTCTCCTAGTTCAGTATGTTGATTCTTGAACACAGCTATTTTATGAGTCTTGGCCGTGGCCCTAAGCACTCTGTTTTCCAGTATTACCACCGGATACATACATGCCACAAACACATAACTGGGTGAACCTTTTCAGATTGTGACTCAGCTTTGCTAAAGTCCCCAATTAGAGGTGTCCAGCGTTCTTAAGCACACTCTATTTTTTTGCTTTGGACCTCGACTTTAACCGCTCAGTCTCAAGTTTTCACTTGACACCTTCACGCCACAAGCACATGGTTTGGGACAGCTTGGTTTAGCCGCTAAGGCCAGGATTTTATTCCTTTAGGCCCTCCTATCCACTGATGCTCAAAGCCTTGGATCCTTTTTATTACCCTTTCCTTTTGGTTTTAAGGGCTATTGGCTTTTTTTGCTTGCTTTTTCTTTTTCTTGCTCTCTTTTTTTTTTCGCATTTTTTTTTCTGCAAGCTTTGTTCTTCACTGCTTTTTCTTGCTTCAAGAATCATTTTTATGATTTTTCAGATTATCAAATAGCATTTCTCCTTTTTCATCATTCTTTCAAGAGCCAACAATTTTAACATTCATAAGCAACAAATTCAAAAGACATATGCACTGTTCAAGCATTCATTCAGAAAATGAAAAGTATTGCCACCACATCAAAATAATTAAACTATTTTAAAATTCGAAATTCATGTACTTCTTTTTCTTTTTCAGAAAACAATTTTCATTTAAGAAAGGTGATGGATTCATAGGACATTCATATCTTTAAGACATAGACACTTAGATACTAGTGATCATATAGTAAAGACACAAACATAATTAAACGTGAAGCATAGTAAACGGAAAACAGGAAAATAAGAACAAGGAGATTAAGGAATGGGTCCACCTTAATGAAGGTGGCGTCTTCCTCTTCTTGAAGAACCAATGGTGCTCTTGAGCTCCTCTATGTCTCTTCCTTGCCTTTGTTGCTCTTTCCTCATAGCTCTTTGATCTGCAGTCAATTGCTCTACCACTGAATTATGGAAAAACAAAAGCAATACTTTTACCACACGAAACTTAAAAGGTTTGCTCGTCCTCGAGCAAAAGAAGAAAGAAGTGGAGAAGATGGAGGAGATGGAAGTGTGTGAATGGGTGGGTTTGGGAGGGAAATGGTTTGAATTTGAATGGTGAGGTAGGTGAGGATCCTATGGGGTCCACAGATCCAGTGGGGTCAAGGATTTAGCATCCCTGCTCTAATTAGGCGTACAAAATGCCCTTACTGTGCAATCCTGGCGTTTAACGCCAGACTGCTGCCTGTTTTTGGCGTTAAACGCCTAAATGTAGCCTGTTTCTGGCGTTTAACGCCAGACTAATGCTTGTTTCTGGCGTTAAACGCCAGCTTGGTGCTTGTTTCTGGCGTTAAACGCCAGACAGATGCTTGTTTCTGGCATTTAAACGCCAGAATGATCTTCCTCCAGGGTGTACTATTTTTCATGCTATTTTTCATTCTGTTTTTAATTTTCCATTTGTTTTTGTGACTTCACATGATCATCAACCTAAAGAAAACATAAAATAGCAATGGAAAATAAATAGATATAATTAAATAACATTGGGTTGCCTCCCAACAAGCGCTTCTTTAATGTCAATAGCTTGACAGTGAGCTCTCATGGAGCCTTACAGATAATCAGAGCAAGGTTGGGACCTCCCAACACCAAACTTAGAGTATGGTTGTGGCCTCCCAACACCAAACTTATAGTTTGACTATGGGGGCTTTGGTTGACTCTGCAGTGAGAGAAGCTTTTCATGCTTCCTCTCCATGGTTACAGAAGGAGAACCTTGTGTCTTATAGTTTGCAATGTCTTCAAACCACAGAGCTTCCTGAATAGCAAACAATTGCTCATCCGTAAAGGTTTCAGAGATCTCAGTAGGAGGGAGGGATGCTCCTGCTACTGGTTCTATCCAGGACAGGTGATCAGCTACTTGATTCTCTGTCCCTTTTCTGTCTCTTATAATGCTAAAGGAAAATGATCCTTCCTGGTGGCTGTATTGAGCCTTCTGTAGTCAATACACATACGCCACCCTGTAACTGTTCTTGTAGGAACCAGTTCATTCTTTTCATTATGAACCACTGTCATGCCTCCCTTCTTGGGTATATCAAACTCTTGCAGAAGCAACACCCATCTTATGAGCCTGGGCTTTGAATCCTGCTTTGTGAGTAGATATTTAAGAGCAGCATGGTCAGTGTACACAATCACTTTTGATCCTACTAAGTAGGATCTAAACTTGTCAATGGCATAAACCACTGCAAGTAATTCTTTTTCTGTGGTTGTGTAATTTTTCTGGGCATCATTTAAAACACTGCTAGTATAATAAATGACATACAGAAGCTTGTTATGCCTCTGTCCCAATACTGCACCAATGGTATGGTCACTGGCATCACACATTAGTTCGAATGGTAATGTCCAGTCTGGTGCAGAAATAACTGGTGCTGTGACTAGCTTAGCTTTCAGGGTCTCAAACGCCTACAGACACTTTGTGTCAAACACAAATGGCGTGTCAACAGCTAGCAGATTGCTCAGAGGTTTTGCAATTTTTGAAAAATCCTTTATAAACCTCCTTTGTCTTTCTCATGTGGATAGATCCACCAGCTGGGTAGTCTAGAGACATCTGAGCTCTTTCTGCAAGCCCATAATAGAAGATGTCTAACTAAACCCACTCTAAAAACATTTCAGAGGGGCATTTTCTTAGCATCTCTCTGTATCTCTCCCAGGCATCATAAAGAGATTCATTATCTCCTTGTTTGAAGTCTTGGATGTCCAACCTTAGCTGTGTCATCCGTTTTGGAGGAAAGTATTGATTCAGGAATTTCTCTATCAGCTGTTTTCATGTCTTTATGCTAGCCTTAGGTTGGTTATTTAACCACCTCTTGGCTTGGTCTTTTACAGCAAATGGAAATAGTAATAATCTGTAGACATCCTGATCCACTTCTTTATCACGTACTGTGTCAGCAATTTGTAAGAATTGTGCCAGAAACTCAGTAGATTCTTCCTGTGGAAGACCGGAATACTGGCAGCTTTGCTGCACCATGATAATGAGCTGAGGATTCAGTTAGCATATGACCCCAGAGTCCTTCTGGACTATTCATTTCTACTTAGATCCATGATGGAGAAAGGGAGATGATGTAATAATAAAAAAAGAAATTATTTTTATTTATTTATTTATTTATTTATTTCGAAACTAAAATAAATTAAAATAAAATAAATAAAAATGGGTGAAGATTTTCGAAAAATAGAGAGAGAGAAAAGAAAAAAATGGTTAGGGAGTTTTGAAAAAGATATGATTTGAAAAAGATTTTAAATTTTGAAATAAAAATCTGAATTTTAAAAATAAATTTCGAAAATTTGTTTTAAAATAGAGAGAAAGGATATTTTTGAATTTAAGGAGGAAAGAAAAAAACAATAAGATAGCACAAGATTTAAAATTTTTAGATCTAATACTCCTTGTTTTCGAAAATTTTGGAGGGAAAACACCAAGGAACACCAAACTTAAAAATTTTAAGATCAAGACACAAGGAAAACTCAAGAACACTTTGAAGACTCACAAGAACACAAGAACATGAAGAAAGAACACCAAACTTAAAATTTTTAAAAAACCAAAATAAAATTTTCGAAAAACAAAGAAAAATCAACAAGAAAATACCAAACTTAAAGTTTGGCACAAGATTTGATAGAAAAACTATTTTTGAAAAAGAAGATTTTGAAAAGAATATAAAAGATTCTGACCCAATTTCCAAGAACAAAGACTAACGCTCTAGCCAACGAATTGTGAATCACACTTTTCACAACTAGTACCACTAACCAGCAAGTGCACTGGGTCGTCCAAGTAATACCTTACATGAGTAAGGGTCGAATCCCACGGAGATTGTTGGTTTGAAGCAAGCTATGGTTATCTTATTATTCTTAGTCAGGAGGCCAACAACAGTGTTTTTCAACTTCAATTGTAAAGAGTCAAAGGGCATAAATATAAATACTTATTGTGCAATGATGGGGAATATGTTGGGGTTTTGGAGATGCTTTGTCTTCTTTATTTCAGTTTTTCTCTTGTACTCCTCTTCACACACGCAAGGCTCCTTCCATGGCAAGCTGTATGTAAGGTGTCACCGTTGTCAATGGCTACTTCCCGTCCTCTCAGTGAAAATGGTCCAAATGCTCTGTCACAGCACGGCTAATCATCTGTTGGTTCTCGATCATGTCAGAATAGAATCCCTTGATTCTTTTGCGTCTGTCACTACGCCCAACAATCGCGAGTTTGAAGCTCGTCATAGCCATTCAATCCTTGAATCCTACTCGGCATACCACAGACAAGGTTTAGACTTTCCGGATTCTCATGAATGCCGCCATCAATTCTAGCTTATACCACGAAGATTCTGATTAAGAAATCTAAGAGATACTCATTCAATCTGATGTAGAATAGAGGTGGTTGTCAGGCACATGTTCATGGATTGAGGAAGGTGATGAGTGTTCACGGATAATCACCTTCTTCATAGTGAAGCGCGAATGAACATCTTAGATAAGAACAAGCGTGTTTGAATGGAAAACAGAGATAATTGCAATTTCAGCCAGAAAATACCTGAAATTACAGAAAAACACACAAACTCATAGTAAAGTCCAAAAATATGAATTTTTCCTAGAAACTAAAAAAAATATACTAAAAACTAAGTAAAAACAATGCCAAAAAGCGTATAAATTATTCGCTCATCAATAAGATTGATTGAAAAAGATTTGAAAATCAATTTTAAAAAGATAAGAGGTTAGAGGAGAAGTTAGAAAGAATTTTGAAATTGATTTTGAAAAAGATATGATTGAAATTGAAAAAGATATGATAAGGAATTGAAAAGATTTAATTTTGAGAACTAAAGTTGATTACTTGACTAACAAGAAACAAGAGGATATGATTTTAAAATTTAAAGATTGAACCTTTCTTAATAGGCAAGTAACAACTTAATATTTTTGAATCAATCATATTAAATGTTGGTATTAATTTCAAAAATATGAAATGAAAATAAGAAAAAGATTTTTGAAAATCAATTTGAAATTTTCGAAAATTATGAAAGAAAAATGAAAAGGATTTGATTTTTGAAAAAGATTTTGAAAAAGATAAGATTTTCAAATTGAAAATTTGAGTTGACTCAAAAGAAACAATTGAATTTTAAAAATTTTTGAGAGAGTCAATCCCAATTTTCAAAATTTTTAGAGAGAAAAAGGGAAAGATATTTTTTTATTTTTGAATTTTTAATGATGAGAGAGAGAAAAACATAAAATTGACACAAAACATAAAAATTATGAATCAAAACAACTAATGCATGCAAGAACACTATGAATGTTAAGATGAACACCAAGAACACTTTGAAGATCAAGATGAATATCAAGACTTATTTTTGAAAATTTTCAAGAAAAGAAAAACATGCAAGACACCAGACTTAGAAATTTTCAAACTTTAGACACTAACAAATTGAAAATGCATATGAAAAACAAGTAAGACACAAAACAGGAAAATAAGAGGATCAAACAAGAAGACTGGACAGGAACAACTTGAAGATCATAAAGAACATATGATGAATTTTTGAAAATTCTTGAGAAAAACAAACACATGCAAGACACCAAACTTAAAACTTGACTCTAGACTCAAACAAGAAACAGAAAAATATTTTTGATTTTATGATTTTATAAATTTTTTTGGATTTTTTCGAAAATTAATTGGGAAAAACGAAAAAGAAGAAATTTTTTTTGTATTTTTCGAAAATAAGAAATAAAAAGCTTAAAATTAAAAAAAATTACCTAATCTGAGCAACAAGATGAACCGTCAGTTGTCCAAACTCGAACGATCCCCGGCAACGGCGCCAAAAACTTGGTGTGCGAAATCGTGATCGTTCCTTCCTTGGTAACGGCGCTAAAAACTCAATACGCACGTTCATGTTCTTAATTCTGTTTCACAACTTCGTACAACTAACCAGCAAGTGCACTGGGTCGTCCAAGTAATAAACTTTACGTGAGTAAGGGTCGATCCCACGGAGATTGTCGGCTTGAAGCAAGCTATGGTCACCTTGTAAATCTCAGTCAGGCGGATTCAACTGATTTTATGAATTGATAAGTAAAAGATAAATAAAATATAAAATAGGATAGTGGTACTTATGTAATTCATTGGTGAGAATTTCAGATAAGTGTATAGAGATGCTTTCGTCCCTCTGAACCTCTGCTTTCCTGCTGTCTTCATCCAATGCGTTGTATGTTAGGCATCACCGTTGTCAATGGCCACTTGTCCTCTCAGTGAAAATGGTCCAATGCACTGTCACTGCATGGCTAATCATCTGTCGGTTCTCGATCATACTGGAATAGGATCCATTGATCCTTTTGCGTCTGTCACTACGCCCAGCACTCGCGAGTTTGAAGCTCGTCACAGTCATTCAATCCCTGAATCCTACTCGGAATACCACAGACAAGGTTTAGACTTTCCGGATCTCAGGAATGGCCATCCATGGGTTCTAAATTATACCACGAAGATTCTAATATCTCGGACTCGGTCCCCTGTATTAGATATCCAAGAGATATCCATTCAATCTAAGGTAGAACGGAAGTGGTTGTCAGGCACGCATTCATAAGTTGAGAATGATGATAACTGTCACGATCATCACATCCATCATATTGAAGTGCGAATGAATATCTTAGAAGCGGAGTAAGTTGAATTGAATAGAAAAACAGTAGTACTTTGCATTAATCTTTGAGGAACAGCAGAGCTCCACACCTTAATCTATGGTGTGTAGAAACTCTACCGTTGAAAATACATAAGTGATAAATGTTCAGGCATGGCCGAATGGCCAGCCCTCACAAAAGTCTAAGATAGCATAAAACTAATCAAAGATGATCCAAAGATGTAAATACCATAGTAAAAAGTCCTATTTATACTAAACTAGTTACTAGGGTTTACAGAGATAAGTAAATAACGCAGAAATCCACTTCCGGGGCCCACCTGGTGTGTGCCTGGGCTGAGAATTGAGCTTTACACGTGTAGAGGCATCTCTTGGAGTTGAACGCCACTTTGTAACCTGTTTCTGGCGTTTAACTCCAGAATGCAGCATGGAACTGGCGTTGAATGCCAGTTTGCGTCGTCTAAACTCGGGCAAAGTATGGACTATTATATATTGCTGAAAAGCCTTGGATGTCTACTTTCCAACGCAATTGAGAGCCCGCCATTTGGAGTTCTGTAGCTCCAGAAAATCCATTCCGAGTGCAGAGAGGTCAGAATCCAACAGCATCAACAGTCCTTTTACAGCCTGAATCAGATTTTTGCTCAGGTCCCTCAATTTCAGCCAAAAATTACCTGAAATCACAGAAAAATACACAAACTCATAGTAAAGTCCAGAAATGTGATTTTTATTTAAAAACTAATAAAAATATACTAAAAACTAACTAATTTATACTGAAAACTATGTAAAAACAATGCCAAAAAGCGTATAAATTATCCGCTCATCAGCAAGGTTAGTAGAGAATTGAGAGAATCAAACCTTAAACACTTGAGTGATTAGAGTGTATACACTTCCGGTGAGGGTTCGATGCTCGATTCTTTGTTCCCGGCTTTCACGAGTTTTCTTCTAGCAAGTTGACTTGTACTTAATTTTTATGATTTGAATTAGTGAGGTCCAGTTCATATTTGTTCTTGAAAGATTTATTTACTTTTAACCAAGTAGGAAAAAACATTTTGCATTTAGTTGCATTCATATAGATAGATTGCATTTCATAAATTCTACCATTCATCTTCATTCCTTTATAGCTTCTCTTGAGTTTAGCATGAGGACATGCTAATGTTTAAGTGTGGGGAGATTGATAAACCGCTGTTTTACGGTTTATTTTGTATTGAATTGAGTGGATTTTATCAATTATTCTCACACTTATGCATATAATACGCATGTTTTACATTTTCCTTCCTAATTTTGTGCTATGATTGAAAACATGCTTCTTTGGCCTTAAATTTGCTAATTTTAATCTTCTCTTATTACGATTCAATACCGTGATATGTGTGTTCAGTGTTTTTAGGTTTTATAGGATATGAATGGCTTAGAGGACGGAAAGGAAGCATGCTAAAGTGGAAGGAACACAAGAAAGTAGAGTTTTGAGAAGCTGGCAGCGACGCGTACGTGTGGATGATGTGTACGCGTGACCAGGATTTTGTCAAGTGACGCGTACGCGTGGGCGACGCGTACGCGTCACAGAGCGTCACGTGCTGCAGATATCAGAAAATGCTGGGGGCGATTTCTGGACTATTTTTGGCCCAGTTCCAAGCCTAAAAACACAGAATAGAGGATACAGAGTGGGGGAATCATTCATTCATACATTCACTCACAAAAGTTAGGTTTGAGATGTAGTTTTCTAGAGAGAGAGGCTCTCTCCTCTCTCTATGTTTTATGGTTTTTAGCTTTAATTCTTCTCCAATTCAGATTTCTACTTTACTTTGATTTAGTTTCTCTTCTACTTTTATTTGTTCTAGTACCTTAGATATCTATTTCCTTTGTTGTTGTCTTTATTTTCCCAAATTAATTTATGAACTCTTCATGTTAGATTCAATTTCCTTTTTAATGCAATTTGAGGTATTTCATGTCTATTGCTTCTTCTTTTATTTGTTATCATTGATTCCTTACGATTGGTTATTTAGATTTTATTATCTCTTATTAATTTTCTATGTTTTTATGTTATGCCTTCCAAGTGTTTGATAAAATGCTTGGTTGGGTTTTAAATTAGAGTTTTGGTATTCTTATCTTGGATTGGTCAATTAGAGACTCTTGAATTATCAGAAGTCTTTTGTTGATTGGTGATTGAGACTTGCTAGTTGGCTTGAGCTTCACTAACTCTAGTCTTTGATTAGGACTTGTGAACTCAAGTTGATTTTGGCTCACTTGACTTACCTTCAATTGTTAGAGGTTAACTAAGTGAAAGCAAAAGACAATTACCATCACAATTGACATTGATAATGAGGATAGGAATTCTAATTCTCAATCCTTGTTAAGACTTTTCTTAGTTGTTATTTTATTTCCTTATTATTTACATTACTTGTTTCTTATTTCAAAACCTAAAAATATACTTTCCCATAACCAATAATAACTACACTTCCCTGCAATTCCTTGAGAGACGGCCCGAGGTTTAAATACTTCGGTTTATTTTTATTAGGTTTGCTTAAGTGACAAACAATTTAAATATTGACTGAGGATAATTTGTTGGTTTAGAACTATACTTGCAACGCGCTTATTTTTATTGAAAATCTTTACCGGCAATTTTCCTCCGTCATCTTGCGTACGCGAACATGGAAAAATGCACGCCCACGCCGATTTTTAGCAAAGTGGATTTTATGTTTTTAAAACCTAATTTTGAACCTCTAAACCTCTATTTTTACTCTTTTAGCCCCTAAAATTTAGTTGGATACTTAGTGATAAGATGTAATTAGGAAGAGGTAGTAACTTGGGAGTGAAGCAAGTTATGGAGTAATGAACTATGATTGTGAAGTGGTGATTTTGAGCTTGAGAAGTGCTAACTGAACTAATATAATTATGAAGATGATAATAATGAAGTTCAATTGAGTGAAAGATGGGTTGATGATCATAATGACCTTAAGGTGTGATGGTGGTTGAATTTGAATGAATTATAATGATGATGAGATTGAATTTGATTGCAATATGCCTCCGGGTAAGACACAGTGGTGTTATCCACTTACTCCGGGTAAGAGACGAGATTGCTATGTAAGATGTAGTAGTGTATCCACTTGCTCCGGTTAAGAGTTCGAAGCTCCGGGTAAGATGCAAGGGTGAAATTCTATCGCCGCTTGATCCGGGTTGAGAACTATAACACCATCTGGGTAAGAGGCAAGGTGAAGTTGTCCCATGCTCCAGGTATGCGGGTAAGATGCAAGGGTTGCGGCATTTTTGCACTTGCTCCGTGTTTGGTGTTCTGTCCAGGGTTAGCTACCGAACATGTCGGGTCGAGCTTTATAACCGACAGATGAGACTCATCGGCCATAGGACAGGCTTGCATCATTTGCATTAATTGGGAATGCCTAAATGAACTTACTCTGTTAATTATTATATTTGTTATCTACAGTACCTGTATTCTACCTATGTTTGCCATTACCTGCTTGTTTGTGTGTGCAGTTTCACCGGTGTTGGAGGATTAGAGGAAAGAAAGAGGATTAAGGGCTTAGGTTTAAGTTTTGGTTGAGTTAGGAATCCTTAGAAAACAACATTGACTTATGGTTTCTGTTTTAGTTCTTTAAGTTTTATAATCTGAGTGTGAGAGTTCTAGGATTGCCTCTGGCTTTTCCGGGACTTTATATCTTATGTATGCGGCACCATTACCATGCTAAGAACTCCCGATTCTCATCCCATACAATATTTGTGATTTTCAAATGCAGGTCAGGCGGAACCTCGCTGAAGCATTCTGGGAGCATCTAAAAGCTAAGATTCTCTTGTACTTTTGGGACTTTAGTTTGGTTATGTATATATATTTACCATGCTGAGAACGTCTGGTTTCTACCACATACATATTTTGTGATTTTCAGATGCAGGACGTGAAGCAACTCACTAAGACATTCTGGAAGTTTTTGACGTGAAGAACTCTTACCTTTTGGGATTCTATTTTGGTTTTTTATATATATGTAGATACTTTATATCTTCACTGTATATATTATGTTTTATCCCTCTTAGAGGTTCATTTGGAGAAACAGGTTTTCTAAACAGTATTTTTGGTCTTTTTAGAATTTTCATGTATATATATAGATATGTATATATGCTCTGTCCGGTTTTAACTTTGCAAGCCAGGTCAGAAGCTTTGATATCTGTATCTTGGAACTCTTTTGTATATATACTTTCATGCTTATTTTACTCTTGTCTGGCTTCGTTACGTTTATCGCTTACGTGAGTGATGCGCTTTTCTGTTTAATGCTTTGCTTTAAAACTTTCTTTCAAAGGCTCCTAGATAAATCTTCTTTCCAACTATATTATGTATATTGTACTTTATTTTTAGAGGTCGTAGTACCTAGCCACCTCTATTTTACATCCTAGGTGTAAAGCTCTGTGTGGAAGGGTGTTACATGGAGTCCGCTCTTTAATGTGTGTAGGTGCATTTCAGGGCTGAGGTCAGGGATTTCCATGGTTGCTTTAGCGAACTTGGTCATATAGTCTTTTAAACTCTCGTGCGGGCCTGGTTTGATAGTGCTGAGATAGTCGGATCCATGTACATATATCCTTAAAACTGCAAAATAGTCAATGAAGGACCTTGCCAATTCCTCGAAACAAGAGATTGAACCTGCAGGAATCTTAGAAAACCAAAGTGCACCATCTAAGAAAGTTGGAAAAGATCAACAGAGTATAAGGTCAGAGGCACCGTTAAAGAACATCGTGGATTGGAATTTCTTTATGTGCACGCGGGGATCTCCAAACCCTTCATACACCTTAAGTGCTATAGCCAAAATGAAATTCTTTGGCATCTGGAATTTGACAATCTCCTCGGAGAAGGGGTTGTCTATGATCAGCTTTTCTTTAGGCGGAGTGACCTCTAAGGAACTCGAGTCCAGAGGTCGCGTCCAGTTTGAGGTCGCTGACGTGGCGGAAAATGGCGAATTAAGAATTGTTATGAGATATGCGTTGCAGGTATAGTTCTTAACCAACCAGAAATCCGCTTATCAATTTAGAAGGGTTGTCACAAAAATTAAAATTAAAATACTGGGAGTATGAATCCCAGGTCGTCTCCCAACGAGTTGCAGAAAGGTGTGCTATTTTATTAATCAGATGTTTTCAAAAAGGGTTTGAGTTGAATAAACAGGAAATTAAATTGGGGAAATTAAGTAATTTAAATAAAAGCCTTGACTGGGAGTAGATTAGTTGGAAGCCCTATTCTTGTTGAAGTACTTTCAAGATTAATTGATAATTGAAGGTTGTTCTGTTTAGTTATCCCTTACTAGGTAAGGGAAAGTCAAACAAGTTAGAATGTTGTTTCTATTCACAAGTTCCAATCCGCTCAATTGAAAAGGATTAGTGTCAGTGACTAGAGAGCATTCCAACAATAAATCCAATTACAATTTTTCTTTTAAGCATCCCAACTCAAGGGTTCCTTTCAATCAACTCCCCATCAAGTTAGGGAACTACTCGCTCATTGTGAATGTAGAACTCATAACATAGGAAAGGGAATTAAAGAAAGACATGATAAATAAAACTCAAAGGAATCAATTAAAAATAAAAGTAATTCTTGTATTAATAAATACTAAAATAATCCAATAGTAAAATTGAGTAAATTAAAGGACATGGAAGAGTAAAGCCAAGTAAAGAAAACGAACTAGAATGACGAAGTCTTGATGAGGTAATAACTCTTCTCAATATCCCAATGCAAAGAGCAATAGAAATAAAATCCTAAGAACTATGAATGTGCAGAGAGAAAACCTAGAGGAGGAGTAAAACTAGATCTAAAAGCTAAAAATTGTGTGGAATGAATGTTGTTCTGGTTTCTGCATGTTCTCTGGCTCTAGTCTGCTTTTCTAGGCCAAAAACTGGGTCAAAACAGGGCCCAAAATCACCCCCAGCGAATTCTGCAGATTATGCGGATCGCGCACGTCACGCGATCGCGTCATTCATGCGGACGCGTCATTCAGCGTTTTGCTTTGCCACGCGGACACGTCGTCCACGCCTCCGCGTCACTTATGCTATTCCAATCCACGCAGTCGCGTGAGCCATGCGGCCGCGTCACTGCGATTTCCTCTCTTTTGCGCGGTCGCGTGAGCCATGCGGCCGCGTCACTTCTCGCTAGTCATCTCCTTAATTTCTTGTGTTCCTTCCATTTTTGCAAGCTTCCTTTCTAATCTCCAACTCATTCATGCCCTATAAAGCCTGAAACATTTAACACACAGATCACGACATCGAATGGAATAAAGGAGAATTAAAATACATAATTAAAAGTCTCTTAGGAAGCAAGTTTTCAATCATGTAATAATTTTAAGAAGGAAATATAAATGCATGCTAATCATATGAATAAGTGGGTAAAGATCATGATAAAACCACACAATTAAGCACATTATAAATCATAAAATAGTGGTTTATCAACCTCCCCACACTTAAACATTAGCATGTTCTCATGCTTAGTTGAAGCAGATAAAATAAATGAGTAGGAACATGTAAAACTTATGCAATGCAATGCAACCTATATATGTGAATGCAACTATATGATTCTTGTCCACTTGATCAATAGTAAATAAGCTCTTCAAAACAATTACAAATCAAATTCCACTAATTCAATTCTCATACAGTAAGAACAGATAAAAATGCAAGAAGGTAGCTCATGAAAGCAGGGAACATAGAATTTTAAGCATTAAACCCTCACTGATGATGTATGTACGCTCTAGTCTCTCTAGTGTATAGGGCAATCACTCTATCCTTCTCTAATCATGCTCTCTAATTTTTGTTCTTCTCCTAATCAATCAACAACATTTAATATACCAATGCAAACATAATGAGGTCTTTTCAAGGTTGTAATAGGGCCAAGGTAATGGTAAGGATACATATATGGCTAAGTAAGCTTATAAACTGAATCTTTAATTAACCCAAGCTTTAACATAACATATATATATTCTATATAACTTTAGAATTCATACCTAGCTACCCAGAATTTCCCTTTCACATTCCACACTCATGTATCAACTTTTTATCTTAATTTTATCATACATGCATTGATCTTTGAATTCTTAACTTAACATTGGGGTAATTTTGTCCCCTTATTTATTTATTGAATATTTTTGGTTTTTTTTTTCTCAACATAAACATAAAAATAAACATAGCTTATCAATGCACATAGATTTTCAATTCTTATAGTTTCACATGAGTAGGTGTCCAAATTCCCATTATATTATCATGACACATTCCCTTATTATCTTTTATTCCCACAATTTTCCATACTTAATTAGCACACACAATTCTATCTTAAGCTAACCAAAGATTCAATTTGGGATATATAATTGTTTTTTCTGCTTAAGGCTAGTAATGTGGTAAAATATAGAACAAATGGGATTTAAAGGCTCAAAGTGGCTAACAAAGGTAATTGAAAGGGTAGGCTTAATTTGGATAAGTGAGCTAAACAATTAATGGCCTCAATCATATGCAAACATATAAATATAATAAACATTGGACATATAGGATGGAACAAAATATAGATCACAATCATAGAGAAGTAAACACACAAGAATAAAATAATTATGGTTAAATAATGTAACCATGCATAAAGGCTCGAATCTCACAAGTTGTGTGTTCTTTAGCTCAAAAATCGTGTTCCAAATACAACTTCAAGCAAATTTAACATAAAAGTTTTAATTAAAATTAGTGAAATTTTGTTCCAAAAATAGAGTCTTAGAAGAAACTTATTGTCTTTTCAATCAAGTAGAACATGCATGCAACTAATCTATTACTATGCAATTTATCCTATTCTACAAAAGAAAAACTAACTAAATATCCTAATTTATTGGTGTTTAGGGAAGAGAAATTACCTCCAGAAGTCAGGTACTGACCGATCTCTCCACACTTAAGGCTTTGCACCGTCCTCGGTGCCATCTGTCAGGAACAAAGGGGGGTTGGTAGCAGTATCTCCACAGGCAGGACCATCATGGCTTCCTGTGCTGGTAAAGGAAGTGGAGTCCGGGGTGTCTGAGTCCTTGAATTTTCCCATAATCAGCTCCTGTCTGATGTATTTCCCGTTAGGGACATACTGATCATCCCGTGGAAGCATGGCTTTGGTGTCCCCAGCTCTGTAGGAGACTCCAGCTGCTGAGACAAGATCTGAGACCAAGGCAGGAAAAGGTAAGTTGCCCGCAATTTGTACGTGTCTCATGGCATTCTGAATGTGTCTTGGTAGGTTCAGAGGTTGGTCTGTAAGGATGCACCATAGTAGAACGGCCATGTCCGCAGTGAAGGAGGACTCATGAGTGCTTGGAAAGACGTAATGGGACATGATCTGTGCCCATACGTGAGCCTCCAAGGTAAGTGCTGAAGCCGATATTCCCTTAGGGCAGGTACGATGGTATCCGTAGATCCAACAGCTGCCAGGTAGTGCAATAACTCTGAGAACGGCGTCCCAGTCAAATTGGTACATCTGGCGCTTGAGTGCGGCTTCTTGAAAGACGTCCAATCCTTCTGGAACAGGGGGAAGACCTAGAGCTCTTTGAATGGCCTCTTCTGTAATGGGGATTTGCTTCTGACGGACAAAGACAGCCTGCAGGGTTGGCAGGTGGAAGTTGGAGTAGAACTCGACTACCCAAGAAAGATTGACCTACCTCGGCTATCTCTGTAGGAAACCTCATTGTCTTTGTGCAATTTGCGGCTCAACAAAGGTAGCACTATGGTTTGGGAGGAGAAGAAGGTATTCGTTATTGTAACTCCTTTCTGCCAGGATGGGGAACATCTGCTCACAGTAGCGATTGGAAAATCGCGTAGTGTCCTTTGCTGGGAAGGCTTTTTCTTTATCATCAACCTTTATAATCCTCTTAGTTCTTTTTGTTGAGGGTTTAACTGCAGTTGAAGAGGGCTCTACCACTAGTGCTCTCTTTGTTCCTCTCCTTGCTGTTGATTTGGGAGTAGCTTTCTCTTTACCTTTCTTGGTGGCCATCCTGAAAAAGGGAAGAGAGAGTAAATTAAATTTAAAGAGATAGAGCAAGGAAGAGGATTGTATGAGTGATAATCAATGTACGGCAAAGAGTATGTCATTAACACATGGTCATGACTACATGTGAAAAGTTCATCAATGGAAAAATAGCAAGTGCAGTTGAGGACAATTAAATGCAAGGGGTTTATTGGCATGCAGGCAAAGGCATGAGTAGCATAGATCAAGCATTTAATTAGTCAAATTTGTTATCACTCGTAACAAACTAGCCATCACGTTTGTATTGCCAATTAAATTTAATTAATATAATAGTAAAGGGAATTTGTGAAAAGCAAGCATTGAATGTTAGAGTAGAATAACGTAGGAAAGTGCATAATGCCATATGGGCTTTTTCACAAACACATAGCATGCATGGTAAATAGGGTATAGAAAGTATTAAATTAAACATGCAAGCAACCCTTTTAAAAGCAATATATAATTGCCAAACAAATTTACAACAATCCACAAGTATATAATGAGAAACAATGACCCAAATAAATTTCCACCACCAAGTAAAAAGGAAAAAGAAAGAAAAAAAATATGGATAATGGAAGTAAAAAGAAAAGAAAAGAAGATAACATATAAAAATAAGGAGAATAATGGAAAAGTAAAGAGGGGGAAGAAGAAAAGAAAAAACCTTGTGAATGGGGATGAGAGAGAGAGAGAGTAGAAAGAGAGAAAGAAAGAAGAAGGAAGAAGTAAGGAGGGAAAAGAGAAAATAGGATTTGGGGAGAAAAAGATAAGATAATTGGCAAATTAGGGAAGCTGTGCGGCGCAAGCGACGCGGTCGCGTGGGGCACGCGGTCGCGCAACTTGTGCTTATACTGATTGACGCGGTCGCGTCGGTCACGCGGTCGCGTGACCCTTTTTATGCTACTGGCGTGAGGGCATGCGATCACGTGAGTGGCCATTAGAAGGATATGACGCGGTCGTGTCGGTCACGCGGCCGCGTGGGAAGAATTGTGCGTTCACCACCAATCCAGCACCACTCTAGCACAACTATCGGTCGTGCACCCTTTTCACGTTGAATTCCAGGGCACGCGGCCGCGTGAGTGACGCGGTCGCGTGGGAGGCCAATGTTCCCATTTGACGCGGACGCGTCAGCGACGCGGTCGCGTGGGGCGATTTGTGCCACTGGCACGCCTCCAGCCACGCTCTTGCGTGACTCTCTGTTCGTTTTATTATTTTCTCCCATCACCTGCGGCGCGGACGCGTCAATGATGCGGTCACGTCGCGTGAAAAATATTTTTTTTTAATTAAAATATGTAAATGCAGATGCGCAAAATGTACTAATAAAGAGAAGAGTTATTGAATAGGGAAAACTAAGAATAAAGAAAAGAACGATCATACCATGGTGGGTTGTCTCCCACCTAGCACTTTGCTTTAACGTCCGTAAGTTGGATGCTCCACTAGCTCAGGCTTCGGCTATGTGGGGATCTTTCAAGAGGAAGATCTCGGGCTCCTTGTTTTTCTTTAGCTTCTCGCCATGGTACAGCTTTAAATGATGTCCATTAACGTTGATAAGTTCAGAGCTTGAAGGATGGCTTAGGTGATAAACTCCGTATGGTTCGGCCTTCTCTATTCTGTATGGACCTTCCCATCTTGATCTCAACTTGCCTGGCATGAGCCTCAGTCGAGATTTGTAAAGGAGGACTAAGTCCCCAGGTTGGAACTCTTTTCTCTTGATGTGCTGATCATGTACAGCCTTCATCTTCTCCTTGTAAAGCCTTGAGTTCTCATAAGCTTCTAGGCGAAGGCTTTCCAGTTCTTGCAGTTGCAACTTTCTTTCAGCTCCGGCTTTCTCAATTCCCATGTTGCACTCCTTTACTGCCCAAAAGGCTTTGTGCTCTATTTCAACAGGGAGATGACAAGCTTTTTCATAAACTAAGCGAAAAGAACTCATCCCAATGGGTGTTTTGTATGCGGTTCTGTATGCCCGGAGTGCATCTTGTAGCCTGGTGCTCCAATCTCTTCTATGAGGTTTGACTATCTTCTGCAAGATATGCTTTATCTCTCTGTTTGACACCTCGGCTTGCCCATTAGTCTGAGGATGGTAGGCTGTTGCAACCTTATGAATTATCCCATGCTTTTTCATTAATCCTGTTAGTCTCCTGTTACAAAAATGGGTGCCTTGATCGCTCACGATTGCTCATGGTGATCCAAAGCGACAAATAATGTGGTTTCTCACAAAGGAAACAATAGTGTTAGCATCATCAGTGCGGGTAAGAATTGCTTCCACCCATTTGGAAACGTAATCCACAGCTAACAATATATAAAGATAACCATTAGAATTTGGAAATGGACCTATGAAGTCAATGCCCCAAACATAAAAAATTTCATAGAAAAGCATAATTTGTTAAGGCATCTCATCCCTCTTGGATATATTACCAAATTTTTGGCATAGAAAACAAGATCTACAAAATTCAGCAGCGTCTCTAAAAAGAGTAGGCCACCAGAATCCACAGTCTAAGATTTTTCTAGCTGTTCTTTGAAGGCCAAAATGTCCTCCACTCTCAGACGAGTGACATGCCTCTAAGATGGACTAGAATTCTGATTGAGGCACACACCGTCTAATTACCTGGTCAGCGTCACATCTCCATAAATATGGGTCATCCCATATATAATATTTAGACTCGCTTTTCAGCTTGTCTCTTTGATGCTTAGAAAAGTTTGGAGGAAAGGTGCAGCTAACTAGATAATTAGCTACAGGTGCATACCAAGGGACTACCTCAGATACTGCTTGCAGGTTATCAAATGGGAAATTATCAGCTATAGGAGTGGGGTCATCTATAATGTGCTCAAGGCGACTCAAATGGTCTGCCACTAAATTCTAGTTACTACTCCTATCTTTAATTTCTAAATCAAATTCTTGTAATAGCAGTATCCAACGTATAAGCCTTGGTTTGGACTCCTTTTTAGCTAATAGATACTTTAGAGCTGCGTGGTCTGAGTACACTACTACCTTCGTACCAAGTAAATAGGCTCGGAATTTATCCAGAGCAAAAACAATAGCAAGAAGCTCTTTCTCAGTAGTAGTGTAATTGGACGGAGCGGCATCTAAAGTTTTAGATGCATAAGCAATAACAAAGGGGTCCTTACCTTCACGCTGAGCCAGTGCTGCTCCTACTGCATGGTTGGAGGCGTCGCACATTATTTCAAATGGCTGGCTCCAGTCTGGTCCTCTCACAATTGGAGCTTGAGTCAGGGCGGTCTTCAGCTTATCAAATGCTTGTTTGCAATCCTCGCTGAACTCGAACTCAATATCCTTCTGCAGTAGTCTAGATAAGGGAAGAGCTACCTTACTGAAGTCCTTAATGAATCTCCTGTAAAAACCTGCATGGCCAAGAAACAAATGGAATTTCCTCACAGAAGAGGGGTAAGGTAAACTAGAAATAACATCCACCTTTGTTGGATCTATAGAAATGTCAGTATTAGACACAACATATCCTAGTACAATACCTTGTTTTATCATAAAGTGACATTTTTCAAAATTTAATACAAGGTTTGTACTGACACATCTATCTAATACTCTAGATAATCCATCTAAGCAAAGGCTAAAGGAATCTCCATATACACTAAAATTATCCATAAAAACTTCCATACAGTCCTCAATAAGATCAGAGAAAAGACTCATCATGCACCTTTGAAAAGTAGCTGGTGCATTGCACAAGCCAAAGGACATTCTCTTGTAAGCATAAGTCCGAAAAGGACATGTGAAAGTAGTCTTTTCCTGATCTTCAGGAGCTATATAAATCTGGAAATAACCTATGTAACCATCTAAAAAATAATAATGTGATTTACCTGACAGGCGATCCAGCATTTGATCAATGAATGGAAGAGGATAGTGATCCTTACGAGTGGCCTGGTTGAGGCGTCTGTAGTCAATGCAGACCCTCCAGGCGTTCTAAACTCTGGTTGCCATGAGCTCTCTGTGCTCATTCTTCACTGTAGTGACTCCAGACTTCTTGGGCACCACTTGTACTGGGCTTACCCATTCACTGTCTGAGATGGGATAGATGATATCTGCCTCCAGTAGTCTGGTCACTTCCTTTTTGATAACCTCTAAGATAGTGGGGTTTAGTCTTCTCTGGGGTTGATGGACAGGTCTTGCTCCCTCTTCTAAAAATATTCTATGCTCACAGACTTGAGGGTTGATGCCTACTATGTCTGCCAAACTCCAACCAATTGCCTTCTTGTGCCTCCTCAGCACACTAAGTAACTGCTCTTCCTGTTGAGAAGTGAGTTCCCTTGCAATGATAATTGGAAACTTCTGCTCGCCTTCAAGGTAAGCATATTTGAGATGTGGAGGAAGGGGTTTTAATTCTAACTTCTGATCGTGGTCAGGCTCTGGGTTGTCTGGAGCTGGTAACAATGGTAAAGTACTGTCATTGTCCTCTGAGAATGTCCCCACACTTGGACTTTGTCCTATGTACTTCTCTTCAAATTCCTCCTGGTGAACTTCAGCCACGGTTTCTTCTATAATGTCACACTGGAGGATAGAATAATCCTCCGGAGGATGCTTCATAACTCCATTTAGATTGAAGATTACTACTCGGCCATTTATTTCAAAAGAGTATGTTCCTGAAAAAGCATCTAATTTGAACTTCGAGGTCTTCAGGAATGGTCTTCCAAGTAGGATTGATGATGGCTTCTCTGAGTCATTTTGGGGCATCTCCAGGATATAAAAATCAATGGAAAATGTGAGCCCCTTAATGCCCACTAATACATCTTCAGCAACTCCAGCCACTGTAATAATGCTTTTATCTGCTAACACAAAATGAGCTGCCGACCTTTTTAAGGGAGTGAGCCTCAAAATATCATATATAGACAAAGGCATTATACTCACACATGCAGTCAGAAAATACCACACCACCAATAGTACAATTAACCATACATGGACCTGGGTCACTACACTTTTCAGGTAAACCTCCCATTAAAGCAGATATGGAACTACCTAAAGGAATAGTTTCTAATTCATTAATTTTGTCTTTATATATACATAATCTTTTAGAAACTTGGCATATTTAGGTACCTGTTGAATAACATCAAAAAGAGAAACAGTTACCTCAACCTTTTTGAATATCTCTACCATTTTGGGATCAGGTTCCAACTGTTTCCTGGGCTTCCTTGCAAGTTGTGGAAATGGAATGGGAGTGGTGTCTTTTGCAGTGTCTGTGCCCTTTGGTGCTTCCTCCTGTGGTTGAACTTCTTCTTTTTCATCTATGTCCTGTATGTCTTCTTCCTCTTCAACATCTGCTATTTCCACTACCTCTTCAGCTAAGGCATGTTCTGGTGGGCTTGGCTCCTCCTGATTCCTCTCCTGCAGTGTGGTTTCGGACCTTAGGGTAATGGCATTAATGCCACCCTTTGGATTGGGTAATGGTTGAGAGGGAATTCCACTGGAGCTCAAAGGCTGGTTATTAGAGTTATTCATTGATTCAATTTGTGAGACAAGAGCTTACAGGGTAGAGTTCAGACCATTTAGTGTAGCATAAAGGTTATTTTCCATGGTCTGTTGTCTCCGATCAATAGATTGTAGTAAGTCATTGATAAACCACTATTTTATGGTTTATATTGTGTTTAATTGTGTGGTTTTATCATGATCCTTACCCACTTATTCATTAAATTAGCATGCATTTAGATTTCCTTCCTGAATTTATTACATGTTTGAAAACTATTTCCTAGAGACTTTAATTATTTATTTTTAATTCTCCTTTATTTCATTCGATGCCGTGTTCTGTGTGTTGAGTGTTTCAGACTTTACAGGGCATAAATGAGTTGGAGATTGGAAAGGAAGCTAGCAAAAATGGAAGGAACACAAGAAATTGAGGAGATAACCAGCGAGAAGTGACGCGGCCGCATGGCTCACGCGACCGCGCGAAAGAGCGCAATTCGCAGTGACGCGACCGCATGACACCCGCGGCCGCGCGGATTGGAAAAGCTAACACGACACGGTAGCGTGGACGACGCGAACGCGTGGCAAGGAAAAACGCGAATGACGCGTCCGCATGGATGACGTGATCACGTGACATGTGCGATCTGCATAATCTGCAGAATTCGTTGGGGGCGATTTTGGACCTTATTTTGACCCAGTTTTTGGCCCGGAACAACAGACTAGAGCCACAGAATATGCAGAAACAAAAGGAGCATTCATTCTATAGAGTAGACAGTTTTTAGATCTAGTTTTACTCCCTTAGGTTTTCCTCTCTATGTTTTGGAGAATTTTAATTTTGAATTGATCTTAGCATTGGAACATTGAGAAGAGTTATTTCCTCATCAAGACCTCGTCATTCTAGTTCGTTCTCTTAACTTGGTTTTATTCTTCCATGTTCTTTGCTTTGTTCAATTTTGTCATTTGAATACTTTCATGAATATTTGATACAAGGATTATTTCTTCTATTTTAATTTATTTTTCTATTCCAATAATCATGTCTTCTTTTAATTCCCTTTCATGTGTTATGGATTTATTATTTACAATGAGTGAGTAGTTCCCTCACTTGATGGGGAGTTGATTGAAGGGAACTCTTGAGTTGGAAGGATTGAAAGAAAAATTGTAATTGGGTTAACTATTGGATTGTTATCTAACCACTAACACCAACCCCTTTGAACTAAGTGGGTTGCAACTTGTGAGCAGATCTAGCATTCCAACTTGTTTGACTTTCCTTTACCTAGTAAAGGATAACCAAATAGAACAACCATTAATTATAATTTAATCTTAAAATCACTCCATCAACAGTAGAAATTCCAACTAATCAACTCCCAGTCAAGGCCTTTATTCATATTAATTAAATTTCCTCAATTTAATTTCCAATTTACTTAACTCAACTTCTTGGAACATCTGATTGATAAAATAGCACACTTTCTGCAACTCGTTGGGAGACGACCTGGGACTTAAAACTCCCAGTAATTTTTAATTTAAACTCTCTGTGACATATTTCTAAATTGATAGGCAGATTTTCGGTGAGTTAAGAACTATACTTGCAACGTAACCATTTTAATAATTTTTAATTTACCAACTTCCGTACCTCATCAGTCATCATTAGCAGATGAAGAAGGATAAGTAATTTGAGAGGTCTGCTATTGGGTATTCTGTTGTCCTTAGGATTGCCTTAGGTGAGGTGCTCTGTAAGGCTGGTACTGGTTCTACTGCCTGTTGTTGTTATTATTTCACCTATGATTTTCCTGATTGTCTTTGCCTCCTCTATTGTTGTTGTTGTCCCTCCAATTCTGGTTAGAATTGTCCTGCCATCCGTGGTTGTAACTGCCACTTTGATTGTACCCTTGGTTGGGGCGGTCATAGAAGTTATGAGTGGCTGCCATGGTGTTGTCTTCTTACTGGAGCTGCGGACATTCATCAGTATAATGGCTATAATCAGCACAGACTCTGCAAACTCTCTGTGGGACTAACTGTTGGCTTTGCTGTGGTGGAGAAGGTTGAGCTTGCTGAACTTGTTGTTGATTTAATTGCATCTGCTTCAGCAAGTTGGTCATTTCACAGATACTCTGAGTTAGAGCAGTAGTCTCTCTGCTAGAGGATACTTCTGCAACGGCTTTTGAATGGCCTTGTTTCTGCCTGTGATTCCAAGTGGATTCGGCTAAGTCGCTGATCAATTGCCATGCCTCATCAGTGGTCTTGTACTTTTTCATAGACCCATTGCTAGCACTTTCCAATGTGGTCTTATCTTGGGGCCTCATGCCCTGTGTGACGTAACCGAGCAACACTATCTTGTCAATCATATGGTGGGGGCATGCTTCCAGAAGATTATTGAAGTGCTCCCAGTATTCATAGAGAGTCTCGGATTCGTCCTGAACAATCATGGAAATGTCTTTCCTCAGTTTATCAGTAACTTCACCTGGAAAGAACTTTTCCAAAAATTCTCTTCTAAGTGTATCCCAATCGGATACAGTTGCTGCGGGTTGAGTGTAGTACCACTCTCTTGCCTTTCCCTCAAGAGAAAATGGGAAAGCTTTCAACAAAATTGAAGTTTCATCTGCACCATCACGCCTGCCAGTAGAACAGGCTGCTTGGAAATCTCTCAGGTGCTTGATAGGCTCTTGAGCAGGTAAGCCATGAAACTTGGGCATCAAATTGAGCAGTTCAGTCTTTATTTTAAAATCTGTAGCCACCGCTGGGTGATGCGCTTGAAACGGTTGCATTGAAAAATCAGGGGCTCCAGCCTCCTGGATAGTAACTCTCCTAGCTGCTGCCATGTTACCTGTACATAAATCAACCGAATCAGTAGAACGGGGGCTGGTTTCTTCCTCAAGTGACGTTTCAGATCCGCACTCAGAGAGGACTAACCGACGCCGAGCTTGCCTTATTCGTGAAATATTTCTTTCAATCTCAGGATCGAATACTGGCAAGCTTGGATCAGGAAGTGAACGCGTCATCTAACGAAAGAAACAAGTAGCTCATAGTAGCAAGATAAAATAAAATGCAAATAAATAAATTCCAATTAATAACTTTAGCATTCTATTGCAACTCCTCGGCAACGGCGCCAAAAATTGACGTGGAGGAAATTGGCGAATTAAGAATTGTTATGAGATATGCATTGCAAGTATAGTTCTTAACCAACCAGAAATCCGCTTATCAATTTAGAAGGGTTGTCACAAAAATTAAAATTAAAATACTGGGAGTATGAATCCCAGGTCGTCTCCCAACGAGTTGCAGAAAGGTGTGCTATTTTATTAATCAGATGTTTTCAAAAAGGGTTTGAGTTGAATAAATAGGAAATTAAATTGGAGAAATTAAGTAATTTAAATAAAAGCCTTGACTGGGAGTAGATTAGTTGGAAGCCCTATTCTTGTTGAAGTACTGATGAGAGAACTTTTGCGTGGTCTAGAAATTCGCAGATAAATCCTCGTTGCAAGTATAGTTTCTAAACCAACAAAAGTCCTTTCATACAAACGTTTTGGTTGTCACAAGTAACAAACCCCTTTAAAATTGATAACCGAGTATTTAAACCTTGGGTCGTCTTCTCAAGAAACTGCAGGGAAGTATGTTCTTATTATTGGTTATGAAGATTGTAAATTAGGGTTTTGAAGATGAGGAACAAGTGATTTAAATTGCAATTAAAGTAAGTAAAAGACTGTGAATTAAATAAATAATTGTAAAACACACTTTTGGCAAGGTATGAGAAATTAGAAGTCCTATCCTAGTTATCCTTATCAATGATGATGAAAATTGAATCTTAATTCCACTTAGTTAACCTTTGCTAGAGCAAAGGAAAGTCAAGTGACTAATTAGTTAGATCCTCAAATCCTAGTTAATCCCTAAGGAAAGATTGGGATTATTGAAGTTCAATTCAATTAGTAAAGACTTCATAACCTCTGGTCTATGCCTTCTGGACTTGGATTTGGGCCAAAAGGGCTTCAGAAATCGCTGGGAGCATTTTCTGCAATTTCTGGTGCGTGGCCTCTGTCACGCGTCCGCGTAGGTCACGCGGTTGCGACATTCAAAGTTTTCCTTGTCATGCGGTCGCTTCAGTCATGCGGCCGCGTCATATATGTTCTACTTGTGGCGCGCAATTGCGTCAGTCATGCGGTCGCGTCGCTGTTGATTCGCGCTGGCATGCGGCCGCGTCGCCCATGCGATCGCGTGGATGCCAGTTTCTTCAAAAACTCCGTTTTGCACTTTCCTTCCGTTTTTGTATGTTTCCTTTCCATCCTTTAAGTCAGTCCTACCTTAGAAGATCTGAAACCACTCAACACACGAATCACGGCATCGAATGGAAATAAAGGGTAATCAAAATAATTATTTTTAAGCATAGGAAACATATTTTTCACATACATCACATAATAAGGAAGGAAAAGTAAAACCATGCAATTAATATGAATAAGTGGGTGAAGGATTGAACAAATCACTCAGATTAAGCACAAGATATATCATAAAATATGGGTTTATCAACCTCCCCACACTTAAACAATAGCATGTCCTCATGCTGAGTCCAAGATAAAGAGTAAGTTAAGGTTAAAGTGGTGGAATCTCATGCAATGCAATCTACTCTAAATGAAACTACCTACATGCATCATGCAATTCTTAATTGTTATTCACTTGTATATAAAGCTTACATGTAGTTGAATTAATTCACATTCTCAAGGAGTCATATATATATATATATACATAGCCAAACCTTAGATAATGATAAAGCACTTTTACAGTTGAGATGGGAGAGAAAAATATTTTATAAACTTGTAAGACAATTAATAATTCAAGCAGAGATATATGTTAATGAGCTATTGAACCCTCACTGGATTTTGTGTTTACTCTCTAGTCACTCAGTGTTTATTGGGTTAATCACTCTATTCTTCTTTTTATCCTTCCTTTCTATAACTTTGTTCTTCATCTAACCAATCAACAATTATAGAGTATAGACACACCAAAGTCATGAGGTCTTTAATTAAGGTTGTACTGGGGCCAAGGTAAAGGTAAGGGTATATGTATAAGGCTAAGTGAGCTAATTAAGCGAATCCTTGATTAGTCTAAGACCTCACCTAACATACATACTTTGTAAAGCAAAACTTCTTTACCTATTTTCCCACTTTTTTCCACTTTTGATGTTACATGCTCATACTTTAACTTTTGTCCCATGTGCATTTAATTTGCATTTGGAAAATTTTTTTGTATCCCCTTTATTCAAATACTGAAAAATAACATTTTTTTATTGCACATGGTAATTCAATTATTTGATTTTACATGAGAATGCTTCCCAAAATTTTTATTTGAATAATTTTATTCTTTTCAACTTTTCTACCTTTTGTTTTTATCATCCATGTTCCCAATAGGTTTCCCACACTTAAACACTTACACACTTTCTATCTTAAGCTAACCAAGGATTCAACTTGGGATTTTTATTTTGTTTTTCTGCTTAAGGCTAGCATTGTGGTTTATAGAATAAGAGGGGGTTTAAAGGTTCAAGGGGGTTGACAAGGGTGATGTAAAAGGTAGGCTAATTTGGGATAAGTGAGCTAAAATCAAACAATGGCCTCAATCACTCTCTTGGTATGTATTTCTATTCTATAATCGGACATATAGATTAAAACAAAGTAAAGAACATCAGAATAAATAAGAAGGGCGGAACACACAGGAATAAAAATTATGGTTTGAATGTAACCATACAATTAAGCTCAAAACTCACAGGTTGTGTATTCTCTAGCTCAAAAATCATTTATCAATTATGTATGTCATGCAAGTAAAATTAAAAGTTCCCATTATTCTCGATGTAAAATTTATTTTGAATGGCTTTAAAGTTTGTGTTTCTCCTTGATGAAATGATGTTAACTAGCTAACAGGGAATGTTATATATACAAGGTGTGGGTTGTTTCTATTATGTTCAAGTCTCTAGTTTACTTCCTTTTTATATTTTCAAATTAAACTAAGCTATCTTATGCTAAAAAGGGTAAACTATACTAATTAATCCACAATTTCTATAACTAATAAGTTAGAATTGCAACTAAACTAAATGGCTAAAATATGAACTAAAGTGCGAAATGCAGAAAATAGAGTATGAATATATGAAAATAGCAATGTATAAGTACTGGGAGAATAAAAATAAAAATAAAGAGAAAAAATATAGAAAAATAGCAAAATAAAATGAAAGAGTCTGTAGTGGTTCATCAAAAAATACGCCAGAGATGGCAACCTCCTGATGCCAGGGCATTTTGGCCAGTTTCACTGACCTTTTCTTTATGGTTTTAGGGTAATTTCATGCACTTTCTTAGGAAATAAGCAAGTTTTGGGTAGAATTTCACTTACATCTTGATTCAAGCTAACATTGTGATTTTTATATGAATTCATGAGAATTATGCATGAATTGAATGACAAATTGGATGATGCATGTTTCATAACTTGGACTAGAACTTTGATGCACTTTATTGCTTGATTTTAGGACAAAAGAAGCAAGGAAGAACCACGTTAGCAGCCATGTTAGTCTAACTAACGTGACCTCTAACATGGAAGGGGAGCTAGCTTGCAACGTTAATGAGAAAAGTAATCGCTAATAACGTCCTCGAAGCCATCATAGCCCACGTTAATTGCCACGTTAACTACATTAACGTGGTAGTTAACGTGGAAGAAGAAAATGAAGCCAACGTTAGTGACACTCACCTTTGTCACTAACGTTGGACCAAGATCATATTGGCCACGTTAAGAGCCACGTTAACTCAATTAACGTGGACTCTAACGTGGAGGGAGCAAAGAATCGCCAACGTTAGTGACACTCACCTTTGTCACTAACGTTGGGCTAAACCACTTTGAGCCACGTTAGTTGCCACATTAACTCAGTTAACGTGAAATCTAACGTGGAAGGAGCAAGAATCGCCAACGTTAGTGACACTCA
>NC_029788.2:39902403-39910990 GCF_000816755.2 Arachis ipaensis | reverse complement strand
GTTCTCGAACCAACACTTTCACTTAACGTTAACGCCACTAACGTCCTAAGCTAGAATCCCTGCCTACTTCACACTTTCTCTCTGCAAGTAAAGCTAAGCCCACTGAAGAAGATAACTGCTTCAACTCAAGATCCAAAGGCCCATATCCAAGACTTGAAGAGCCAACTAGAAGATCAGAAGAATAGTATAAATAGGGAGAACTTTGAACTAGAAAGAGGAGCTTTTGGCATTATTAGAATTACTCTCTGTATTTTACTTTCTCTACAACTTTTAGTTTAATTCTCAGAATGTACTCTCCATCTATGTTTTTCATTCCCAGAGCTATGAACAACTAAACCCCTTTCATTGGGTTATGGAGCTCTGTTGTAATTTAATGGATCAATAATAGTTTTCATTATCCTTCTTCTCTCTTTTCTCTTGATTTTACTAGAAAGCTTTCAATCTTCATCCAATTGAGTAGTTATCTTGGAAAAGAAGCTATTCATACTTGGATCTCTTCTGAACCTTGGAAGAGGAATGAAGAGATCATGCTAGAATTGCTTTCTCATGTTGGACCAAATTGGGGTTTGGGCGGATATAGTGACATATAATTATCCCAATACTTTGATTTGGAAATACATATGGTATAATCAGTGACCACACTTCATCTCTTCTCATGAGCAATTAGACCAAGGAAATGGCTATTGATCTGATTTGAGAGATTGAATTACCAAGGAATTGGAATTCAATCACTTAAGATTGCTAAGGAGATCAATGAATGCATTGATTGAGGAAGAGATGAAAATGAACTTGATCCGGAGAATGCAACATCTCCTAAGCCCAATGAACTCCCCATTTCTGATCTTACCCATTCTCTTTACTTTCTGCTATTTACTTTCATGCTAAACCCCCTTCCCCATTTAAGATTCTATAATTTACCTTTCGTCATTTATTTTCTGCAATTTACTTTCCCGCCATTTAATTTCCTGCAATTCTCAACCCAGTTTCTGCTTAGCTCAACTAGAACATTCTTCCAATTAAAGTTGCTTGACCAATCAATCCATGTGGGATTCGACCTCACTCTATTGTGAGTTTTTACTTGACGACAATTCGGTATACTTGCTGAGGGAGATTTGTTAAAGGACAAGTTTCCGTGCATCACCTCTCCACACTTAAAATGAAGCATCGTCCCTGATGCTCACTCAAGCAGGGTGTGAAGGGGTGTCATCACTGGAAGGGTGGGTAGCTGGAGTCTCTGTGGTGGTGGTCTGAGGATCTGCCTGTTGTAGAGGAGGTGCTGACTAGATAGAGATCTCGGGATCTACAGCCTGAATCTGAGGCGGAGCCTCCTGATGTGATGCGGCCTGCTCTGTGCCTGCCTGCGCAGCCTCGCTCTGTGGATGGGTCTCTGCCTCGTGATCATCCGCCTCCTCCTCAGATGCCTCAGATGGTGTGTCAGGCTCGGAGGAGATGTCGCCAGATCGTATCATCAGCTTCAGGTGCTCATAGCGTCGCTTGTTGCGATGCTCCATCTGGTCAAGCCGTCAAAATAGGCGGTGCACTAGGTGATAGATGGGCTCTGAGGCAGGTGGAGGTGCAGTGGTAGTAGCAGGGGTAGCTGGGGTAGCTGTGGAAGAAGAGGGGTCGGCAGATGGTGTGGCTGTCTGAGTAGTAGCAGTGAGGAATGGAGGTCTGTAGCCCAAAGCCAGAAAGTTCCTGCTGTGAGGGATAATCTTCTTGCATTCTGCAGCAGGTGGCTTCTCATCAGCATCCTCCCAAGGCACATCAGCTCGACGGCCTAGCTGTGTAATTAGATAAGGAAAGGGTAGAGTGCCTCGGACGTGGACCCTGGCCATATAGTACCGGATAAAGCGTGGCAGGTACAGGTCCTTACCCTCCATCACACACCATAGGAGGGTGATCATAGCGGCAGCTATCTCTGTCTCATGGGTACTCGGCATGACAAAATTGCTCAGGATCTGGTGCCATAGCCGAGCCTCATCATTTAAGTAAATCCGCTTGATTCCCTTTGGCATGGTAGTGTTCTGACCCATGATCCATGGAACGGTCGGGTCAAGGGCTATCCTGGCCTTGACTGCATCCCAATCAAATTTCATGAAGCGCATATCCTCCTCAGCTCTTTGATAGCCATCCAGCTGATCAGATTTAGGCAGAAGCTTCAGAACATCCTCTATGGCCTCTTCAGTGACCAGAATCTGCTTCCCCCTAAGGTTCACTGCATCTAAGGAAGTTTTGAAGTAATTGCAGTAGAATTCCCTTACCTAAGATGTATTGACCTCAGTCAGGTTTCTCTCCAGGAAGAACCAGCCTCTTTGTTTGATTTGCTCAGAGGTGTATTGCTGGAGTTCTTTTGGGATTTTCAAAGTCCTCTCCAGGTACAGGTTCCTAGAGGTTGCAAACACCGGATATTTCAGATCACAGTATCTGTTTGCAAATCTAAGGGGATCAGTAGCAGGGAGTAGCTGGTCAGCTTCTCCTGCGGGGTAAAGTGTTTCTCCCGCCAGGAGTCATCGTGCATGATATCCAGGATGGACATGGAGGATTCTCCTCTTTTACGTTTTCCAGTAGTTGCCTTTGCTTTTCCTTTTCTTTGGCTGGCAGACATCCTGAAAAATAGAAAACCAGGATATAATAAAAACAGGAAAACAAATAGGCAAATAATCAAAAGAAACACAAAGTGGCAAAGGAGCAATAGAAGAGGAAATTGAGTTAAGTAAATTTGCATTTAAGGATTGTATAAGAGTTAGAATACTGAGAAAAAAATGTAACAATCCAAAATGTACTTCCATTCAAGTTGATTAGAAAAAGTATCATCATGGCTTGGTTAGAATGTTAAAAAGAAAGTGAAAAACCAGAAGAGATATTTTGAAGGGTTAGGTTTGGTTAGAATTTAAAAAAAGGAGTTTAGGAAGTTAAAATTAGGGAATAAAAATTGATTAGAGTAAGTGACATGAAGATCAATTTCTAAATAACGAGAATTCACAAATTAAAGCAACAGATAACTCAAATTCAAACAAGGAAGTTAGGGATGACTCAAATGAAAATAGCAAAAAGTGGAATTGAATCATCCAAGATGCAATTTATAAACCAGGAAATTAAAAAGAATAAGAAAGCTTGCCCTGTCATTCAGCAATTGATTTGGTAAAAGCTGATTAAAGCAGAGTTCAAGTTTGCCAAAACCAAAATAGGAATAAAAATCAAAACAATGTACAGAAATTTGGGCAGCATTCTGGCTAAAATTGGATGTTCCCGGAAAATAAATAGCAATCAGAATAGTTCATATGAATTAAAACAGATTGTAATTAAAGAGTATGAACAAGAAAGAACATTTGCAATAGCAGCATGAACTTGAAGAACAGCATATGAACATTACTAACACACAGCAACAGCAGAATTGCGAAAATTGGTGATGGTGGCTGGGTGGTGGTTGGGTGGTTGGAGAAGAAGAGAGGAAGGAGAAGGGGTTGGGGGCGCGAATGGTAGGGTTCGCATAACTGGGGAGGATTTATAAATTTGAATCCACGCGATCGCGTGGGGAACGCGGTCACGTGGTTGGGCTGAAATGGTGGTTGACGCGATCGCGTGAGTGGCGCGATCGCATGGAATAGCTAAAAGAGTGAATGACGCGATCGCCTGGGGCATGCGATCGCGTCGCTGGAAATTGTGCTAAACGCACGATTCCAGCGTCGTTTCAGCGTAACTCTCTGTCTCCTTTTGGGATGTTGTGTAATCCATGCGATGCGATCGCGTCGCTCACGCTGTCGCGTGGGATTGATGTTGTGCAAGTGACGCGATCGCGTGGGCGTTTTGTGCAAAACGCACAATGGTCGCACGATTCCAGCCTAACTTTCTGGACGTTGGATGTTTACGCCGATCTCCAGATCACGCGGCCGCGTGAATGACGCTGACGCGTAGGGAGTGTTTTCGCAACTTGATGCGATCGCATGAATGATGCGGTTGCGTTGCGCACCCTTTTTTTTTAAACTGGTATGCAATTATGCAGTATGCAATGCGAATGAAGGATATTCAGGTTCAATTGAAAAGGAAATAAGAATAAATAACACGAAGTAAAACTGAAAAAGAAACGACCATACCATGATGGGTTGTCTCCCACCTAGCACTTTTAGTTAAAGTCCTTAAGTTGGACATTGGATGAGCTTCCTGCTATGGCGGTTTATGCTTAAACTCGTCCATAAATCTCCACCAATGCTTGGAATGCCAATAGCCTCCGGAGTCCTAAACTAGGCATGTAAAGCTTCTAAGCAGCTTCAAATAGATTCTCAGGCTCCCGGGGTGACGAATGTCAGAATAGATTCCAGGATCCCAAACTTGGCTTTTAAATCCACCTTCGTCTTGATCTATATTTTTCCATCCGGATGGTTTAGAAATTAGATTCTCACCAGAATAACCAAACGTTTTCCGAGATCCATTTGATAGAACATGATGCCAATCCGCACACTTCGAGTTGAAGCATGGAACCTTATTGAACTTTGTGCACCAGCTCTGAGCACGAGCCATTTCCCTCTTACTCTTAAAGCCGCAGAGAGCTCTAAACTGGCCATCTGTTTCAAGCAAACCATATTCAAGTGGAAAAATAAAGCTAAAGGTTAAGGATTGTACCCACTTGAAGCTTGTATTGGGTGGTAATGGCCTTGGGATAGGTGGTTCCAGTGGTTCTGTGAGTTCTACTCCCTTGTGCTCTTCTGTGAAATTCTTCACTTCTTTGCAAGATTCTTCAAATGTATCCATTTCCTGATCAAAGCCTTCTATGTCTTCCTCGTCACTTAAGTCATAAACTGGAGGTTGAGAGAAATCTACCTCCGTATCATCTTCATACTCGCTTGGGGAAGATTCTTCGATCTCAGAGAACTCACTCGCGGATGCAAGTTCATTACTAGAAGAACTTGACTTGAGATTATCATCATCAAGGAAAATTGCTTCTTGGATTATTCTGTCTAGTTTTTCATGAAATACATGCCTTGGGGATTGTGCACTATCCTCCTTAGCATCAGTTGTAACGTCCTTGACAAAATTCTCCATAACTCTGGGTTCCCATGGAAGTTCAGCGTCTCCTAAGTCTTCAACCAACTCTTCTTCTTGTATAATGACAGCTTCCTCTACTTGTTCTAGTACGAAGTCATGCTCTGTCTTATCCACTGGAGTTTCTAATATTTCCTTCATGCTATGCCCTTCATTAGATTGTCCACATGAGGCTCTGGGAGGCCCTTGAATGTCCGAACATCTAGAAGATAATTGACTTATTGCTTGCTCCAGTTGATGAAGGGTTGTTTGAAGTTGATCTACTGTTCCCTTGAGGCAAACTTCTGATTCTCGGGGTGATGGATTTGGACGTGGTACATTGGGAAGTGGTGGTGTTTGGGAGAAATTGGATTGGAATCGGGGTAAATGAGGATCATATGGTCGCAAATGGTGAAAAGGAGCTTGTGAGTGTGGTGATTCAAGGTTGTGTTGAAAGGATGGCTTATAAGCATATGGTGGGGCTTGTTGGTAACTACAAGGTTGTCCACCATGTCTATTGCCTTGGTATGCATTGTAGAATGGTCTTTGTCCATGATATCTTGGAGGGTGTTCCTGCCTAAAGGGTTGATCAGATCCTCTTGGCTCCATCCATCTTTGATTGCTCTGACATTGATGCATGTTCCTGTTATAACTTTCATTCCTTTCAACAATATTAGAACCAAACTCAAAGCGAGAGGGGTAAGAATTCATAGTGACTAATAAAAATAAAAACAAATAGACAAGTAAAAGAAAAATATTTACAATAACCAATAATAAGGCACACAGTTGCAGCTCCCCGGCAACGGCGCCATTTTGATGAGAGAACTTTTGCGTGGTCTAGAAATTCGCAGATAAATCCTCGTTGCAAGTATAGTTCTCCCTCTCAAAACTAAATCTAAATCATGGAAAACTAACTAATTGGAGACTCTCCTTTGAATGGATGCATTCCTCCACTTCATAACCTCTGGTCTATGCCTTCTGGACTTGGATTTGGGCCAAAAAGGGCTTCAGAAATCGCTGGAGCATTTTCTGCAATTTCTGGTGCGTGGCCTCTGTCACGCGTCCGCGTGGGTCACGCGGTCGCGTCATTCGGAGTTTTCCTTGTCATGCGGTCGCTTCAGTCATGCGACCGCGTCATATGTGTTCTGCTTGTGGCGCGCAATCGTGTCAGTCATGCGGTCGC
The DNA here is from genome assembly GCF_000816755.2 of Arachis ipaensis. Lineage (NCBI taxonomy): Eukaryota > Viridiplantae > Streptophyta > Magnoliopsida > Fabales > Fabaceae > Arachis > Arachis ipaensis. The sequence continues at coordinate 39,904,788 of NC_029788.2, read as the reverse complement.
GTCGATGTTGATTCGCGCTGGCATGCGGCCGCGTCGCCCATGCAATCGTGTGGATGCCAGTTTCTTCAAAAACTCCATTTTGTGCTTTCCTTCCATTTTTGTATGTTTCCTTTCCATCCTTTAAGTCATTCCTGCCTTAGAAGATCTGAAACCACTCAACACACGAATCACGGTATCGAATGGAAATAAAGGGTCATCAAAATAATTATTTTTAAGCATAGGAAATATGTTTTTCACATACATCACATAATAAGGAAGGGAAAGTAAAACCATGCAATTAATATGAATAAGTGGGTGAAGGATTGAATAAATCACTCAGATTAAGCACAAGATATATCATAAAATATGGGTTTATCAAGTACTCTCAAGATTAATTGATAATTGAAGGTTGTTCTGTTTAGTTATCCCTTACTAGGTAAGGGAAAGTCAAACAAGTTGGAATGTTGTTTCTATTCACAAGTTCCAATCCGCTCAATTGAAAAGGATTAGTGTCAATGACTAGAGAGCATTCCAACAATAAACCCAATTACATTTTTTCTTTTAAGCATCCCAACTCAAGGGTTCCTTTCAATCAACTTTCCATCAAGTTAGGGAACTACTCGCTCATTGTGAATGTAGAACTCATAACATAGGAAAGGGAATTAAAGAAAGACATGATAAATAAAACTCAAAGGAATCAATTAAAAATAAAAGTAATTTTTGTATTAATAAATTCTAAAATAATCCAATAGTAAAATTGAGTAAATTAAAGGACATGGAAGAGTAAAGCCAAGTAAAGAAAACGAACTAGAATGACGAAGTTTTGATGAGGTAATAACTCTTTTCAATATCCCAATGCAAAGAGCAATAGAAATAAAATCCTAAGAACTATGAATGTGTAGAGAGAAAACCTAGAGGAGGAGTAAAACTAGATCTAAAAGCTAAAAGTTGTGTGGAATGAATGTTGTTCTGGTTTCTGCATGTTCTCTGGCTCTAGTCTGTTTTTCTGTGCCGAAAACTGAGTCAAAACAGGGACCAAAATCACCCCCAGCGAATTCTACAGATTATGCAGATCGCGCACGTCACGCGATCGCGTCATTCATGCGGACACGTCATTCATGCGGACGCGTCATTCGGCATTTTGCTTTGCCACGCGGGCGCGTTGTCCACGCCTCCGCGTCACTTATGCTATTCCAATCCACGCGGTCGCGTGAGCCATGCGGCCGCGTCACTGCGATTTTCTCTCTTTCACGCGGTCGCGTGAGCCATGCGGCCGCGTCACTTCTCGCTGGTCATCTCCTTAATTTCTTGTGTTTCTTCCATTTTTACAAGCTTCCTTTCTAATCTCCAACTCATTCATGCCCTATAAAGCCTGAAACATTTAACATACAAATCACGGCATCGAATGGAATAAAGGAGAATTAAAATACATAATTAAAAGTCTCTTAGGAAGCAAGTTTTCAATCATGTAATAATTTTAGGAAGGAAATATAAATGCATACTAATCATATGAATAAGTGGGTAAAGATCATGATAAAACCACACAATTAAGCACATTATAAACCATAAAATAGTGGTTTATCAGTCGCGCTCTTGGGGTCCTCCGCATTGGACTTTCCGTTGTGAGATGCTGCTAGAAGGTCGGCCATTCTCTTGACCTCGGCCAAGAGAGTAGCGTTCATAGCCACTATCTCCTCATTAGTGGGAGGAGGAATTGCAGATACAACCTCTTTGACCATGATTCTTCAAAGAGAAGATAAAGCGAGGTGTATGTGGTGTTAAATTTAAATAACTTATGGCTCCACGGTAGGCGCCAAAATGTTCCTGTCTGGGCTGGACTCCGACGTATAGGTCAGCGACAACTGAAGAGCGCTGAGGGCGTCTTTCTTCTGAGTACTGTACCGAGATTCCTTCATCGTCCGAGTAGTGTGAAAAACCTGCAAAAGGACTCCGATGCCCAAGTCAGTCCGTGATTAATAATGCGAAAGAAAACTAATCCGAGCTCTTGTGTAACTTTTTTTTTATTCTATGATTGTGTGTTTTTGGTTACTTGTGTAGTGGTATTTATGTTTGAAGGGGACGTCTATTGTTAATCCGAGATTCTTGTTGCCTACTCCGAGGCGTGTGACTGATTTTTCTCTAGTTTGGTGTTATCTGTTTTGATCGAGCAGTTGATGTTCGTCATCTAGGGCATTAACGTCGGTCCGAATAAATAGGCATGGATCAAAACTCAAAAGCAAATAACAATATTTAAATTGGAGAAAATATTACTGCTACTCGTTTTTTGATTAAATAAATTCCTAAATTCTTAAATATTTGAACCTTCTTTAAAATATATTTTTTTAATTTTTACACCTATTATCATATAAAAATACTTTAATATTTATAATAACTAAAAAAATATTT
>NC_029788.2:39878558-39902300 GCF_000816755.2 Arachis ipaensis | reverse complement strand
ATATTCAAACATAAAGTTACTTTTACTTTTCTATAATTTATTTTAAAAAATAACTCCAAAAAAATATTTTTTAAAAACTCACCCAAACAAATTCATAATCCTTAAACAACCTAAACAAATTATATCAAAAGCACTATTACTAGAAAATAAAGTAGGCAATTATTCCAGTAATTTTAAAATAGAAGGTAAATCATTTTTTTATTATATTACTCCATAATAAATCTAATTATACACTTATTTGACACAATAAATCTGTATACATATTTAAATTGAAGATAGTGTATTATTTTAAATTAAACTCTAAATAATTAATTTATCACATTATTTTTATTTTTATGTAATTATAAAACTTAAGAAATACTTATGTAATCTCAGAAAAATTGTAATTCTAATGACGCAATGTCTCAAACTAACTCTGCCAAATCTTGTGCAATGTAGCATAAAAAAAGTTAAAACATGAGAGATCATTGATCTAAATCATCATGACGAAGGCATGGAAGTTTTGGAAGAGGACAATACTAATCCTTTGGTGAAACAAAAAGTCTCATACAAGGATTCTCTTCTCTCAGCGAATGGTATCATGGCCAAAGGGAGTGATGACGAGCTCGGCGTGATTGAAGAAGATACACCGAACCCTGAATATCATGTGGTATAAAGAGGAGGATATTTTTGAAAAAGAAGACAAATCCTTTGATCTGTATCATGTTATTGCAGTGACTAAAGAGAAGTTTAACAAATAGTATAAACCATGGCATACGGCCTAGATTGTGAAAGTTTTGGGGAAAAGAGTTAACCTGGGGTTCATGGAGCAACGCCTCAGGAGAGACTGGGTCAAAAAAGATAAGATTAATATTATTGATATGGTTCCTGACTATTTTTTTAGTTTATTTTTCAGATGAAGAGGACTATTCACATGCTCTTCTTGAAGGCCCTTGGGTGATAGCAGGACGTTATCTCATCGTACAGTGATAGAGGCTGTTCTTTCTAGAGTCAGAAAAAATTGTCAAGAAGGTTGTGGCGTGGACTAGGATTCTACCTATAGAACTATACAACCATTGGCTCCTCTGGCGTGTGGGGTCGACTATCGAGACTATGCTAAAAATTGATCGGGCTACCTCTATCCATTCTAGAGGGTGGTTTGTCAGGATTTTATTAGAATCTATGTTCTTGGGTCAACTCTAAACATCGAGTATGAAGGTATTCACCTCATGTGCTTTAACTGTGGGAAGTACGGACACCAATCGGAGGATTGTAGTGAAATAGCAAAGGGTGGTGATGAACCGTTAGGGGAATATTCCGGAAAAGCTTATAGAAACCAAGTCCTTGATACAAATAGGGAGATTCCTATTAGCATTAGTGAGATAAAATCTCGACAAAAAGATGGCTATGATCAAGATCCTTCGAAATTCGGCTCGTGGATGATGGTGAAAAGGTATAACCAAAAAAGGCAAGAAAAAAGCATACAGGTGAGGAAAGCTTTAGTCAATCCTAATAAATCCCATAATAATATGGAAGAGATAAATGAGGAATCAGAGCAACATATAGAAAGTGGATCAAGATACAATGTGCTAAACAAGGAGAGTCCAGATGTGACGTGCGAAGACGTGGTAGTAGATGAATGAATGTTGCTTCCATGTAAGAGGGCCAAATGAAAAAAAATCCCAAGTTGACCCATAAAAAGTGGTGTCTATACAAAAATGTACTGGGGACGAGAAGGATCCTCAGGGAGTTAAGAAGGGACCAAATACAAAAAATAGACCCATTATATTGGGGAAAAGCTTCAAGCCAAAGTCTAAGCTTGCGGAGAAGGCATTAGAAAATGTTGTAACTCTAAAAGAAGATATTGCCTCAAGTTCGAAAGCCATTGTATGTATCTCGATCTAGGAACCCAGAAACTAAAGCTATGGAGGCTGCCATGTTGGAGAATATGAGAATCTTACAAAAACAGGAGAGGGATGTGTTTGAAGCATCGAATTTGATTAAAGCCAGACATGATAATCACGTTGTCAAGAACCAGTTTCTTTTTCTATCTCTAAATCCTATCTTCTCAGTAGAGAACATGGAGTTAAAGATGAAGAATGGAATTCCTCCTGACATAACCCCAGGGATAAAATTGAAGGAGAAGATGATGACGCAAAGAGGTAAAGATCTTGTATCTTTGGATAAGATTGGAGGTGGCAATAAGGCGCTTGCCAAGCCCTAAGTTTTGGGTCTCTCGACCAATCCTTCCTCTTATGGTTATTTATGAATATCATTGTTTGGAACTATCGAGGTGTGGGAGGTAAAACTTTTCCATCTCGTATCCGTGATTTAAGAAGAGAGTATGATGTTGATTTTTTTATTCTGCTTGAAACCCATGTAAGCCATGATAGAGGGAAGGCTCTTAGGGACAAGATGGGCTTCGATGGTTGCTGTATTGAAGAAGCCAGAGATCACTTTGGTGGTATTTGGTGTGTTTGGGATAAGGGTGTTTGGAAAGTGGAGTTGCTGTGTCGTGACACCCAATTTATTCACCTGAGAATTACTGGATCTAATTCTAGACCTTGGTTGCTTACTGCAATGTACAGAAGTCCCCAGAGAAGTGTTCGTAAAACTCTTTGGATAAGCCTTCGTGAGTTAGTTGCGGATATAGATAAACCCTGGTGCCTTGTTGGGGATTTCAATGCTATCCTCCACAATCATGAGAAAAGAAGGGGTTCACTGTAACACCCTAACTTTTAGTATGTCATGATCACACTAAAAGTCCAGGCACTACCTACTTCAACTCCTTTAATTTAATACTATATTCATTTAATATTGAGCCTTCGCGAATATAAACCGAATTTTAATTGAGAAAATCGAAAAGTAGTCTTTACTTTAAACCACATAATTACACAATTATATCCACATAATATTAAGTACATAGACTTATATAATATTCTTCAAGTCCAAGTCCTACCTCTCTAAAAACCAAAACAATAAACGACAAGGAAAAAATAAAATCTAAAACTAAACCAAATACAGAAAATGAAAACACATATATATATAAGGCTCCGTAGTTTAGTCGCGACTTTGCCCAAAGCTTCCTGAACCTGTCACTGAAAAAGAAATTTTGAAGGGGAGTGAGAATATCGTCCTCGTAGGTTCTCAGCAGGGAAGATAATACCATCAAAGTAAAGAAATACTTGCAAATGGAATTAATTTTATTATAAAAATAGTTTATCCTTAAAATAACTTTTTGGAAAGGCTTAATGAAAAATCCTACTTTGAAAAGTTATAAAGAAACTCCTTTAGTTTACAAATCAGTAAGATGAATAGTTTAAAGAAAAGAAAAGGACCAACGGTGTGCCTAAGGGCTTCCTACCCAACTTACATCGCTCACTCCTATCCAACCAATTCATAAATTAAGATAATAAAACAACACCAAGTCCATCCTGCCTCAATCTCCATTACCACATATCAGAAACTACCCTCATCACACCTCTACCAAAGAGGGTCTCTCAAATAAACATACACATACAATTCAAACAAAGAAATCACAGATAGAGTACAGATACAGCACGTAAAACAAGTAGCAAGTAAACACGGTTAATCATTTAAGAAAACCAAGATAATGCACACTCAAGCAAAACATACAAATGCATATGATATATGCCTGCCTTATGGTTGATGATATCTTCTATCGGTTATATAGCCAACCTAACATGTCCTGGTAGCTAACCATTGGACAGTCCTTCTGTGCGTGCATTGATAAACCCCAATTTTGTGGTTTATCTTGTGTTGAATTCAGGGGATTTTATCAACTTATCTCACATTTATTCAATGAAATAGCATGGTTTCATGAAATTCTGCTAATTGTGCTTAATGGATAAAAACATGCTTTTTAGGCCTTTAATTGGTTAAATTTAATCCACTTTGATTCCACTCGATACCTTGATATGTTTGTTAGTGATTTCAGGGTTAAAAGGTAAGGAATGGATCAAAGGAGTGAAGAGAAAAGCATGCAAGAAGGAGAATTCATGGAAAATAAGGATTTGGAAGATTCAAAGCGACACGTATGCATGACCGACGCGCACGCGTGAAGAAGGAAATGTCAAGGCGACGTGTACGCGTGACCGACACGTACGCGTGATAAGGAAAGTTGCCAGTGACGCGTACGCGTGACCCATGCGTACGCGTGACAAGTGGCATGTGACCTCATTAAAGGCAATACGCTGGGGGCGATTTTTGAGCTCAAGGAGGCCCAAATCCAACTCATTTCTAATGCTTTTGAACCCAAGAATTGGAAGGGAATGAGGGGGAAGTAGTCATAGTTTAGTTTTCATCATATTTTAGGTTAGAATTCTAGAGAGGGAGGCTCTATCCTCTCTCTAGATTTTAGGGTTCTTATTTCAATTCCTTTTAGATCTAGATTTTAATCTTGTTTCATTTTAATTTTCCTTTACTTTTATTTGTTCTAGTACTTTGGTTTATCTACTTCTCTTGTTAATTTCTTATTTTTCTAACTTATATGTTTATGAACCCTTGTTGAATTTGGATTTCTTTTAACGCAATTTATATTTTCATGAGTATTATTGCTTTCTTTAGTTGTTATTGTTAATTTCTTACAATTGATAGTTGTTAGATTTTATTATTGTTTCTTAATTCTTGCATTTTATGATGTTTCTTTTTATTGCACTCTAGGTGTTTGATAAAATATTTTTACTAGTTGTAGAGTAGTTTTATATACTATTGGCATAGGCTAAGGGAATTGAGTGATCTTGAGTCATTGGGTCTAATTGGATTGGTGATTTAGGTCCCTTGTTGATCAATTTGATGTCCATTGATACTAACCTACTATTAAGCTAATTAATGGCTAGGTTGGGACTTATGGTTGATGTTGATCAAGCCTATTTGACTTACTTCAAGTATATAAGTAGACTTGATGGGTTGGTGCCTCATAATTATCAATATATGGTTTATAGACAAGGATGGTGATCTCAATTTCCATGCCTTAACCAAGAGTTATTTTCCTTTCCTTTATTAGTTAATTGTCATTTACTTTCTTGTTATTTACTTTTCTTGTCAATCACTAAATCAAACCCCCATTGTTCCTTCATAGCCAATAATTGAGCACTACATTGCAATTCCTTGTGAGACGATCCGAGGTTTAAATACTCTCAGTTTTTATTGGGGTTTGTACTTGTGACAAACCATATTAAACTTTGATGTGAGGATTATTAGTTGGTTTGAGACTATGCTTACAATGAAATTCTATTTCTATTGAGAAATTCCTAACCGACGATAATTCTCACATCAAGTTTTTGGCGCCGTTGCCGGAAAATTGCAATGGTGTTATATTATTGGCTATTGTGAATATGTGAATATTCTGAATATGTTTGCCTTTTGCTTGTTTGCTTGTTTTTGTTAGGTTTAGGACTTTGTTGCTTATTTTTGTTAGCTTTTGTTTTTATTTGTCACTATGAATTCTCACCCTTTTGGCTATGAGTGTGGTTACAACTATGTTGTACGAGATGGAAACTACAATGTGAACATGCATCAAGGATGGAACAATCAAAGATGGGAGGAACCTTAAGGAATTGATCAACCTTCTTGGCAATAACCTTCCCAAATGTATTATGAGCAAGAACCATACCATGATGCATATCAATCCAATAGCTATGGTGGATCTCCTTGTGGTTATCAACCACAACCACCATGTGCCTATGAGCCATTTCCTCAATATAGCCCTCAACTACCATACTCACAAGCCTCATACTACCAACCACCTCCATATGATCCCAATCCATATCCACCATACTAACCACCTTATGAGCCATATGAACCATATATAGAACCACCCCAATTCCACCACCAATACCCTCAGGAACCACCACTTCCATGCCATTATCAAGATGAACCACCTCCCATGTATGAGAATTTTCAACCATATAATAAATTTTCCTTTCCACCACAACCCTCCATGGAAGAATGTCCATATCCATCAATTCAAGAGCAACATGATCCTACTTATGTTAGTCGAGTGAAACAAGAGCCAAGAGATCATTTCAAGGAAGCAATGGACCGGCTTCAAGCAATCATCCGTCAAAAGGAGCAAGAGAAAGCCCAAAAGACGTACAAAGCTATCGAGGCTAACCTTGCCAAAATTAAAGCCAACTTAGACTCATGGGATTCATACCGTAAACAAAGCATCTCCATGGATGAATGTGAAAAATCAACCGAAGAGCGGAGTATGAAGAAGATTTTAGAATCTCAACATGAGAACAAGGAAATGGAGTGTGTTGTGCAACAAGTGGAAATGATGGAAATTATTGATGAAGAAGAAGTGGTTGAAGACCTAGGTGAAGTTAAACAAGATGTGGATTTCAATCTTGAGAACACTTCCACACCAAGTGATGTTGTTGATGATTTTGTGGAAGTTGTTAAACCTTCTTCCATTGAACTTGAAGATTATGTTGAGGAGGTAGGATTATGTACAACCTCCTAGGCATATTGTGGATGATGAAAGATTGGAAGAAGTTGAGCAAGCAAGCTCCACCATTGAAGATGATTCCACACCAACCAATATGCCTTTTGAAATTGATGAACCTCCCCCATTGTGTTATGAAATTTATGACAAGGAGGACCGTGCACAACCTCTGACACATGGCTTGAGCAATGAGGGATGTATAGAAGAAGTTGGTGAGCAAGGAATTGAAATTGAAGAAGCTTTCCAAGAGGTGGAGGTAGTCAAAGAAGAACACAAGGGAGTGGAACTTGCAAGATCATTGGGACCACCCCTTCCTAAGTCACCATCATCCATTACATTATTCAAGTGGGTAAACCTCTTATCCCTAAACTTTTCTTTCCCACTTGAATATGGTTTGCTTGAAACATATGGTCAACTTAGAGCTTCTTGTGGATTGAATAGTAAGGGAGAGTTGTGTACTGGTTGGCAAAATGATGTTAGGCTCATCAAGGTTGAACCCTCAAGGCACAGGCCCCATGGTTTGAGGAATGCTAAACTGTATAGGTCTAGGAGGAGAGTTTCGTGCTCCAATGAGAATTCTATGTGCTTCTCACCCAATTGGAACAATGATGATCAATTAGAAGACGGGTGTGAAAATAAGATATGGGATCCCGGATCACAACATGAATGCTAATTTTGGGAGCTCATGTCTTGTGAAGAACTTCACCCAAACTTGGTGAAGTCGGTTGGAAATTCTGACAACCGTTTGAGGAGCAAGCATCCTTGGAAGTTCAAGGATGAATACAAGCATAAACTACCTTGACAAGGAGCCTCCCAATTGTCTAACTTAAGGACAATAAATAAAAGTGCTACGTGGGAGACACCCCACCATGGTAAACTCTTTCCATTCTCTTGTATATATAATCAATGGGTGAATTAAGTTGCCATTGTTAGGTAGTTTTCTTCTTTTCATACTTTTTCATATCTTGCTTTGATTGCTAGGTTGCTTGTTAGGTTCATGCTTTCATTAGAATAGTTGTTTTTGAATTGCATCTTGTTTGAAGTACAAGTTTTGTTTGCATTGTCTTTGAAAAAAAATCAAAAACTAAAAGATTTTTAGTTAGATTTGAATTTTGGTTAGTCTAGCATGTTTACAGGTTAGGAGAGTATTAAATTATGTTTTTAGGCTTCTTTAAAAAAAGGGCGCTCCACACGTGAGCGTGGACGACGCGCATGCGTCGTATGACCCATGCGTGTGCATCGCCTTCGCGCCCTATTTTTACCCTATTTTCTTTTCCTTTCTTTTCTTTTTTTTTCTTCTTCTTTCTTCTTTCTCCTTTATTCTTCTATTTTCTTTCCTTCTCCCATTTCTTTTATCTCTTTTCTTTTCAGTTCTCTCAATATTTTTCAATCATTTTTCTCCACTTCTCCTTCTCCCTCTTTTTAAATTTCCACTTCTTATTTTTTCTCATCTTTCATTTTTTTTGTTTATTGCATTTGCATACTTTCATCCATTGCATTGTAACATTATTTGTGTAGTTTATTCTTATTTTCTTTTGTAAGTTTGTTATTTTAACATCGGTATTGAATTTTTTTACTCAACTGTTGACAATTTCTTGGATCATTTTGGTGCTTCTTGACTTGTTTGGTATTGTTGGGTGAAGAAATTTTTAGGTCAATGCTTAATCTTTTATGACACTTGCATTCTTTATGCATTGATATGAACTTGCATGTCTTTCATGACCCACTCTCTCTTATTTGAACTTGATGCTTCCGAGTGTTCTCTTCACGTGTATGAATGCATTTATATGATTGAGGCCCTCATTTCAAATAGCTCACTTATCCAAATGGCCTTACCCTTTTATCCACCTTTGTTAGCCAATTTTGAGCCTATATTAATACCTTTTTGTTCTTAATTTTAGCACATCACTACCCCTAAGTGAAAAAATAATAAATATCCCTTGTTTGGATCTTTGATTAGCTTAGGCTAGTGAGAGTGTTTATCATTTAAATAGGGGAAATTTGGGAACATTGGTTGGGATAAAAGTGTGTTTTTTGTATTTTTATTGAAGATCTTGGGAATTGGGTACATACTCATGCATTAAATATGTAAAACCATATGCATTGATACGTTTGTATATACTTTAGTGAAAAAAAATGATAAAGAAAAATGAAAAGAAAAAATATAAAAGAAAAAGAAAAAGAGAAAAATAAAAGCAATAAAAGGGGACAAGAATGTCCTAAAGCAAAGTAATAATAACAATACATATGGAATGTGAATTAAAGAGAATGCATGAGTATGCGAAAAAAAAAGAGAAAAAAAGTGGGAATCATGGGTAGCTAGGTATTATATTAGAATTGTATAGGTTGTTATATGTGTTTGGTGAGAGCTTAAGTTAATCAAATATTCAAATTTCAAGCTCACTTGGCCATATATGCATCCCTACCTTTACCCTAGCCCCATTATAAGAAAAAAAAGAAAAGTAATAAAAAGGGGACAAAAATGCCCCAAAGCAAAGTAATAATAATAATGCATATGAAATGTGAATTAAAGAGAATGCATGAGTATGTGAAAAAAAAGTGGGAATCATGGGTAGCTAGGTAGTGTATTAGAATTGTATAGGTTGTTATATGTGTTTGGTGAGAGCTTAGGTTAATCAAAGATTCGAATTTCAAGCTCACTTAGCCATATATATATCCTTACGTTTACTCTAGCCCCATTACAACCTATGAATAAGTCTTCATGATAAATGTATGCATGCATTGAATAACTGTTGATTGTTAGATAAAAAATAAATCTTGAAAAGCAAGATTAGAGGAGAATTGAGTGAATCAACCCTATACGCTTGAGCGACTAGAGCGGATACATTTCCGGTGAGGGTTCGATGCTCAATTCCTTGTTCTCTGCTTTCATGAGCTTTCTTCTCGCAAGTCTATTTGAACTTCATTTTGATATTTGAATTGGTGGAATTCATAAATCATCATACTACGTTAGCCCTACATGTTCATATGTGTTCTTGGAGATTGATTTACTTTTAACCAAGTAGGTAGAAGTATCTTACATTTAGTTGCATTCATATAGATAGGTGCATATAGTTTATTTGCATTGAATAAATGTTCACACCCCATTTCTTGTCTTTCTTGGTTTAGCATGAGGACATGCTTAGTTTAAGAGTGGAGAGGTTTGATAAACCCCAATTTTGTGATTTATCTTGTGTTGAATTTAGGGGATTTTATTAACTTATCTCACATTTATTCAATGAAATAGCATGGTTTCATGAAATTTTTCTAATTGTGCTTAATGGATAAAAACATGATTTTTAGGCCTTTAATTGGTTAAATTTAATCCACTTTGATTCTACTCAATGCCTTGATATGTTTGTTAGTGATTTCAGGGTTAAAAGGCAAGGAATGGATCAAAGGAGTGAAGAGAAAAGCATGCAAGAAGGAGAATTCATGGAAAATAAGGATTTGGAAGATTCAAAGCAACGCGTACACGTTACCGACGTGCACGAGTGAAGAAGGAAATGTCAAGGCAACGCGTACGCGTGACCGACGCGTACTCGTGATAAGGAAAGTTGCCAGTGACGCATACGCGTGACGCATGCGTACACGTGACAAGCAGCACATGACCTCATTAAAGGCAATACGCTGGAGGCAATTTCTGAGTTCAAGGAGGCCCAAATCCAACTCATTTCTGATGTTTTTGAACCCAAGAATTGGAAGGGAATGAGGGAGAAGTAGTTATAGTTTAGTTTTCATCATGTTTTAGGTTAGAATTCTAGATAGAGAGGCTCTCTCCTCTCTCTAGATTTTAGGGTTCTTATTTCAATTCCTTTTAGATCTAGATTTTAATCTTGTTTCATTTTAATTTTCCTTTACTTTTATTTGTTCTAGCACTTTGGTTTATCTACTTCTCTTGTTAATTTCTTATTTTGCTCTCTTTTATGTTTATGAACCCTTGTTGGATTTGGATTTCTTTTAATGCAATTTATGTTTTCATGAGTATTATTGCTTTCTTTAGTTGTCATTGTTAATTTCTTGTAAATGGTAGTTGTTAGATTTTATTATTGTTGCTTAATTCTTGCATTTTATGATGTTTCTTTTTATTGCACTCTAGGTGTTTGATAAAGTATTTTCACTAGTTGTAGAGTAGTTTTATATACTCTTGTCCTAGGCTAAGGGAATTGAGTGATCTTGAGTCATTGGGTCTAATTGGATTGGTGATTTAGGTCCCTTGTTGATCAATTTGATGTCCATTGACACTAAACTACTATTAAGCTAATTAATGGCTAGGTTGGGACTTATGGTTGATGTTGATCAAGCCTATTTGACTTACTTCAGTATAGAAGTAGATTTAATGGGTTGGTCCCTCATAATTGTCAATATATGGTTTGTAGACAAGGATGGTGATCTCAATTTCCATACCTTAGCCGAGAGTTCTTTTCCTTTCCTTTATTAGTTAATTGTCATTTACTTTCTTGTTATTTACTTTTCTTGTCAATCACCAAATCAAACCCCCCCTTGTTCCTTCATAGCCAATAATTGAGCACTTCATTGCAATTCCTTGTGAGAAGACCCGAGGTTTAAATACTCTCGGTTTTTATTGGGGTTTGTACTTGTGACAACCAAAGTAAACTTTGATGGAGAATTATTAGTTAGTTTGGAACTATGCTTGCATCGAAACAATTCTATTTCATGCATCCCAAGCTCAAAAATATCCATGGAAAAATCCCAAGCTCAACTTTATATATATATGCATGCCCATGGGGGAATGCGCAAAGTTAAAGTGCTCAGTCACATCTTGCAACAAAGGGTCAACAAAGTATCGAATCTCAACCCAGAGCAAGTGGTGGCAAGCCACTGCATCTACCCAGGGATACTCGTGTATCAGATAATTCAAATACATAAGCCATATGAATATTCCAATCATAATTCATCATTCATCAATTTATAACTCATCAAATCTCAAATTCATCATTATTTTCATCATCACTATCATCACATCATTCATTATAATCTCAATATTTATTTATCTCAACTTCAATCACAACTCTCAACATACTCGTTAACAACTCTGCCCAAAATCCTACTCTGCACCTTTATCATTCACCGGGTGAAGCTTGGGCCGTTACATACGGCTTCTAGGTATGAGGTCTCTAAATACGACACCCTAAACTCGAGGTCAAGGTTGTATACTAACTCAAAATAAAACATAATTTTTCATAGCCAACAACAATCTAATACAAACATGGAATAGCCTCTTCAAATCTCATTAAATCATTTTTCTAATTTGTCACTTTATAGATTGACAAGCCAAACTTCTCTAGATCCTAAATTTCAATATGATACTCTCAAAGTCCGCAACCATTATCACAAGAATTCTTATAAATCAAAAATCAACTACAACCTTCTCCAAGTATCTCTTTTTCTTTCAAGTCCATTACCTAACTCTATTAACACTATTTTCTCTCCTACTTCCTAAACCTGAACCCATGGTTTGATAAAGTAATTTGCCTTTTTAAAACATCAACTAATTAAATAAATATCTTTTCATTATTATTTAAAATCAGGTAATTTAAATCATAAACCATTTTCACAAATTAAAATCAGGGGAACTCATTTCTCGTTTAAACCAACTTCCAAAACTCTTTAAAATTTTTAAAAAATTTTGGTAAAACCTCTCCTAAATACCAGAGTTTACCATCCTTCACGAGTTTCCTCTATTCAACCTCAACCCAAAAAAATTAGCATTTCAAAACAATATTTTCAAATCTGTCATTCAGAAACAATCAATACCAACTTCAATAAAAGGTTCAAAATCGTCATATTCAATAATAAAATCAGCCACAACATCAATCACAATAAAAGAAATCATTTAAATCACAAGCATTCATTAATTTGTATTAATTCACTAATCACATCAGGTATTCAAGCCCAAAATATTTTTAATTTTAAAATAGTCCCCTACCTCGATGTCGCAATTAAAAGAAACCGAAGTCGAAATTGCGGCGAGACAGCTGCTGGACCACTACTAGTCACGCAACCATTTCAATCAAGATAACAAAAGCAACGTTAGCTCTCACAGTAGTGACCATGGTTACAGTGAAACGGAATATTCAAATTAAATAGAATCGAAAGCAGAAACGGCTCTGAAAATTCAAAACAAAGCAAAGGCTATAGTCAAATTTAAACAGGAACAAGCAGATTGATAAGATATTGGCAGAATAGAGCGTGCAAGTGGAGCAAAAATAAGGGAAAAAGGCTAACCTAGAGCAATGGATATTAAACCAAATTGGAATGGGAAAAGGGCAGCAGCGATTCCTAGTAATCCTCTGCGGTGGTTCTGGTAGCAGCTACACCCCGTTAGTGCCTCCAATCCGCAGTAACTCCAACAAACACAATAGAGCCAAGAACATCAGAGACAGATATAGGATTATTACAGAGCAAATACTGTTTAAAGATGGTGATTATGGTAGCTAAGCACGACTAACACACTATGAACGACGGTGGTGACTAGGAATTTTGGCGACAGCGGCGGTAGTAGCAGCACTAGGAACCTTCGTCACCTCCTTCGTCTTCCCTCACACAGGAGCGGCTGCCCCTAGTGGTGGCTTGTACAGCAGCTGTGACCACTAGAGTTTTGCCCAGCAATGGCTACTCTAACGACGACGGCTAGGCAAGACACAACGGCAAAGACCCGCGATGAGGACGACGACGGCTTTGGCTTCGTGGTTCTTGTAAGAACCAGATTTTTGGTAAACAGACCTTTTTGTTGAAAAAAAAGACAAAAATTAAAAAGAAAAGAAAAGTCACGAGGTCAAACTTGATTTTATGAGGGTAAATAAATCCCTCTAACTTCACAAGTGCAAGCCCAAGAGTCAGAGATAACCAGGCTTTTGCCATGTGTCGACAAGGACCAACAGAGAGAAGACAGGATGCAGAAGGACTATGGCGATTCAAGGGTAAGATATTTATACCGGAATCTGATAATCTGCAATAGAAAACATTAAGGGAGGCACATCATGGAAGATTTTTTATCCACCCGGGTATCACTAAGATGTATCAGGATTTGAGCCAGATGTTCTGGTGGCCTGGAATGAAGAGAGACATAGCTACCTTTGTTTCAAAGTGTCTCACGTGTCAGAAGGTTAATATTGAGCACCAGAAACCGTCAGGAACTCTTCAGCCTCTAGAAGTGCCCCAGTGGAAATGGGAGGTGATTACCATGGACTTTGTTTCGGGACTGCCAAGAACAACATCCGGGAATGACACTATCTGGATAATTGTGGATAGATTGACCAAGTTTGCTCACTTTTTACCAATCCGAATGAACTATTCAATGGAAAGGCTTACACAACTTTATATTTGGGAAATAGTCAAGTTGCACGGTATACCATCCAATATTGTGTCAGATATGGACCCAAGATTCACTTCACAATTTTGGGGAGCTTTTCAGAAAGCATTCGAAATGTGTCTGCACATGAGTACAGCTTATCATCCTCAAAAGGACAGCCAGTCAGAAAGGACTATTCAGACATTAGAAGATATGTTACGAGCATGTGCACTAGACCAGCAAGGAAGTTGGGAAAAATACCTGCCGCTTGTAGAATTTTCCTACAACAACAGTTTCCATGCAAGTATCAGGATGGCACCATACAAAGAACTTTACGGTCGCAAATGCCAATCCCTACTATGCTGGTATGAAGGAAAAGAATCCAGTATGCTGGGACCAGAGTTAGTTCAAGAGACAACTGAACAAATCAAGAGAATTCGCGAGAGGATTCTGACGGCTCAGATCCAACAGAAGAGCTACGCTGATAGGAGAAGGAAACCTTTAGAGTTTAGTGAGGGTGATCATATTTTTCTTAAAGTAACACTAACCATCGGAGTGGGTCGTAGTCTCAAGACCAAGAAACTAAGCCCTAGGTTCATAGGTCTTTTTCAGATTTTAAAAAGAGTGGGATCGGTAGCCCACCAAATAGCTCTTTCCCCTTATCTATCCAGTCTTCATGATGTATCCCACGTTTCCCAGCTTAGAAAATATAATCCTGATGAAAGTCATGTCCTAGAAACTGAAACAGTACAGTTATGGGATGACTTGACGTTCTGAGTACCACCCGTGCAAATAGTGACCGGAGTATCAAATAGCTGAGAGGCAAGGAGGTTCCGTTAGTAAAAGTTACTTGGGGACGAGATGGCATGGAAGAACACACCTGGGAGCTAGAGAGCATAATGAAGACGGATTACCCACAGTTATTCTCAGGTGAGTAAATTTTAAGGACAAAATTTTCTTTAAGGGTAGAATGTAACAACCAGATTTTCGATAAACAAACTTTTTTGGCTGAAAAAAAACAAAAATTAAAAAGAAAAGAAGAGTTACGAGGTCAAACTTGACTTTATAGGGGTAAATAAATCTATCTAAGTCAAATTTAATTAATGGATATTAAATACTATCTTACCATTTGCCTAGTTACCACACCAGAAACTTTTGAGCCGCAAAAACACTTTTAGTAACAATTGTGCGTGCACCGAGAAAAACTCTAGTAACCGAAAATCTCAGAACCAATGGTAAAAGTAATTTCTATTCAAGTAAATGTGTCTCTAGATTTATATTATCTATCCTTTCATGATTTACCTCTTCAAGAATAACTATTAGCCATTAATTATTTTACCGTCCAGTAAAAGTTATCCGAACCGAATTTCTACCTAGTATTCCGCAAACGACTCCTAAAGGCCCTGAATCCTCTTGCTTGCTATCCAAGTAACTTGGCCCCCCTCTTTTAGCATCTGGGCCAAGATTATCTCAGCCTCTCACCGCTCTCTGCTGTGTTTTTAACCACGAATAACTAACCGCGGTTAACTGCAGATAAACATGTCATTATGACCCTGACTATGTTTTCTCGAAATCACGCCCCTTCTCTCTTACTATCAGCCCACTCCTCTCTAATTTTCCCAGCCTTCTTTTAACACATTTAATTAGGTTATACTTTAGATTTTATTTAAGACAATTACCAAGCAAGAATTCAACAACATTTTACCATAAAGAGAGAGAGATAAAAATTGTGAGTGAGAGGAGAAACAGAGAAAATTCTGCACATACTACCTGCATTTTTAGCCCTTACCTCACTATTCATAGACTATTCTTCAAGTGTTCTTCAAGGACTCAAACCATACAAGCAGTGACGGATCCAGAAAATTTTGATAGTGGGGGCAAAACAAATAATACCAAAAGTTGAGTAAAAAATTATTGTGGGGTCAAATTTAATAATTTAGTGGGAGCAAGTAAATATTATTATCATATACTGCTCAAAAAATTTTCAAATCGTAGTGGGGGTGATTGCCCCCACACTCATATACATACATCCGTCCCTGCATACAAGTACAAACTCTTGGCCGTTTTTGCCAATCCTTGCGTTTATACTGAATTTCGGCTAGGTAAAATCTTGTTCTTTCTTCTTTCCTTTTCTTTTTAAAAATAGTAGTTATGATTAATTCTTACTCTCCTCCATGTATAGATAACTCCTCTTGAAGCACCCATGGAGTACGCCTAAGGAGTTAAGGAGTTTCGAGCTCACAGTGGTTGAATTTCGATGTTTTGTGACACTTTAGGCTAAAAATAAAACTCACCACCACCAGTTGTGTTTTTGCTCTTGTGGGCACATTTTATAGTGTGTGAAGGGTTTACTAACTGAATTGCATAAGAGGTAAGGGTTAGAATTAGTTAGAGTATGTCTGTGCTTGTTTTCGGTGCTTGTATGAGCCATATTGTGGGAAATTTGTGCTTGTTTTGAAATTCTGAAAATTCTATGATTTACTACTATTTTGGCTTGCTAAATATGTGCAATATACTATTATATTATCTCTGGAATTTGTATGTAACAGCCGAAAATATGAAAGTACTTGGGGTTTAAGTTTTGAACTTTAAACATCACAAAAAGCAATAAAAATATAAAAACTGCACCTCTAAAATTTTCAGTCACTAAGAATACGAAAATTATGATAGAAAAGAGTTAAAAAGTAGTAAAAATAGTTTTAATCCTAT
The DNA here is from genome assembly GCF_000816755.2 of Arachis ipaensis. Taxonomy (NCBI): domain Eukaryota; kingdom Viridiplantae; phylum Streptophyta; class Magnoliopsida; order Fabales; family Fabaceae; genus Arachis; species Arachis ipaensis. Next base: position 39,885,828 of record NC_029788.2, on the reverse strand, counting down.
GGAATAAAGGTGTAAAAGTAAAAAGGGTGTTATGGTCATTTTTGGATAAAAAGAGAGTTAAAAATATAATTTAAATAAAAAATAAGTAAAATTCTAAATTTAGTATCATTATGGGTAAAATAGTAATTATATAAATTATTTGGATCGAGATTATAATTACAATAAAGTTTTGGGTCTAAATAAAAGCTTTAGTAAAAGTTAGAAGTAAAACGGTAAAAAGCGGTAATTAGAATAAGTAAATAAAGTAATAAAAGCTAAATTAGTTTTAGGTCCCTTATGATAAAAATTGGCATTTAATAAAAATTTTAGGAATAATTTTTATCATAGGCAACTATTAGGATTAATTCGGTGAAATTTTGACACTAAATAAGGGTAAACGATAAAACTAGATTACTTAGGGGTATATTAGTAATTTCAAGCATAAAGTAAAATTAAAAATGAATAATTAACTTAATGAAGGAGAAAGGTCTATTAGAAAAAATATGAAGATACAATGATAAAATAATAACTTTAGTGGTGAAAGCGTCATTAAAAGCCTAATAAAAACGGTAAAAAGAGAAGTCAAATAAAAGGAGGAAAGGGTAAAATGTAACATAGCTGAGGTATTTTAAGAAAGAACCGGGCACAAGTTTTTATAGAAAAAGGGAAGAGAAGTCCCTTATAAATAAATTTTGTTGAGATGTGTCGTGGAAGAAGAAATTGTAAACCGCAAGGTGCTAAGAAGTACCTGACAAAGCGGACTTCCATTCCGCCTGACCAGAGACTATATAAATGTGGGGACGCCCGTCATATAGACTGTTACTCACCGGGAGCACCTTGTATTTTTTTTGTCATTTTTATTAGTGTCGCGACTGTATTTTGGGCACTGGTGCACGACTGACCCAGTGGAGTAGCCATATTCGGACTTGGGCCGGGTAACGTCGGCCTGCTGGTAGCCAACCGATGCATGAGCTCATGACCTGCATAGAACCAGACATGCATCATACTTGGTTGCTGCATTTTCTTACTTGTGTCTTCTTACTTGTATATGTGATTGTTATACTGTTATATACTGTTGTGACCTTATAAACGATTAGACTTAGGCTGCGGACCCCCTTAGATTTTTTGTATAGTACCCTACTAGGAACCTTAGGTTCTCACCCCCTTTTTCCCATGTCCACAAATGGGAACCGACGTGATCTTCTTTGAGTACCCAGTGTACAGCAGCTACGTGCACCACACGACAAGGAGCGCGGTGTTTTAGGGTAGTCCGCGTACACGCACTACTATCTTTCCAACCATCCTTTCTCTCGCTCTCTGCTCAGCCAGGAGTTTGGCTCTAACATGACTTATGATATACTGCTATCCGAGCTTCACGCCGGCAGAGGCCAATATCCTTTTTCGCCTTACCGTATGAACATGGCAGAGCCAATACTGGAGTCTCCGATCATTGACATACCCAAGTATCCACCATGGTTCAATCCCAAAGAAGATTAAGTGGTTCCCGATGTACCTATGCCTGACGCTCCACTACCATCCCCTGTAGTCGAGCTAGGATTCAACGGGCCAAGGATTCTTGAAAGCTCTGGTTCTGCACCTTCAACCGAGTTTAGCTCAGAGGCGTGGATTGATCAGATGATGGCGGATCTGTACTCTAGCTCTTTTGAGATCGGAGAAGAGGACTCCACAAAGGATGCTAGCAGCAGCAATATCACAGGCACGTCAAAGTGATTCCTTCGCTTCAGCATATTGTGACAGCAGTTTCCGGATATCCAGTATCAGCAGCAGCAGCAGTAGTAGTCTTAATAGTAGTGGTCCTTGCCTTCGCTCTTGATAGTCTTTTTTAGAGAGCTAGCTCTTTTTATTTAGTTAATAAGTAGATCAGATCCCAGATTAGGGTGGCTTTTGTGAGTTGGGGCCTATAGCATTAAATGGAGTATGTATATATTATAGTACGTAATTAAGTAATAACTTGGATTTTGTAATGAATTACGCCTGCAGGCGTTTCATGGATGATATGACTATGCTATGCTATGCTTTTCCGTTTCTTGTATTAACTACTTAATTTATAATTATTCCAATATGCATGACTAGATACACGATTTTTAACTAGCGTTACAGGATCATATGTATATACTTAATATATGGTCTAAAATATCTAAAGTCAGCTAAATAGTAGCGCCTGCCTGCTAGCCTTGGTCATGACAGACTAAAAGATGGCAAAACGAAATTGAAACTATTCGAGATAGTGATGGAGTATGGGTCTTGGACAGACAAAGTTTGGAGGCTATGGCCTCAAATTTTTATGTCCAACAATATATTGATGATCAACCCGAGGTTCCTTTTATTATTAATAATGCCTTTCTTGTTCTTAATAATTATGATTTTGCTTCCTTAAACTCTAACATCTCTATCGCAGATATTAAGGATTGTGTTTTCAGTACAAGGCCTTTAAAAGCACCTAGAAGGGATGGCATTTAACCTATTTTTATTAGAGTAAATGGGAGCGTGTAGGACCTGATCTTTACAATCTTGTTAAACTTATCTTTGAAGACCCTCAGAGGATTAAAGACATAAATGAGACTTTAATTACTTTCGTTCTTAAAGTGGAGCTGGTCACAAGTCTAAAACAAATGAGGTTGATCAGTTTATGTAATGTGTCCTACAAAATCATTACTAAACTCTTGGCTAGGAGGCTGGGGAATGTGATCGATAAATTGGTCAAGCCTAATCAATGTAGCTTTGTTCTGGGAAGGCAAAGCTTGGACAATATCATTATCACTCAAGAAGTCATTCAGTCCATGAGAACGAAGAAAGGAAATAAAGGGTGGATGGCCATCAAGATTGATTTAGAGAAAACTTATGATAGGTTGAAGTGTTCCTTCATTAAGGATACCCTACAAGATATTGATCTTCCTTCTCAACTTGTTGAGCTTATTTGTACATGCATTTCTTTCGCAAAAATGAGGGTGCTTTAGAATGGGAAAGCGTTAGATAAAGTCACACCTTCTAAAGAAATTCACCAAGGTAACCCTATTTCACCTTACATTTTTGTGCTATGCATGGAACGTCTCTTTCAACTCATCGGTACTGTTGTAGATCACGGGTTTTAGAAACCCATTCGCTTAAGTAGAGATGGGCTGAATCTTTCACACCTCTTTTTTGCAGATTACTTAATTCTGTTTGAAGAAGCTAGTCACGATCAAGCAAGAGTGATTACTCAAGTTCTTGAAGCCTTCTACAATAGCTCTGGGAAAAAGGTCAACAATGAGAAAACCCGAAGTTTTTCTCAAACAATGTGGGCATCGCACCAGAAGTGAGCTGAGCGACGCCCTGCGCTTCTCTATTACGAATGATCTTGGGAAGTACATGGGAGTCCATTTACTCCACACAAGAGTATCCAAAGACACCTACAAAAGCATAGTTGATAAGCTTAATGCAAGACTTAATAACTGGAAAGCCTCTTCTCTTTCAACTGCAAGAAGAACTACTCTAGTGAACTCTGTCTTGTCTTCTATTCCTAGTTATACTATGTAAACTACTTTTTTACTTGTCTCTATTTGTAATATTATTGATTGTAAATGCAAGATTTTTTGTGGAAAGAAACAGATACCGCCAAGAAGGTTCACCTTCTTAGTTGAAAGAGTATTTTTAAACTAAAAACGTTTGAGGGATTAGGTATTAGACATGCAAGGGAGCTAAACCGAGCTTTTATGATGAAGATTGGCTGAAGCCTAATAGAAAAGAAAGATGATCTTTGGGTAAGGGTTCTTAGATTTAAATACAAATATGGAGTTGATATGATGCCTACCATAAGGAGAAAAAAGAAAGATTCAAATTTGTGGAAAGGGATATGTTCGGCTTGGAATGATGTGAAAAAAAATTCATATGGTGGATAGAAAATGGAGAAAATATCAACTTTTGGAAACACAACTGGGTGCCAAAGCTTGAAAAACTAGATTCTCTAGTTACCCAAATTTTAAACCCTGTTGATTATTCGTCATCTCTTAAATGATTTTTTGTCTATTTCAGGTGATTGGAATATCACTAAACTAAGAGTGGCTACCGGATAAAACAGTTAGCAATATTATGAGTCTTCCATCTCCTTCTTTATGGAAAGGTATGGACAAAATAGGTTGGGACAACTCTCTTTATGGAACATTCAGCCTAATGTCAACTTATCAATCCTTGATGGAGAACGTGGATCCTCCCAATAAGATCTTCAAACTCGTCTGGGATTGAAAAGGGTCCGAGGGGATTTACTTCTTCATGTGGTTGGCAGCAAAAGGATCATTTTTAACTAAAGAGGAGAGGAGAAGAAGGCACATGACCACCTCAGTGCATTGTCCAAGATGCAATTGGGTAGAAGAAAAGTTACTGCATATCCTTCGAGACTGTCTTTATATTGTATCTATCTGGCAAGCTATTTTACCCCATGATCTTTGTAAGAATTTCTTCAGTCTCAAAAATTAGGAGTGGCTCATTAACAACCTTTCTAAGCATAATGAGTGGGGGATTTGGTTCGGTGTTACCATCCATTCTCTTTGGTATCTCCGGAACAAATTCGTCTTTGAGAGAAAGACCATTAGAATAGTGGAAACCGTGGGTCCATTAAGGCCCTAGTTAGAGGTAGAAAAAGGCCAGGTGGCCTGCTAGGGCCTGCAGCTTGGCCAGGCTCAGGCTCACTAATTAGCCTTATTGGCCTGTCAGGCCTGCCTGCGCCTGTTAATACATAATTACGTATATAAATAATTTTTTTATTATTAACAAAATTATAAAATATTTTTTTTAAATAATATTTTTTTTTTGTAAAAAAAAATTATCAGGCCTTTTAACAGGTTTCAGGTCAGGTCAGGCGGAATAACAGGACAGGCTCAGTATTTTAAAAAAAGTCTATAGCAAGCTGTAGGCCAAGCTCAAGTCAATTGACTACATGACAGGCCAGGCTTGTTAAGAGCAAAGTCTGATCTGGCCTGGCCTGTTTCCACCCCTAACCCCTAGTGCACGAGATGCTAAACATCATGAAGCAAGGAACTGAAACGAGGAAAGTGAGAATGAGCAGAGACACTCTCATCAAGTAGAACCTGCCAGAGAAAAAGGTTATCAAGGTGAATGTTGATGGCTCTGTCTTCAAAAGGAACAATAACGCCGCTTGTGGGGGCCTACGAGACCATCTCGAAAGATTTATCAAAGTCTTCTCCTACAATCTCGTGAGTTGTTCGATCACTCAAGCGGAACTCTATAGCATCTTCAAAGGGATTCAAATAGTTGTTGCTAATGATATACAAGTAATCATAGTAGAGCCAGACTCTCAAGCGGCCATAAATCTAATAAAAGAGGGATGCGCTACCTCTCATCCTTGCCTTGCTCAAATTGAAGATATTAGAATCATGACAACATGCGTCCAATATTTAGAATGATCCCATACCTATCGGGAAGTAAATACCGTCGTTGATGTTTTGGCTAAAAAAGGTCATGACCTTCCCATCGGCTTGCATATTTTTTACGCCCCACTCCCTGATATTTTCTAAGTTCTTGATGCTAATGTATTTGGTACCCTTAGATTAAGGGGAACTAGCTAGTTTCTTGGCTTTTCTATTATTTCTTTATTTGTTGGGATTCTTGACTCCACTTTTTCCAACAAAAATAAAGAATAATGAAAACACGTATTTATCTTCAAAAATTTAATAAATACTTTTTTTTCAAAAGTAAGTGTTATTCATTAATGATAAGAGAAATAACAAATGTCATCCCATTAAGGATTAGAATTAGAAGTGGGGGTCTCCCGAAAGTCACTATACAGGCAAAGAAAAGAAATTAATTAACATAGAAAAGGGACCTTCATTGCTCAATACGATTCATATGTTTGCAGCATCCTGGAGTTGTTGAGCCAGTTTCACCGTCAGCCACCACTTTTAATGCCAGTACCACTTCTTTCTCAAAAATAAAATGGTTCCTTGCTTTCCAGCAATTCTAACAGAGAATAGCTAGTAAAGAAAGCTTTCTCCTCCCTTCAACACCTGCCACTAAAGTGAAAAAAGCTCTCTCCCACCAGTTGAAGAAGGAACTCGCGCCATGTCTCCAGATCTGGTCCTCGATTCCGCTATTGGTCCAGACCGCAGCTGAGAGTGGGCATCTAATCAAGCTATGGAGGATTGATTCTTCATCAGTGGAGCATCTCGGGCACATGCTCGGCATCTCTAGGAAGCGGGAATGGAGCTACTGTAACACATGGATCTTCTCATACAAGTACTTCCAGAGAAAAATTTTGATTTTTGAGGTATCTTCATCTCCCATAATTTCCTCCAAATTTGGTGTTGTTGCATGTATTATGGCCCATGAGTAATTGGAGCATGGTAGAAAGCATAAGCTATCTTGTAACCTGAGGCTACTTCATAGCTACCAGATTTGTTACCCAGCCATATAATACTATCATCTTCATCTGTTGGTACAATTGATAGGATGCGCACTACAAGAAAAACACCCATTCAGCCACACTTTTTTTAGGCTACATTTGATAAGCGTAGCCTATTCCTAGAATAGGCTACGCTATTCTCCGTGTTTCCTTTTTTAGGAGAATAGGAAACACATTTGTGGCATCACTTGAAAAGTGTAGCCTTAGGTATTATAAATATCACGCGTAGCCTTATCTTAGAAGCTATGGGTTCACTTTTTACACCAAAGAGTACACTTTCAAAGAGTAACCTATTTTTCCGATTTCAGATGCGCTTTAAAAGTGTTGCCTAATGTATCTCAGGTCAAATGTCCAACACTTAGTAAATTTTTTTTCAATTTTCAGCAAATGATACACATACAAACACTTAGCCAAATAAAATGAAAACATAAAACCCCACCTTGGCTTTTCCCTTCTTCACGCCACCCCCAACCCAGAGAAGACTCTGCGCCATCACCACTTATCACCCCCAAATCAGAGAAGACTCTGCGCCATCACCAGTCACTATAACATCCCTAATTTCTAACCCTAAATTCCAAAATTCCCAAATTAACTCAGAAAACCCTAATTTTCCCAATTCCTAACCCTAACAGCCGCAACCTCACCCTCTTTCAACGTAACAAACAAAAGAAGCTACTGTAGAGAGAAGAGGGATCGGGAGAAGAAGAGAAGAGAGGAAAGGCCTGCCCAGCCGTCACCACCGCAGCGCCGCTGCAGCTATTGCCACCTTCAGAATTATGGAAAGTCGTCCTCCCTGCCGTCGAATGCCGCCATCGTGTCGCACATGAGAGAGAGAGAAAGAGAGAGAGAGAGAGAGAGAGAGAGAGAGGAGCCACC
>NC_029788.2:39859003-39878083 GCF_000816755.2 Arachis ipaensis | reverse complement strand
ATGAGAGAGAGAGAGAGAGAGAGAGACAGATTCGAGAGGAGCTACCCACGATCGCTGCCGTCGAAGCCAGGCTCGTCGCCGTCACCACCCACGAAGCTGCGAGGAGCCGCTGTCGTGCTCGTGTCGCTGTGCGCCGTCGAGCTTCCCTCACCCTAAGCCATCGATCTGTCACCACCGCTACAAGGGCTTGTCGCTGGAGCCATGACTGCCACTGAGCTTCCACCACTGCTGCCGTTCAAGCTGCTGCTGCCATCGATTTGGTGTTGCTGCGATTGGAGCCACTAGCGGGGGTGAGTTGCTACTGCCATATTGCCATCCTAATCATATTCAACGCCCACTGCCCTGAGCTATTTCTATCCTTGAGTTTGTTGAGTTCGGATTCCTTGTGCTACTATAATTGTCATTACTGCTGCGGGAACCAACATTTCTGTTTGGCTACTGCTGAAGGTCTTCCACTATCACTGGAGCTGCCCAGAATCATCGTGGAAGCTGCCAAGATATATGGTTGATTTCTAATTATGCCAAGACATCATCACTAATTAAGTTTTATGTTGATTTTTTTATTTTATTTTATGTCCTGACTGCATTATAACTTGTGAATCCCATTTCCTTTTTTATATTCAATGTTTTGACAAACTGCCATGGTTTATAATCTATTGATACTTGCCTTTTTCATGCTTAATCAATCTGATTTAAAGATATTTTGGAGCTAACTAAGGCTTTTAACATGAAAGAGACTGAGGCATATATATATATATATTTTAAAATCCAGATTACTTTCCTTTAATGCATCAGCTTGCTCTTTTTATTTTGTTATGCTTCTGTTTTATGTTGCCTCTTTAATAGTAAAAAGGATTAAGGAGGCTCTATCTTGTGTTTTAGTTAATAGTTTAAGGATTAAGACATGATATTGACTAATGAATATGAATGAATAGTATTATCCTATTGTGCATTTCACCAAAACCTCCTTATTTAGCATCTAAGAGCTAATGCCTGCTGGAAAGGATTCTGTTATCAGAGCCTGGTTCCAGCTTCAGTCAGCATTCAGCAAGTCCTTAACATAAAATAAGGACTGAGATAGGAGATTTGAGACTGCTGACACAGGGACATTGAACGGGTGCGGTGGTGGAAGCCAAGGGTCCTGTAAGATTCGGATATTCCTACCCGAACCAACTCTCCAAACTAGACCTTTCTCGATAACTTTTCGGCCTTCCAGAATACTTCTCCAACCCCAAGAAGGTACGCTGCCCATCTCAGCATTCATAATGTTTCCATATCGGAAATACTTTCCTCTGAGTAACTGAGATAGAGTAGAATTAGATTGTTTAACGATTCGCCAGCATTGTTTACCTAGCAAAGCCAAGTTTTGGGCTCGTAGGTCCTTTATCCCTAATCCCCCTTCCTTCTTAGCTCTTGTCATGGTATCCCATTTGATCTATGCCATTTTTCGTTCGTCGCCACGCTGTCCCCACTAAAATTGAGAGAGAATGCTGTGAATTTCATTTAGTAGCGTGTCTGGTAGCCGAAAACATGAGAGGGTGTATATAGGTATAGCTTCACCAACTGCTTTGATCAGTACTTGCCTGCCACCTGAGGATAGCAAACTTCATTTCCAGCTATGCACCTTCTTGCGAACTTTATCTTTAATTGCTCCAAATGTCTCTTTTTTTTAACGCTGAACAACTAAAGGGAGCCCGATGTACTTATCTTGGGTTCCGATGTGGTTGATACTGAGGGTTCCTGCAATTTCCAATCTCATATGTTGAGGCGTGTTTTGACTGAAAAATATAGCTGACTTTCCCAAATTAACCGTTTGGCCACTGAAACTTTTATAGTTTGCCAAAAGGTCTAAAATGCTTTAACTAGTTTCAATTGAGCCCCTGCAGAAAAGGATCGAGTCATCTGCGAATAAGAGGTGATTAATAGCCGTACTTCGTCGATTAACCTGAATCCCATCAATGAATTTGTTTTGCTCTGCTTTGTGTAGCATAAAGGATAAACATTCAGCACAGAATAAAAAAAGATAGGGAGATAGGGGATCACCTTGACGTATACCCCTATTTGGTCTAAAAAAACTAAACGGTTGAGCTTCCACAACAACAGAGTAAGAAACAGTAGTCACTAATTCCTTGATCCAGTTAATCCACTTTGAACCGAAACCCAATTTTTTCATAATATATCATAGGAAGTGCCATTCAACTCTGTCGTACGCTTTACTCATGTCAAGTTTTATGGCCATTTTAAACTTAGAGCCTCTCTTCTTGCACTTCAAATAGTGCATACATTCATGTGCAATAAGAATGTTGTCAGAAATGAGGCACCCTTTAAGGAAGGCACTTTGATTCACACTAATAATCTTATTCATAATTCTTTGTAATCTATGCACCATAATTTTTGAAATTATTTTGTAAATAACTGAAGACAAGCTAATAGGTCTTACTTGAGTCATGTTATTTGTGTCTGGGGTCTTTGGTATGAGACAAATCCGGGTGTGATTGAAGTTCCTAAGCATGTGGCCACTATGAAAGAAACTCTGAATCGCTCTAAACAAATCCCCACCAACAACTTCCCAAAAAAACTGAAAAAATTTTGCTGTGAAACCATCCTCCCCTGGGAAACTTTGGGCAGACACACTGAATATAGCTCTCTTCACCTCTTCCATTGATACTAGTCTTTGCAGCCTTCGGTTCATGTTGGTTATAACCTTAGGCTCCATCTCGTCCAGGAATTGGTTGGGATTAGCATGACAAGAAGAGGAGAATATATCATGAAAGTACGCCTCAGCCACTTTAGCAATTTCTTTTGGACTAGAAGCTACCTCATTATTGTTACCCACTGGTCTCCAAATTCTATTCTTTCTCACTCTAGACTGAAATTTTGATGGAAAAATTTTGTATTTTGATCCCCTTCTCTCAACCATTTGCTCCTTGACTTTTCCTTCCAATACCGCTCCTCTTTAAGGTATGCCTTTTCCAGTTTTTCCTCTAATCTAGTAATTTCTTCTCCTCCATGAACATCAGAAGCTCTCCTCTTGTCAAAGGCTGCTTGGAGCTCATCAATCTCCTTCTTTGAGTTGGTTTTATTGTGAATCTGCCAATGAACCAGCCTATGTTGGCATTCTTTAAGCTTCTGAGCCAATGTAAACATAGCTGATCCAACCACTTCCATCCTCCAAACCTCACTCACAATCCTCCTAACCTCCACTTCTTCACACCATCCTTCCTGGAATTTAAATCTCCTTTTAGTTCTCCATGTTTGCGGATTAGTATCCAAGAGTATGGGTGCATGGTCTGATCCAGATTCCGACAGCCTTAGAACCACTGCTATCTCATAGAGAGTCTTCCAGTGTAAACCAACTAAGCCTCGATCCAACCTTTCCTTAACCAAATCAGCCCCTTGTCTTCTATTTGTCCAAGTGAAAGGCCAGCCAATCATTCCAATATCCACCAAATCGTTATCATCAATAAAATTGTTGAAATCTGAGATAGACGTGGCTGATTTTAACCCATTACCCTCTTTTTCAGACTGAGACGTAATGGCATTAAAATCTCCCATAACTACCACTTTACTTCGAAATTGCTGAATTATTGTTGAAATATCTGCGAACTGAGATGCTCTACTGCTGTCCGAATAACTTAGATGCACACCCAATAACCCCCACACCTCATTTCTACTCGGATCATTCACCGAGGCAGCAATGAAAAACTCATTAGCACTAAGGACATGAACATCAGTGCAATCCTTCCAAGCTAGAGCTAGACCTCTTGCAACTCCATTAGGGTTAATAATGTGAAAATTGTTGTAGCCGCACGATCTGAGCTTAGCTGCTACTACTCGAGATTGGTTTTTGGTTTCACTGATAGACACAATCTCGAGGGAGTGGGATTGGCATATCTCTTTAAGATTGTGGATTATCAGGGGTCTCCCCAAACTCCGACAATTCCACGCTAGAGTTTTCATGGCTCCTGAGGTGCCACTTGAAGGCTGGCAGCTTCCACCATTTGAGTCAATTGCAAATCCACCTCCATTCGAGCCTTTTTTGGGGATTCTCCATCTATGTCACCTTCACCCCTTATTTTTGTACCCGAATAAAGATCAGTAGCATGAACCCCTGTCTGGCCATGTTCTTCAGTTTTCTACCCCCTTTTATATAATACTTTTTGCTTTACAAGGGCTGTTTAGACTAGGCCTTGTGTTTAATTGGTGAAAGAGAGTAGTCAGGATGTATGATCTTTCCCACCTCATTTGTTTCACCCTCACATGATTGGTTGATCCTAAGCGCATCTGATTCTGATATCTCCTTTTCTTTTCCTTCGTTTCCAGAGATTCGCAGTCCTGAGAACTCCTCTACCAAACAGGCGAGCATAGGTTTCTTTTGCCTTTGGGAGCCTTTAGGTTGGCTCTGCTGTGTTGAGGTTCCATCAACATCCACATCAGTAAGAATCCTCGTCCCAACTTGATTAGCAATCACCCAATCACCAATTGTATCTTCTTTCACTTTATTAAGTTCTGTATCTATCAACAACTCACGACATGATTTAGAGGTATGACCCAACTTAGCACATTAGGTACAAACCGTTCCTAATCGTTCATATCGAATCCCAATTTCAACTTCTTTTCTGTTTGGCCCTGCAACTCTGATACTGTCTTTAACCCTCTTACTTCCATCAATATTAACTCTTGCTTTCACAATTCTGGTTTCTCTCCCTCGCGTTAGAAATAATCTTGCCTCAAGCACTTTACCAATTCTTTCTCCTAATTTCTGTCCAACCTCCAGGGTTTTAAAAGATTCTGGTAAACCCCAGAATTGTACCCAAACTGGAAAGGATCCTATTTGAATAAGATCTCCAGTCCACCTCTTGACATGAAGGACGTAGTCCTTGAACAACTATGGTGAACCACGTTCAATCCTTATGACATCAAGCTCCTTAGAGAAGAAGAATTGGAATCTATTACTCCCCATATCGCTAACATGAAAACCTTCAGGTTTATCCTATATGGCCCTGAGAGCGTTCTCCATTGTTCCAATAGAAACCGGTTTGTTGGCAAAGAGCCTGCCCACGAGGTTATTAGCACAAGCGTTAATCCCCGTTGAAATATCCCCTTCTTCTAACAGCACCATTTCCTCCTCTTCACTGTTCTTGCCACGGTCATCGTTTTCTCCAGGGTCAGCCATAGCAGTGAGCCCTTGTAACTCTCCTGAGTAGAATTTGACTTGACTAAGCAGTGTCGTCACGTTGACTGTTAACCTTGAACGGCACAATATGACTCTGATGGAAAAACCCTAGCAGAGCACTAGAAACCTTGAACAGCACACTCTTAGAAATAGAAAATTGATAATACGAATCTACTTTATTTAATTTAATAAATACTTTTGTAATCTTAGATATAGTCTAATTTAATGCGTATTTCAAAAACTTATTTTTTTTGCAAACTCTGTGTGTTAGATTAGTTAAATATGTAATTATTTTATAAAATTCAATTGTGATACATCATACATTGTCATTGTAAAGTAATTTTATACGTGTATTTAATTATCTAATGTTACATCAACAAAAATAACTAATTTTTATATTAACAATGTGAATAATCATTTAAAATAATAAATATTATTAGACAACTATATAAAATATTTTGCACTCAATACATCAAAACTAAACTATTATTTTATGTGTTAAAAGTATACAAAAATATATTTATTAGACAATAATACATAAAAAATTATTTATCTTCTAATTTGAGAAGGATATCAAAACAATCTATCTATTTTATCTGTATAAAAATTAATACACAAGTTTTACTATAACTAAAAATTAACATATCATCTATTACTCTATTGCTACATAAATTTTTCTTTATGTTGTAACTTTTTTAGATTTTTAAATTTTTTATTGCCTCTATTCATTCAAGAATCTCCACTAACGTTACCTTCTAATTAATATTAACAATAAAGTTGATTTTTAATTTTATATTATATTTTTCGTATTCTCATTCCGAATCAATTTTCTCTAATTTTATTTTTTTAATTACTTTTAAACTATAGAACATCTCAAAATTATACAATAGAGTATTATTTTTTAGACAATATCACCAAATTAAACAAACAGATAATTGGTTTATCAAAATTTGTGTAGTTCTTTTATAAAAAATATTTACACCAACAAATAAAGAGGAGCCTATTTTCTTAGAAATGATTATATTAGATGATAAGATACAAAAAAAATACTTATTACATTTTTAAAATCAAAAACTCTTATTACTTTTACTATTTATACTTTTTCAGCAATATTTTACATATAATTATATTTTAAGATCCTTATAATTATATTTTTTATTTACTAATTTATAACTATAATTTACTAACATCGCAGAAAATACCTCTTCATGTAATTGTAAAAAAAAATCTATATTATAAAAAATTTAAAAATAGAATATACAAATGATTTGTATAGACCAATTAATAATACAATGAAAGTATATTTTTTTACTAACAAATATTGTAAACGAAATTAAAGAATCAATTTTAAATATTTCTCAATACTATTTTTAATTTGTATCACTTGAAACATTGTGAGTCAAAGAAAAATATTAACATGTATTTTTACTTTATACAATTTAAATTAATCTTATTAAAAATAACTTATTCAATATTTATATACACAAACTAAATATTTTTAAAAAATTTATTTTTACTATTGTAAATGTCATTGAAAAAATACATACTCTAGGGAAAAAAGAATAAGTAAATATCAAAAAAAAGCTACAAAAATATAAAGAATGAAGTTAATATTTAAAGAATAAAAAAATAAATATGCAATTCATTTTTTATTTACATATATAGTAATGCAAATATCATATACCTAATGATAACAAAAAAATGAAAACTTGAATAGAAAAAAATCTTTATAATAATACATGATTATCAAGACATTTATTTTAACAAAAAATACTAAAACTTAACTCTTATCTATTTTTAATATATAAAAGTAGATGGATAAGTTTATCCACATTATTTTTAAGACATCTTTCTCCTCCTACTAATATCATGTCAGCAACATCACTTACTTGTCAAAATTTTAGAATTGACTACTCAATTTTTGCCAAATCAACAGAAAAAAATAAAATATACAAAAAAATATACAATAGAAATATATGCAAATTAGGCTACAAAATTACCAATAACAATAATTAGAAATTAATAGTGTCTAACTAAATTTGTAACCTACAAAAATCTATATTCTTATATTTATTATATTTTACCATTATAAACAATACAATAAATTTATAACCCCAATAATTAATTTATTTATTTCTATAAATAACTCATTAAATATAATAAACATCCATATTACAAATGTCATAATAATCTATTAATCATAATAAATTTTACGTTACAAATATTCAAATTCTATACTATTTGAACTACTTGTATAAATCTCTTATCACTATTTCTTCAAATAACATCAAATTTAGCACAAAAAATTTGTTTTCGCACTACACAACATCTCAAACTTACTCAATAGAGCATCATTCTTTGGATAATATTACCAAACAAACAGACAATTGGTTTATCAAAGTTCGCGTGGTTTGTCTATGGGAACATTAATACCCACAAATGAAGAAGAGTCTCTTTGCTTAGAAATGATTATATTAGATGAAAAGGTACAAAATAAACATATTTATTGTATTTTTAAATTGGATTTACGAAAAAATATTTAGTTATTTTTTCTTTTTATATTATTTTATAATATTTTATATATAATTGTATTTTAATATCATTAAAATTATACTTCTTTCAATATGCTATTCATTGTTCTTTTTTTAATAACTTAAAAAAATAAATGTAATAAATTTGTTTAACTAATTATTAACTATGATTTACTAACACTGTAGGGGAAAAGTTTATACTATAAAAAATTTAAAAATAAAAGATACAAATGATTTATATAGACCAATTAAAAGTACAATGAAAGCAAACTTTTTACTCACAACTGTTGTAAAAGAAATTAAAGATTCAATTTTGAATATTTTTTAACACTATTTTGAATTTGCATCATTTGAGATATTGTTTAACAGAGTTAGTCAACGAAAAATATTAACAGGTAATTTTACTTTATATTATTTCAATTATTTTTATTAAAAATAACTTATTCAAAAAAAATTCTACATATTTTTGTTCTTTTTATTGTAGATGTCATTCCAAAACTGCATGCACATCAAAAGATTAAAAAAAAAGAAACCATACAAATTCAAGACACATCTTCGGAAGAAGAATATATATATATAAAGATGAAACAAACAACACAATATAAAGTGCTACAACTTAATAATTCATAAAGAACACGCATTCACAAGAATCTGCCACAAAAAGAAGAAAGCAATAACTCTAACAATAACCAATAAAGAAGAAGGAGGACGAGCGCCACATAATAAGACTAAGTCCATCAACTAAAACAAATACAAAAATCAAATCACCAAATAAAAATGTCACTTTGTACAACTCCAATATCCAAATCTTTTGTACTACAAATTATTTTAAACAAAATACCTTTTAAATTTAACTTTAGTTTACCCATATTTAATTTAATTCTACAAAACATAGCTATTTTTAATATTTATTATATACTATCATTAATTTACCATCCGCGCATCACGCGGGTCTCATTCTAGTTACAATAAATAAAATAGGTAATACTATAAAAAATTTAATTATTCAAAACATTCATTTATATTGCTCATTTATACATACAAAAATAAAACAAAAAAGATAATAAAAAATACATACAAGTCAACAATTCAAAAAAAATATATCCTCNNNTTCAATATCAAAATTTTTTATATTATAAAATATTTTAAATAAAAAATACAATCAAATTTAATTATTAATTTATATATTTTAATTAATTTTTAAATAATATAATACTTATTAAAATATATTACATACTATCATTAGTTTACTATGTCGTACATGACGTAATGTCGTATATTGCGTAAGTCTCATTCTAGTTGTCAATAAAGTTTTACTATTTATGTTAACTAAGTTTTAAGTATATTTTGAGGGTTTTACTACTGTGTAGATTGTAAGATTCTTCTACATATGTAGACGTGTTAAACTCTTAGGAAGGATTGCTGCAAGACTGGCCAATTTAGGACGACAATTTCTGAAATAGTAAAACTCAATAACTAGTGAAGATATAAATTTTGTAGGTCAGTAGTGTTAATTTGTAAAGTAATTAACCATGTAATAAAGTAATTAACAGAAGAAAATAAATATTTTTAACTATTTTTATTTGTGTGTAATGACCGTTGACACTTTATTTTAGTCCGCTTCTTTTTTTATTTTTTTATTTTTTTTGTTTCGTAGATAATAAAACCATTGCCATTGAGAAAGTAGGTTACATTACCATATTGTTATTAGATGTTACTAATGCATATTCTAAAAATATCATAAAAAAACACAATTAAATTTGTGTATTTTTAATATATTAAATATATTAAAAGTTTTAAATATTTTATTAGGATAAAATATATTTTGTTCCTAATATTTGTGATTTTTTTGAAAAATATCCCTATTATTTAGTTACAATTAATTTTATTTTTAACGTTTTCAATTTGTATCAAAATTATCCCTAAATGTTAATTCCATGTAAAATATTAGGGATAAAATTAAAAATTTTTAAGGATAATTTTGACACAAATAAGATACGTTAAGAATAAAATTGAACGCACCAAAAATGTTAGGGACAAAAAAAAAATTATACTTTACCCTTTTATTATTATGCTCTTAATTTCCGTTATTACTTATCAGGATATAACTTTTTTAGGAATAAATGGTCAAATTCATCCTTGAAATATTACTCATTCTCTAAATTGGTTTTTGAAAAAAATTTTAATCAAATTTTTCATTAAAAAATTTTAAATTAGTCACATTAGTTATGCCGTCATTTTCGTTACAAAAAGTGTCAAAATTTACTTATGTGACACATTAAGTAATACCACGTTGACCATAAAATTTACTAATGTGACACATTAAATGATACCACGTTGACCACATCACGCACTTGACAATTCTAATTAGCTGCTAACATGATAAGTTTATACAATTAAATGAAATCAAATCCAAATTAAGGAGGATCTTGAGATATTAAAAATTTTCAATTTGGATTTAATTTGATCTAATTTTATAAACATATCATATTAGCAATCAATTAGAATTATTAGGTATGTAATATGGTGTTACTTAACATACTATATTAGCAAACTTTGATGTCATAAAATTTAATTAAAAAATGGTGATTAACTTAAAATTTTTAAAAGACAAATTTAATTAAAAAATCTTTTAAGAATCAATTTAAAAATAAATAATTTTTTAGAGACGAAATTAACTATTTTTTTATTTTTTTAAAATCCATTTAGACTTATTATATAGTAATACTAAAACAACACATCAATTTGTACAAATTTTTAAATAAGTAAATGATGCAAAATTTAATTCTGAGACGTGAATATTTGTATAGTTGCATGCAAATGAAAAAAAAAATCAATTTTGTTCAGAATTATTATGCTAAATTAATGCAAAGGTCCTTATATTTTATTAAATTCGTAAATAAATCTCTATACTTCGCAAATTTGTAATAAGATTTTTATACTTTGTGATAGTTTTTAGTTAAACTTTAGTTGTCATGAAAAAGTTTTTTTTTTTTTTTTAATATTCTTAAGTATACATACTTGTAAGATTTATTTGTTATTTTTTTTTTCCGTTTTTTTGTCAACAAAATTAACTTTCAGGTACCATTTTAAAAATTTACTCTTTACTTTTAATATTGTTAGAATGATTATTAAAAATTTATAAATTATATTTGGTTTCACTTAAAATCTTAATTTGAAAACAATTTGATTTGATTTTATTATTTAAAAATACTTCTAACATTTAATTTTATTCAATTTTATTCTTAATATTTGCGGTGTATTTAATTTTATCCTTAATATTTTTTATTTGTGTAAAAACTATTTCTGAAAATTTTCATTTTTATCTTCAACATTTTACATGGAATTGATGTTTAGAGGTAATTTTGATACGAATAAAAAATGTTAGAGACAAAATTAAATGTAACTAAATATTAAAAATATTTTTCAAAAAATTTACAAATATTAAAAATAAAAAATATATTTTATTATAATAAAATATTTATATTTATTTTCTTCTATTAATACCCTAGAATAATTATTATTATCAAATGGTTAATTATTTTACAATTAACATTAGTGAATAGTAACTCTCAAATTACAAAACCTATATCTTCACTAGTTATTGGCCCCACTATTTCAGAAGTTGTCGTCCTGTATTAGCCCAGTCTTGCAGCAATTCTTCATAAGAGCTTAACACGTTGCATTCTACATGTGTAGAGAAGAATCTTGCAATCTATACAGTAGCAAAACCCATATTTTGAACTACATCACAAATGCAGTGATTTGGAACGTGGAAGTGTCTTTATCCACCTAACCGAGTTGGAAAAGACCGAAGTACTATCCAATCGTAGAAGTGGACACAAGATATAATTCGTCAAACTTAGGGATAAAAGAGCAATTTGTCGCCCACCATGGGCCAAAACTTTGCCCTGGCTTTCCACAAATCTTCTCTAGATAGGTGCGGCTCCTCTCTCACCACCAAGTTATTGCATAGCAGAACTGCATGCCAATTATGAGTGCATGACAACGCAACTTGCAGACCCTAGGCGAGAGTGCGGAGTACTATATTGGTAAAAACATGAAACACTTACAAATACTGAAAATACCTGGTAATTGAGGTGATAACTGGTTTTTAATGTTCATATTGCTGAACATCATCATGGCATACATTCTGAAATTTCCGAAAACTGTATATTTTAAAACTAGCCTTAAAATTTACAGTTCTAATCGTACATTATGAAAAAGGAAAACAAAATATTACATGGGGATAAGAGAGAAAATTTCTTCCAGCTAACACCATTATGTCGTCAGAAGCTGTTGATCAGAGAAAAAATTTCTTCCAGCTTTGATGCCCTCTATCTCCAATTTACTTTCAGATTCATGTGCATCAAGAAATACAGAAATTGGTCTGCTGCCACAATTAAACATAGTAATTACTTGGCATCAAAGTCTCCTCGCTGAACAATATACAATCACTGCCACATTTTCAGAAACATACACACTGCCACACTGATAGAGTAACAGCACTGATGGCTAAGGCCTTTGTGTCGAGTAAAGTCGCGTACAATGATCAAATAAGATCATGATATCTTATCATAGGTTATGTTTATATTTAGGTTATTGAAATTCAAATTCCTTTAAACCATTTTACCTATTATTATCCATATGATATACTCTCTTAACGGAAGTTTATATGAGCCTTCTCTATATATGTCCAAAGCCCCTGGAACAATATTCGACAATCTTTCTTTCGGTTGGGATCATCTCAACTTTCAGTCTAATTTAGATATTGTCAATCTCATGCATGTTATTTAATGCTGATATTTATTTAATACAAATACTTCGTTCTCTAATAGCACAAGAGCAACAAAAAAGCCGAAAAAAAAAACTCAAAAATAGAAAAAGAAAAGGGAAGAAAGGCAAAAATAAAAGCAAGTTTCAAGCAGTTTATAAGCCAAAAGAAAGAAGGTGAATGAATCATGAGAGCCAAAAGGGTTAATCCTAAGTGATCCGGAAAATAAGAACGAGAAAATCAACAATCTTACGAGCTATTTCAATTCACAATACTGTTTAACTTTAAAGTCAGCTTAGCTATATTTTCAAGTCCAATAAAGTTGTCTTTATATATAACTTACGCCTCACAAGGAATCGAGAAAATAGGAGTCCATGGACAGGAGATAATCATAAAGCAGTCAACATGGAAAGCAGGGACAGTGACTCAAGAAGACAAGACATTGATATGGACCATCAGAAAGACTTTAGTTAAAAGTGTATTAGCGAATTTCCGGACCCAAATATTTGATGAAACTACTTTTAATGTAACACAAGCATACAATTGGTCCTACAAAAGTAGTATACTAGTATTTCAAAAGCAATTATTGTTCCTAATGTTTGTTTATGGATGTCGTCACAAAGAAAAAGGAATCTTTTATCCAATAGTCTTAAACATCAAAGAATGTTTTGGGGAGCATTTAATCACTAATAAAAGTATGGCAATTATCTGGAGCCTATCTTCACTTTATATGAAATCTTTGCATCATGTAGATAATAATGTAGGAAGAAATGGCGCCCTAGGCAGGACGAAATCATATTTAAAAGGAAATAAAATTCAGGATTATCAAATACCTCTAATCAAATGCATAGGGATCATCTGCATAAGGGTTCAGAGACCCTTCTGAGAACAGATCACCAATATTAGAGGGACGAGGATGACCTTCTCCCTTCATGCTCTGCATAAAACAAAAACAATAATAAACAAAGTCTTGGCACAGCACGGAAGATGCAAAAGTTCATCACCTTATCCACCATGTTAATCGTGAATTCATTTCGAACCCATAAACAAAAATAAATAAAATTCATTTAGAAATAAAGGGAAAGAAAAAAAATAGAATAAACCTCTTTTTCCGTTTGATTAGCAGAGCAATAGCACTAAATAAAATAAATCAAATAAATTGCCTAGATAAATGGACCTAACAAATTAACAATTATTAAAAGAACAATAGTATGGTAAGAACTTGTCAAGACTCTTGAATGTCCTGAGAGCAGATAAATATTCTACATAGAAAATCAAGAAATAAAGGACCCAAAAGCAGCAACTTGTGTTAAATTAATTAATATAACCCTAAGATCGTATAACTCCTAATCATTGTCATTCTGGCAGCATCAACAGCGTAAGGCTAAGAACAAGATATAAGCCATAAGATCGTATAACTCCACCATGATATTTTCAAGCAATAAGGATAACAACAAGATATAAGCCATAAAGGAAGGGAAATTTCGGCTGAATTGGATACCTTGACAGCAGTTCCTGGGGTATTTGCTTTGGGGGTGTTTCTCTTTTGTTTTCTCGGGTCCTAATTAAGAGTAGAGATTCAATATTTACAGGCATGTAAGAAGCCAATGCACATGGAATCAGGGTCTGATGATGTATCAACGTAGCTCAGGTTTGTGAGAGAGAGAGATACATACCTCAAACATGACCGTACTTCTTGTTTTTCTTTTCTTTGTGATTGTTCTACCATTGGAAGTCTCGACTTCATACTCATGGCGAGTGACCTGCTCATTGTTTAAGGACCTTAGGCAATCTTACTAAATCATAAAGTTTAATTATATTATCTTGACTTATGTAATTGCTACAGTATAAGGGTGTCTCTTATTAATTTATTCATTTTATATGGAAGTAAATCACCTTTCTATGGTGCTTAGGGATATTTAATGCACTTCCAGTTTTTACATTCTCTACTGTCTTCAACAGCTTTGGTACTGGTGTTGTTTGTGTTGCGTCATAGTAAGGAGATTCCTATCAAGAGAAGGAAAAGACAAAATTGATTAGGTGACATGTTGATAACATAATATTAACATGTGATGAAGGAAGGAGAATGAAATTTATTTCTGTTGATTTTCATTCGTACTATTTCATGCTGATTTCTTTGGCCTCCACAAGAATTCCTTCTCTTAATTGATGTAATTGAGTAATCCTATCACATGCAGAAAAAACAAGTATATGATACATTTAAAAGATGATTAAAATTGCTCAAACTGAACTCAGACTCCACCAACTCTCAAATTTTTATCATATTCATATATTCAGTTCAGCACATTTGCCATTGATAGAAACTTCTTAGATCTCATAGTCACTCAAGTCCATTGTTTCAGGAATATTTATGACATAATGAAATAAGAATGTGTGCGTGCGTGTGTGTGTGTGTGTGAGAGAGAGAGAGAGAGAGAGAGAGAGAGAAGAAAACCATTATAACCTTAAAAGCATATAAAATTACTAAGTAGCATTAATCTTGTACATAATTTAGGAGCTCTGAACAACAGATGACAACAGTAATACTTATTAACTAATACTAAATATATTTTGGGTCCATATTACATTTGTCCAACATGACACCATTGGAGCTTTGATTTATTAGTGCAAAAAACCATCAATATTGATCTTTAACTTCAAAAATCAAATCAGCTAAAAGAAATTGCACCAAACAAATCTATCCAATAGCATGCTAGCTAGTAAATATTCATTACAGAAACGTTATGCTATCAACAACCAGATTATGCCTGTTTTATATGTGACAATATACCATGCAAAATGCTTATAAAGAACCATGGATCTTTATACCTAGATGATATAAAGGAAAAACTTATGATGCTACAATACAATTTCTTCACTTTTCCCAACAGTTCATAGCATAATATAAATCTATTTGTTTAATGGTTAAACCAAATGTATTCTTCTATAGTTGGGAACTTGCTACGGTAAGACAAACTTTGCAGAAAGTAACACACACATCCCCAATCTGAACATAATAAAAAAAATCACGTACCTGATTCTCTAAAAATAAAAATATATGCCAGTCATAAAAACATAGTTGGTGGCGATTAATATGAAAAATCTACGAGCAAAGTCACAAAAGCTATAAAAGTGCATGATTTATACAAAACTCTGACAAACATACTATCTTTACACCCAAACATGCAAATAAACTGATATGATATTTGATATATAAGACAGAAACAAACAAAATGATTGTTAAGTACACCAGCCAACCTGTTTTGAATTCACTTCTTGGTCCTCTTTTGGCTTGACGCTCATCACTTTCCACTGCAACTGCAGCAAAGCCCTTTGCCTGTCTTCCTGCAATATATTCCGAAGAAATTTAATTTATGCGATGAGATTAATTTGTTATGTTAGGTATTCCATACTTTGGTTTTCTGGAGATGCAACTCCTCTTCCAGCTTCTGACACTCATCTTCAAGTTCACACCTCAATGCTTTTATCTCAGCTTCATGTTCGCTCCTCAGAAACATCATTTTCTACATATTACAAGAGAATCAGCCGTAGAAGTAATTTCAAATATAAGCCGCATCATAGACCTAGTAGAGTGTTGTCTGTTTATTGGACCTCTCTGAGTTGATTTTCTGCCTCTAGTTGGGTATGCTTTAGCTGTTCATTGTGTTCAGCTATCATGGCTAGTTGCTTTTTGTCATGCTCCTGCTGCATTTTGGTTAACTGTACATTTTGAGCAGGAAATTAGCTGACCATGTAGTTTTTCAACTTGAGGTACAGTAAGTTTCACGAAAACAAAAGCAGTGATGCAACAACTGTCTAAAAATCAATACATAACCACCCATAAAAGAGTACAGGAATCAAATAGGTATCTACTCTGTAGTGTGATCAATTCAACTTTTCAATTATATATATATATATACGCACACAATTGAGTAAAGTTATTAATAATCACAAAGTAACTCAATATTATAAAAGAAGCATGGATCATTTTGGTGGAAACGGTATAAATAATATAGACCACCAAGAGACAATAAAACCTGGAGCAATTCTGAAATACTTAGAAATAATCAATATTTTTAAATTCATGTCCATTTTTTATGCATACAAGCCCAGCCTGTTCCTCCTGAATCCTTGCCAAATGCAGCCTAGATTCTTCTTTGCATTCTACCAGTTTCTGGTCACACTTTTTCTCAATTTCAGCAATAGCCATGTCAACCTGAAGGATCAAACAGATCAGAAATCTATCTGTGGCAATAATGTGTTATAATGGCTAACATATCATATCAAACCTTTTCTTTTTCCTTGTTAATGATTTCCATCTTCTCCAACTCATATTTCCTTCTAATGTCATTAATAGCCTGCTCAATTACAACAATGGTTAATGAGAAGTTACGGTACGATATATCCAGCACCTACAATAGATAACTAGCTATAATAACACCTGATCATTTCTTAGAGAGATTTCCTTCAAATGCCTTGACAATTCAAGCTGCTTGCTTTCTACCATTTGATCATATTGCTTTCTAGCTTCTGAAAGCTTACTTTCAGAAGCAGTCAGTAATGACTGGTTCTGCAAAAGAATACAAACATATTACAGACGAGTTAGGAATGTATAATGTCTACTATTTGTTTGCTTTTAAGACCTCTGTGATCTGGTCTTCCAGCTTCTTTTCCTTTTCCTTATACTGCAAAATATGCTGTTCTTTGTCCTCTAAGATATTATGAAGCCGTCTGACTTCTTCATGAAGAGAGTCTGCATTCTGCTCCAGCTTCATTCTCTCCTTTTGCAAAGTATCTATTTCCTCTGATTTCTTCGTTATCTCTTCTTGCAGTCTTTCAGTAATTTCTTTGCTTTCAGTCTCTAATGATGAAATTTTCAGCAATAAACCTTGCTGCAAGCATCAGTAACTATGATAAGTAGTGTGGCTATTTGTATTAGTAGGAGATTAACTATATAGTGAAATAACAAATAAGTGTCATACTGTTTGATTTTCTGATGATTTAGAATTTTCTAACAGAACTCTGGCTTTCTCCTCTAATTTGGAAATCATAAACTCTGCTTCTTCCCTTTTGGAGTTTAAACTTTCAGCATCCACCTCCAATTTTTTAATTCTCTCAGAAGCTAATAGACATTCCTCTGTATGCTGGGCTACAGTAGATTCTATGACTTTCTGAAGCTCATTCACTTTACTGCTTAACTCACAGTTTATCATTTGAATTGCATCCTTTTCTGATGCCATGGCCAAGAACTTATCATTAAGCTCACAATATTGCTTTTGAGCATGCTTAGAGAAAATGTCTCTCTCCTGTTGGACCAACTCAAAGCCACAAGCATAAAGAGAGTTCAGTTCATCAAACTTGCTTGAAAAGTTTAAGCTTTCTTTCTCTACATTTATCACATGTGCAGCCAAGGCCTGAAATGATCCTTCAAAGTCTTTGATTTTCAGGAGTGTAATGTCAAGTTTTTCAGTAAGCTCAGTGTTGGACAATTGAATATCACTCTTTTCTTTCTCCAGCTTATCTTGAATGGTCAAGTGATGCACAATTTCCTTGTCCTTGACTGTTAATTGAAGGTGAACCTCCCCCAACTTTGCATTCAATCTCTCTGTATCCAATTTACTAGCTGTTAGCAATTCTTCAAAGTTCTTTATCGAAGTATCTGCAAAAAAATTCATGATCCACAAAAGTATCAATTTAGTAGCAAGTCGACATATTTAGGCAAGTAGATATTACTTTATGTTCACATTTCAGTAACTGTGACATGAGAAGAAACCATTCCATGTCTTCTTTGAAAATCTTTCGTAACAAATCAAAATAACATTATTTAAACATCTTTGTCAGTCTCTAATTAATTCTTAAATTTCTTGTGATAAACATTCAGCACATGCCATGTAAATTCTCATCAATTATCATTTGCAACTGAATTGTCACCTTTCTCTTGAATAAGTTTGGCAACTCTGCTCTGTTCATCTCTGAGAAACTTCTCCCTTTCTTCGGCCATAAATTTGAGTTTCTCTAGCTCATTATCACCTATCACAGAAATAGGAGCATATTACATAATGGAACATCACAGATATATCACATCATTGATCGATAAGGTATATAACCTAAATCATTTGCCAAACTTTTAAACAAGCAAAAAGCACTTACGAGTTCTAATTGTTTCCTCTGCAGAATCTAGCTTCAAAGACAAACCTTCCATCTGTTTATTCAAGCTATCAAGAGCTTCCGAACTAGCTGACAGTTTATTTTCCAGAGTTTCCTTATCTCTCTCGGCTAACAAATTTTATAAAAGAAAAAAGACTAATTAAATGGGGGAAAGAGGAAGGACAAAAATGAGAAAACACGATGACATTGAATATTAATGTTTATACCTTCCTGAACAACACTAGCTAACTGTTGTAGAGTCTCTGTAAGCTGATCACATAGTGTCTTAGTCGACGAGAACTTAGATTCCAATCCCTTCCACAGTTTCTCATCTTCCTTCTGCTTGACCTTGAGCTTCGCGTTTTCGTTAAATGCGTTCTGCAACTTCTCTTCAAGTGCATGGACATGCTCCGTCGATTTCTTAAGCTTAGCATTCTGCACGATTACAGAAA
>NC_029788.2:39858526-39858835 GCF_000816755.2 Arachis ipaensis | reverse complement strand
ATTTCAACGTGTGCGCATTCCTCTCATCACATCTGAAGCAAAATCGCAAAAGGAAAGTTTTATCATACCGCAATTTCGAGATCGGTCTTTACCGAAGCTTGTTCCTTCACCAATTTCTCTACAACAGGAAGAAAGCGACGATGTACGGACACATTACGATCAAAAATGACGTAAAGTTAAGAATACCGAGAAAATCAGGAATATGAAGCTAGATTGGGATTAAAAAAAACCTGCTGTGAGCTTGAGATTCGCCAAACTCCCCGACGAAATGGAATCTGAGGAAGAGCGCGAAGAGAGCGATTGCGGCTT
>NC_029788.2:39846175-39858464 GCF_000816755.2 Arachis ipaensis | reverse complement strand
TTGGAGATTGGGTACGCTAGCCTCTTCATTTCGAAGATTAGAATCGGAATCGCAAACAAGAGAGCGAAGGTGAAATGAAACCTTAGAAATCTTAGAGAAGAAGGTGATTTCACTGTTATGGCTACTTAGAGGCTTCTCTTCGAAGCTACTCCAGGAGTGACGATTCAGAGTTCAGACGGTTATTTGAAAATGAAATTGCGCGCCATGGTGACGTGGGATTTTATACTGCCGCGAGCGTCAGCTTAGGCCTTTGGAGCAGACCGTTTAAACTTTAAACTACCTTGTGTTTTTTCTATTTTAAAAATAGAATTTAGAGTGATGTTATATGGACAAATTTTTTATAAGTAAGTTTAATTGAGTTGCTGCAAAGTTCAGCGATATTTTTGATATTAGGATCGTAGTGGTGTATGGCACCATCATGGGAGTGCAGGGTGTATCACACGGGCTGTGACCGCGCTGAGTAACATATCGGACGGTCCGATTTGAGGTATCGCAGGTACATAAATCGGACTGTTCGATTTGTGTATTACATGCCACGCGTTACACATGCAAAGCTTTCTAATGTAAAGTTTAAAGTTTGTTGATAATTATAAGTATCTAATAAATATAAATGTAAATTTATTTGTAAAATATATTTAGTATATTTTGACTAGTTAATAATATAGTTGTTAATATGATTAATTTTTACTGATTATGTGATTATGTGATGTGATATTGTGGATTTGATTTTGTCAAATTTAATTTGTTAATTAAATTTGGATATCTCTGTTTTGTTTAATGTCATATATGGCAACGTTTTGTAGGTTTACGAATGTTGGAATGCAACCACTTAATGCCGTTGAATTCATACAATCAAATTGTGGAGGGGCATTTACGGGAGACTAATTTTTATCACGTTTTTTAAATTAGAGTTGTCCAATGTCAGTCAGCATTGGTTAATGCTCTGATCAAGAGATGGCGCTCTGAGAGTCACACATTCCATTTTCAGGTTGGTGAGTATCCTGTGACGTTGGCGGACGTGGCACTAATTCATTGATCACGTATTTCATTTGAAATTGAACGAACCCACTAAATACAAATATAGGATATCCGTACAGAATATAAGACACTCTCCCAGATATTTGAGAATCCATCTTTTCATAAATTACACCTTTTAATTCTTCAAATGACAGTGTGAATGAAATTATAATATCTAATGAATTTTCACACACAAATTTTATTCCTTCAACTGTTTGTAATAAAATTTGACCACAATAATACACTTTTAATATAACTCTATCATCCATAATAACATACTCACATTGCACACTCTCAACTTTGGTATTAATCTTTTTCAAATAATAGAGAAGAAGAGAAACAGCAGATAGGAGCTTCGGAGATTTGAAGAAGGTAAGAAGGAGAAGATGAAGTGAAGACCTCGATGATGGAATTGGTATATATAAAGTTGAAATCGGACCATCCGACCGCCTGTTTGACTGGTTCAAATTTTTTAAAAAATAAATCAGACAGTCCGATTAGATGAACGGCCCGCCAAAAAAATTTGTGTGCATCAAATCGGTGGGTCCGATTTCATTGGCAAAAAAAAAATTGACCTCCAGCCTTGAAATCGGTGAGTCCGATTTCTTTGGACAAACAAACCTTCATTTTGTCTGCATGAAATAGGTGGGGTCCGATTTCTTTGCAAAAAAGTAAGCCCAGCACAAATCGGACGGTCTGATTTGTGTCCCTTCTCACCTCCAAAAAATCAGACCGTCTGATTTTTTCCCATCAGTTAACCGCCGTCACAATCGTGTAAAAGACCCCTAACTTCCATAACGCGGCGTTACACCAACACAGGTGTCATATTGAAAAAATTAGCCTACATCACTATTTCTTTTTTTTTTTTTTGCGCTTTCTGTAGCACACGAATTTTTGTTCGAGAGCACAAAAACTTATTGATATAGCACACAAATTTTTGAAGCATAACACATAAAATGTTGTACATAACACAAATTTATCGATGTAGAACAATTTTTTGCTATGAATATATTTTGTTAGTTGAGTAAGTCAATGTTCTAAGTACGTAGTTGTCCAAAATTTTCTATCTTGCATATAAAAAAATTCTATGCTATCCAATAAGATTTTTGTGTTGTTCACACAAATTTATGTATTATGCTTATTTTATTGATTGGGTGTCAATGTTTTGGACATGTGGTTCTTAAAAAAATTTTGTGCTATATACAAAGATTTGTGTGATGTGCACCAAAATTTATGTGTTAGCATCAAAATTTCTATGCTCTAATTTTCTAAATATTTATAAGAGAAGAAGATGATGATGAAAACGATGAGGACGATGATAATGATAATAAAAGAGGATGATGAGAAAAAAAGAGAAGAAATTAACAACAACATCAACAATAACATCAAGTAGAAGAATAGCCATGGTAACAACGACAATAACGACAGCAGTGGCAGCAGTGATGACGACGGCGGTGGCGACAATGACGACATCAACGACGTTGAAGAAGGAAGAAGAAACGTAAAAAGAGGAAGAAGAAGCAGCACCGAAGATCATTAAAGGAGAGAGAAAGTAGCGTGTGCTTTTATTTTGGATAAAGTACACTTTTTGTCCTTGAAGTTTGTTAAAAAAATTTTAAAATACCTTTAAGTTTTATTTTATTTCAATTTGTCCGAAAAATTTTCGATTTGTATTAAATATACTTCTAGTGGCTAATTTTTTTAAAAAATTAGGGCAAATTCAACAATTTCATAAGAACAATCTTCAAAATAAGCAAATCAACCATAATTTTTATGCATTATTGTTGGGTTGATGTTAAATTTTTTAAAAAATTAGCTATCAAGGATATATTTGGTGCATATAAAAAATTTTTGAGACAAAATTAGAACAAAATAAAATTTAGGAATATTTTTAAAACTTTTGTCAATTTTCAGGAACAAAAAAATATACTTTATCCTTTTAGTTTCAAATAATTTGGTTAGATTTTGTTATGAAAAAATTTAAACACTTAGTATTTTTGTAGAATTTAATACCACTTCAGTCAAAAATAAAATTTAATTATTCTATTAATCTTTATAATTTTATCAAAATTTCAATTAAATTTCTTTATTTTTTTTTTCAATGGAATCTTTACACCAATTTCTTTTTAATTAGATTTCTACCGTGACAGAAATATATTTTTCGTAGCCAAATTGAAGATTTTCTCATTTTTTTTGGAATTCTTAATTTCTCTCACTTCTATTTTTCATAAAGACAAAACTAACCCTCTAAATTTCCTAACTTAACACATTTTGCAACTTCACTATTTTCGGTCCTCCTCCTTCTTGCTCAGCTTCTTCTTCAACAATGGTGAAGGCAAAGGCAGAGTCCGAGTTATCAAATACGTGTGCATACTTGTGGCCACGAACTGCCATCTCGGGTATATGGAGAAGGATGAGATACGACGGCATGACTCCTTCAAAGCCTTCGAGGAGATTTGTTCAATCGCCTTCACAAAAGCGCGTCGACTTCCTCCTCCTCGCCGGAGACCTCTTCTACGAGAACAAGCCTTCTCGCTCCATGCTCGTCAAGGCCATCGAGATCCTCCACCACCACTGCCTCAAGGGCAATCCTGTCCCCTTCTAAGTCGTCAGCGAGCAGACTCTCAACTTCCAAAAGTCATCTGATTTCTCTCTCCAATCCCAATTATATTGATCTAATTTTTGTGAGCAATGATCCCAATTCCGAAGACATTCTCCCATCTTCTTCTTCTTTCACCCATGGATTTCAATTTTCTTCTACAAAGATGTATCTTTTATTTTATTTTCATTTATAAATCAATCAAGATGCAAAATTTTCAATTTAGTCGTTTTATGTCTATTGTCATTTTTTGTTTCAAACAAAAATTAGATTTTTGGTTGGTGGCGGTGGTGGAAAATGGATCTGATATCTTGCACACAAAAATGGATGTCAATTGGTGGATTCATGTTATCAAAGGCTATGGTACAATTATGCAAAACAATTTGAATTTCTATATTTCGGCGCCATTATTTTGTTAAAAAAAAGATCTTTTTTCAAATGAAAAAAAAAAGATCTTTTTTTTTTATTTTTTTAACGTGTTTGGTAAATTTTTAGTAGTAAAAGTAAAAGCACTAGTAAAATCAAAAATAGATTTTTTTTTAAGACGGTATTTACATCTTTTTTTAAAAGATCTTTTTTCCTTAAAAAAAAGATGTTTTTCATGTAATAAATAAACAAAAAAGTATTTTTATATTGTTTGGGTGAGCTTCTAAGAAAAGATCTTTTTTCGAGTTATCTTTTTTTAAAAGATCTTATAGAGAAGTAAAAGTAATTTTATGTTTGGATATCTCATGTAAAAAGGTCTTTTTATCAGTCAATTATGTTTGGGTATAACAATATAAAAGTACTTTTTTGTTTATTTATTACATGAAAAAATCATTTTTTTAAGGAAAAAAGATCTTTTAAAAAAAGATGTAAATTACAGCTTCTCAAAAAAGATCTTTTTTTGATTTTACTAGTGCTTTTACTTTTACTACTAGAAATTTGCCAAACACGTTAAAAAATAAAAAAAAGATCTTTTTTCATTGAAAAAAGATCTTTTTTTAACAAAATAATGGCGCCCAAACATGCACATAATTGATTGATAAACTCATAAGATTTTTTAAAAAAGATAACTCAATGAAATTAAAGGAAAAATAAGGTAGTTGATTTTGATCCATGAGTATAAGAAGCAAACAGAAGAAAAAAAATAAGTTAGGGAGAGGCGAGAAGAGTTAAAACTCTAGTGAATGCTTTGTAATTTTATAGAGTAAATAATAGGTATGATGGTAAATTTACTCATTCTTAATGTTTTTGCTAACCATTGTTATTAAAAGGGACCTAATTAAAAAAATATTAATGCAGAGACTTAATTAAAAAAAAAGTGTAGAAACTTAATTTAAAATTTAACGAAATTATAGGGGTCAATAAAGTAATTAAACTTAAAAATAACTACCTATCACATTGACTCTGTGAATAGTTATCTAAAAAACGGATGTGATAACACGATTATATAAAACGCTTTATACTGTCGGTGCATCAAAATTAAACTCTTATAAATATTAAAAAGATAAATTTTAAAATATTTTTTATTTAGAAATTAAGAGAATAATTAAGTTAATGAGTTAGGATATTTTTTTATTTTTTTGAAAATTAAAAACTATGAAAATAATAACCGTTGTTAAAAATAATTATGAAAGATACAAATGATAAATAAGTATCTAAAAGATAATAAGATTAGTTAATACTCAATTTGATCCCTAAACTTACATGCATTAGTTCGTGAAGTTTCAATTGCCTCTCTTTAGTCCCCAAATTTTACAAACGTGACTCACATTAGTTCGTAGATAATTTCCGACACAAAAATATTAATAAAGTACTGACATGGACAACCAAATGTCATGCTAGAACTTGTAAAACGATGCTGTTTAGTTTTGGCGCTCAAATAGTCCAAAACAACGTCGGATTACTTGTTTTAGAAGAAAAAATTTCAATAAATACCACTTACAATATTTTTTGGGGCTATTTGAGAGCCAAAACAAAAATGACATCGTTTTACAGAGTCTAACGTAACATCCGGCTGTTGATGTTAGTGCGTGTTTTGTCAACGTTTGTACATCGAAAATTATCCCAAGGAATAACATGAGTCACATTCGCAAAGTTTAGAAACTAAATAGAGGCAAATGAAATTTTAGAGGCTAAATTGAGACTCGCATGCAAGTTAAGGGAGCAAAATGAGTATTATCTCATAATCAGATATTAGATATATATTTTCAAACAATTTAAAATAATAAATTTTGATGTAATTTGTCAATGAGTTATAGCTCAAATGGCATAATCTCTCTATACTAATCTAAGAGGTCGCAGGTTCGAATTTTCCTATTTTTGGTTTAAAACAAATTGATGTAATTTTTTACAAGTATTATTACAAAGAATTTAATTTTGATGTACTCTTAACCTAAGAAACGTTTAGGATACATCATGTAATATAACAAAACTAGCGGTGGCAAAACGGGTCGAACCCGTCGGGTTAAACCGCCAAAAAAGACGGGTCGGGCCGAGATTTTGAACCCGTCAAATTTTAAAAAAACCGCCTAAACCGCACTGCCAAACTCGCGGGCCAGGGCGGGGCGGGACGGGCTGCCATCTTATTTTTAAGGGCATTTTTGTAATTTTACATATCATATAAATAAAAATTTTTTACTTTTCCTTCCCACAACCAACACAGCCGGCCCTAATTTTGCTTCCCTGACCTTGACTCCTTGAGAGAACGAGAGTTGAGAGTGAGACCCTGAGTCCCTGTCCCTGACCCTCGCCTCAAGGCCTCGACTTCCTTCAGTAGCTCATCGTCGTCGGTCTCCCAGTCGCCAGTCGTTGTCTCATCATCACGATTCTTGCCAGTCCTCACCGAATCGCACTTCTGGCGGCGCTGTTTGGTCTTGTCTCTACTCTATCCTCTACTCATCTCTCCTCCTTTGCAGCTCATCGTCGTCGGCCTCTCAGTCGCCGGTCCCTGTCTCATCACGATTCGTGCCAGTCCTCACCGAATCGCACTCCCGGCGGCGCTGTTTGGTCTTGCCTCTACTCTATCCTCTGCTCATCTCTCCTCCTTGGCTCCTTTGCCTCTCGGGCCTCGACGGTTGTGTCTGGCCTCCGGTGGAATCCCGGCACGCTCCTCTCTCCTCCTCTGCTTCTTGGCGGCTGTGTCTCATACTTTCAGTAAGTGAAGATTTTTATCTTCTTTTTTTTTTTAAATAAGGAACTGTGATTACAATTTACCTATTCTTTGTTTTTGTTAGGGCTCTATCATATAATCATATATTCATGTGTTTGTGGCTATGGACAGCTTGTTTCATGCTTTTCAAATTTTTTGTGAATTTGTTTAACTGATATTTGTTTTATTGGACAGATTCTTTCATGCTTTTGTGGACAGCTTCTTTTTCCTATTTTTAAAATGCTAACTAACTTCTAATTTATGAATGAAGTCAAACAACGAAACTAGTTTGGTGGCTTGGTAGCTTGATTGAATATGCTATTGACTGTTTATTCTTAATTTCTTATTTATGTTGATATGTTTTTTTTTATATGCATTCTGTTTTAGTTCGTTGCTTTACTGCTTTTTGCCTTTTTGAGATGCTTGGTGCATTTGTTTCAATGTAAAATTATCGAAAATTATTGATGGTTCAGGTCTGATGCTTAGCTTCTTTCATACTTGTTCTGATGTATTTGTGTTATTTAGGTTGAGTTATTGATTTTGTTATGGATAACTCTTTCTCTATGGAAGTTGATGGTGGGAATGTAACACAAAATTTGGATATTCTTCTAATTGTAGGTGAAGATGAAGATGTGAATTCTCAAGATACTAGGTGAGGCGGTGTTTCAACTTCCGAATCAGATTCAAATTTTATTGATTTGGAAGTTGATAATTGATTTATGTGGATTGATTTAAGGATTTTTTCGGGTGTCTTGTTGATTTATAAATTATGTTGTGTGTTTTGTTTTAATTATAATAAAATTTATGTGTGGATTATGTGTTTGTTTTATTATTGTTATGCACTTATGTTTGAGACTTTGATACTTATTATTTGTTATGTTATTTTCAATGAAAAAAGTTATAATGGTTAATTATAAATTTTTTTAGGATTAATAATTAATTTAAGATATTACTTTATATGTTAAAAAACTATATGTGCGTTAAATTTTATAAAACGTCAATGATATTTTCTTTTAAATTAATTTATAAATTTTTTTAGATTTGTGTCTTTTGAAAAGTAAAAAAAAAAAATATAGTAGAATAAAATTTACCTAAAACCAAATAACATAGTGTAACACACATCTTTGATCAATATTAAAAAAAATTAGCCTAATTATGTATATAAAATCCTAAAAAATACAGTTCTATCTTTTTTAATTAAGTTAGCTTTAAAATACCAATAATATTTTTTCATGTGCTACTTTTAATCTAAAATCCTAGAAAAAATTGATTTAAAATGTTATAATGTTATTATATTGACACACCACTTTATTTTTGTATGATAAATACAAGTACATTTTTATACAAAGTATTTAAAGTATATAAAAATGTACTCCTATTATAAAAAAATATTTAAAAAGTCATTAAATTTTTATATGTTATTAAAATTTAATAAATACAAGTACATTTTTATATGTTATTTTTAATTCAATGTACTAATAGGAGTTAAAATTAATTTATATTTAATAATTTTATACTAAAATTAATTTACTATAATCTTGTTTTATACTTCTTTTAGTATATATTTTTTATATTATATAGTATTTTTTCTAGTATCTTATTGTATAATGTGTAATTAGCCATTTGATTCAAAATGTGAGTAATTCGAATCAATTTGATTCGAACTTCCCCCTACTCACGTGTTCCTACTAATTCGAATTGAGACAATTCGAATTATACTTTTATAATTCGTTCCAAGTTGATTCGAATTACTTGTACGCAATGGTTGGGAATAATTCCTTACATGTTGATTCGAATTACGTGTTGCCAATTTTTTCGAGTAATTCGAGTTATATCAATTCGAATTACGTTGAAAACTAATTCGAATTGTATTGATTCGAATTACATATATTTGCTCTTTGGTGGATTGATGTATCAGAATTTCGTTTAGCTGATTTGGGTAATTTTAAACCCCTTGTACATATAGGTTTTTTACCCTTATTATTTATGTTATTTTCAATGAAAAAAGTTATAATGGTTAATTATAAATTTTTTTAGGATTAATAATTAATTTAAGATATTACTTTATATGTTAAAAAACTATTTCGATGAAAGGACATAAAACTCTAGACTTATGTATCCAATCAATTTCAAGAGTATTGGACATGGATACGATATGGATATATCAAAGTTTCATACGTATCCATGTTTTTTAGCTCTCAGTATAAAATATTTTACACAATCGTTTAATTATATCTATTTTTTATGATTATTTATATTATTAATGTAAAATATAGATATTTTTATTGACATGTGCTATTTAAACTATTTTACGGTAAAAATATATTAAAATTAAATTCTATTACAAAAATAAAATATTTTTATTTTTAAAATTTAGTAATTTTTATGTCAAACGGGCTTTTTTTTTATTTTTTTGAATAATAATTTTTTTTTTAAAAAATAAAAAATAACTAGAGATGAAGTGTCTCTCTATTATTTTATATGTATCTTTTAAATAATTATCCAAATGTTTCACAAAAATTTGAATCAAAAGCACAAAATTTTGGATAAATTCAAAAGTCATTTGCCGTTAATAAATATATATGATCCCTGTTTTTGTTATTTTTGAAGTTTTTATTTATTTTGTACATACTTTTTTAGATGACTAAAATGATAATAAATAAGTTTTTTATAACAATTCGAATTTTTGAAAATTGAATAATGAGTTATTTATGATTTATTATTTTATTTAAAAAAATTTATTTTTCTAAAGTAATTAAATTAAATTTTATGATATTTGATATATATAACCAATTTCATTAAGTGAACAAACGAAAGAAATAAATGTGGCTATATATATATATATATGATCATGACACGTATACTTCCTTTATTTATTAACTAATGACATTTGAATATTAATCATCATCAATCACCTTCATAACTTTCATGAAAAAGTCTAGCGTACCAACAACTTTTGTATTTTATAGTTAGTATTTAATCATAAAAAAAAAAGTGAGTGATCTCTCACTATTAAATGTAATCTCACACCATTAAAAACATTATTGATAACCAATTGATGATTATAAAATACAAAAATTACTGACTCCTAACACTCCTCAACTCTCATCTCTCATCCGATATGAATAAATATCGGTACTCTTCGGTGAACTTAGCTTTACTAATACTTCATCGTATATCTTCAATCATTATGTTACTAATGTCATTTATATTAGTAGCTCATATATATTTATCCTTATATATTATTACTTGTGTTTTAATATATCTAGTTTTCATAGTTATCCGTTTAAGATATTTATAATTTGAATCACTGACTCAGCAGCCTAAACACGCGACACCCAACCCCTCATTAAAGACATCATCACTTATCATTAAGCATCCTCATTAATCTCTCTTCATGTTAACCGAACCATACAAGAAAAAGAAAAAGAAAGAACCGAGAGAGAGAAACGAGAAACCTCCATGAACTCAAAGCTTTCGAGTCCGATTTCTTTAAATTCGTAACTCCAATAAAAAATCTAATTCGATAAAAGTGTTCATATTCTCCTTCTCTACACGTTGGTACTACTTTTATCCGATAAAAGTTGACGGTGATGTAGCTCCTCTTTCCTTGAATTTTGACCAATTAGAGTTTATGAGGCACAGATAATTTCTGACATTTTCTTCTTCAGCAGCTCGGTCAAAAAGCTTTTCCAGAATTTTCATCGTTGTGATTTCTGTACAGAGGTAGGGTTTGGTAATTTTATAATAATTAAATGTGAATTTGATAAGTGAATGTTGATTTGGTTGATTATTGTTTGAGTTTAAATGAGTTTATATTGAATTATTATTGTTGTTTGTGATTTGTTGGTTTGACTATGAGGAACAGCTCAGTTGTGGTTGTTTTAATGGTTTTGGAACTATTGTGATGTGATATTTTGAGGAAATTGATGAGATTTGATTGTTGAAAGATTAAATTAAAAGTTGAGAAAAATCGGTAACCGAAAGACTTGAAAACGGATTAAAATACAAGTAATATTTTGAAAGGAGAGGGCTAAGGGTTTCGATTTTGATATAAGAGAAAGATTAGTAATTAAATTGTATTTTTGAAGGGATAAAAATGGATATTTTGTAAAAGATTAGGGTTATTTTTATAAATATGAAAATAAGTGAGGGTTCAAATATAATTTTATAAANACAAATAGAATGGTCTTAAAAGCTTTAGAAAACGCAGACTTAATTAAAGAACTTTATAATTCTTTTTCATAAGACACTTAGAGAAAAGCGAAGGAATAATGCGAAGACAGTTTATATTGTAGAATGATAAGAAAGAAAAGAAAGAACCAAAAGAAAATGAGATAAGCAAAGATATGGTGGTGAGTCCATCGAGATTTGCTTTCCAGAGATACATCGGCCAATCTAGGGAATGGTTGCACCTGTAAGACAGGTGATGCTTACAGAGGTTATATCTGCATACATCGGCTCAAGAGAGTCGCACCTGTAAGACAGAGGTTACTTATAAAGGTTATGGCACTGGAAGCCAAACTCAGACAAAGGTTGCTGAGTTAAGTGGAAATATAATTCAATAAAGAACAGAGGACAAAAGAATTAAAAGAATAAAAGAAACTAATGAACGTCTATCACAGTAGAGCAGATAGAAAAGAATGTATTAATTAAAGGGAACTCTACCGCAGTAGAGTAGAGAGCGAAAATTGAAAAGAAATTGAATGATATTGGGCCTTAGTGCCAAGTGTTTAGTAAGGACGGCGATGCGTAATACTCACTTGATACTGTAAGTACGGCTCAATGAGGACGGCGATGCGTAACGCTAACTGGAGACCGAAAGGAAGGTTCCCCCATGAGGACGGCGATACGTAACGCTCATGGAGGGGACGTTGACTGAGATAAGGACGGCGGTATGAAACGCTTATCTCAGGACCAGTGTCGGGAATCGGGCAACAAACTGACACATGAGCTCCTGTATACGACTAGACATGCATCATACTTGTTTGCGCATATTTGTTTGTGATTGTGTTTCCTATGATTGTATGTGCTTGTGATTGGATTCTATGTTCTGTAATTATTGAGTTGGATTATACTTTGTTGACTGTTGTTATTAACTAAGAACATAATGAAACGAACTTAACTTCTATCTCCAATGCTACTAAGAACTCCCCAGTTCTTACCCTCTATCTCCACCCCCTTTCAGCTACAGGTGCGAAGGCTTAGTGCGGAACTACAAGAACATAGAAGATTATGTTTACAAGATGAGTTGTTAGATTTTATTTTCCCCTCCTCATTTACTGTTTTAGTTTTTAAAGGGGTAGAAATTGTATTTGAGGATCTTTGAGTAAGTATATGTATATAATGTTACGTGGATATATATAATTTTGTGATTAAATGATTTAAAGTATCGACTCTTCGTTTTCTTGGTGAAAGTATCGGTTCATATTCGCGAAGGCTCAATATTAAATAAACATAATATATAATTAAAGGAATAGAGGTAAGTAGCGCTCAAATTTTTAGTACGATCATGAGGTGCTAAAAGTTAGAGTATTACA
>NC_029788.2:39839900-39845906 GCF_000816755.2 Arachis ipaensis | reverse complement strand
GAGATCACTAAAAAAAATTTAAAAATCTAAAAAAATTACAACATAGAGAAAAAAAATTTATGTGACAATAAAGTAATAAATGAAATGTTAATTTTTAGTTGTAGTAAAACTTGGGTATCAATTTTTATATAAATAAAATAATTAGATAAATAGATAAATAGATAGATCACCAAAATGGTATTGAAAAGTTCATTTGTTGAATAATCTTAAAAAATACAAATAACAAATAAACTGTTGAAAAATTAAAAAATGTAATAAAAATAAGAGTAAAGGACAAATACGTTCCTAACCTTTTTTCCATAGACATTTTAGTCCCTAAGGAATGGAAAATACATTCATGTCCCTGAACCCTCGGAGATGTGGACATATTTATCCCTCCGTTAAAGTCACTCTGTTGGGCCTGACGGAAAATGCTGACGTGGCACTGACTTGACCGTTACGGGCTGACACGTGGGATGGGATTTTGAAAAGAGGATGAATTAGTCCCCAGGAACCAAAACATCATCGTTTCTCCCCCATCCCCAATCTATTAAATCCTTGAGCCCTAATCCTTCGATTGCAGTGGGAGGGTGAAGTGGGTGAAGGAAGAAAGGGAGCATTCCGGCCTATGGCATCCGATGGAGTATCATCAAGCTCGAGAAGAAGCAGAGTTGGAGGAAGACAAGACCAGTTCAGTGCGTGCTCAGTTCAGAACGGGAAGGATGGAAAATATGGTGTCTCACAAAAGTGCTTCTGTAGAGAAAATGCAGTGCTGTTCATGTCGAGGACGAGCAGTAATTCTAATAGACTGTTTCTGTGATGTCTCTTTTATAAGGTATGCAAAGCAAATCTGTGTAACTCTGTTTGTATTAAGGTTTATCCCCAATTCCAGAATTCTTTTGAGTTTTGAGGATTTTTGTGTAGGTAAGACAACCATATTGCAAGTTTTTTTTTGTGATTGGATGAGCACATTGCAAGTCTTGGTGTTGGTGTTACAAGGTATCCGGGGGAGGAGCAAATTTTTTATGGTGAAGAGCATCAGTAGAATAAAGACATGAAAAACAAGATAACGTTGTTGTAGAAGAGGATAGTAGCATTAGAGGTGAAAAAAATTCTAATAGGGTGGAGTATATGTGTGATGTTCATTGTCCTGATTATTGCTATTTTAAGTTGTAAGAAATGATGTAAGAAATGATCAATGGCTGAAAATGAAATGTATAAATGATTTGTATATCTGGTATCATTTTTAGGCATGTATGTTACTATGTATGTATGAAATGAAAGCAGACAAAATCACAGGAAATCAAACATTCAACTAGTGATATTAAGGGTGTAAAATTAAACCTTCATCATCTGAACTGACACCAAAATAAAAGGAAACCAGTTTGCTAGTTATGTCTATACATGTATGGCATGCTACCATTAAAGGAATTTGTATCTGGAATTTGCCATTAACGGTTATATGGGGTCACATTTAAACCAAAAAATTCATAATTTCGTGAGTCTTCACTCATTAGATGCCTTAGATGTTGGGTCACTTGGTACAGTTGGCAGTGGAGCCTTCTGATTGTGTGCAGCAGTTTGGGTGTTAGATGAAGTTGTTCTTTCGGAGAGTTCCTGAGCTGGTGCACCTTGCTGTGTGTTAGATGGTCCTTGAACCAGTGGAGCCGACGACCTGAAAATCTTCTGCTTTGGTCTGAATTTTGATGGTTTCGGCCGACTTGTGTTATTTACCATGGATGGAGCCTTGCCTGGAGCTTTAAACGGAGGGGTTGAAGTCGGGGCCGGTGGCTTGAATGGAGTGACTGTTGGCCCTAGTGGTGCTATGACAAGGATGGATCTAGTAAACCTGGTTGAAACTAGTGCAACTTTTTCCTGACTTGGTCGAGCTACACTTAGAACCTGCACGCAAGACACCAAACCGTGACCAAAAATAAAGCACATCAAGAGGGATTTAATCAATGCATATATGAAACTTATCACAAAGACAAACAACTGCATAATTACATTAGTTGCTTGTTGCTGGGGTGTTGTGTTGCCTGGTTGGCTGCTTGAAGAATCCTAGACATATAAGTGACAAGGATTAACAGTTTAATAACAAGACAGATTAGTCCCTTAAGTATTGTTCAATAAGACAAATTGATCCTTGACGAATATGGTACTAAGACTCATTCACCCCTAAGGTATATGCCACTAAGATAGATCAATCCCTGACAAGCTTAATGCTAATTCAGAATTATTGCAGGAGTGTATAGTCAAAACTAGCTATAAATAAAGTGATATTATCTCTGGTGGAGGAGCTGACTGGGACAAAGGAAGCACAACCAGTGGTTGAGAGCTGCTTCCTGCCTTCTTCTTAGGCTTCTTTATTTTCGGCCTCCAATTGGGATTTAATGGAGCTCCCTTACAGGTTTTGTAATTGTAGCCCTTTTCACCATACTTGCTGCAAGCCACAGAGAATGACTTCTTCAATTTTTTCCCTTGCATCAATGGCTCAGCAGGATCTTTCTACCTATTGAGAACTTTTGGCCGGCCAATTGGTCTCTTGATGATGGGTGGGTCTGG
Source organism: Arachis ipaensis (assembly GCF_000816755.2). Classification (NCBI taxonomy): domain Eukaryota; kingdom Viridiplantae; phylum Streptophyta; class Magnoliopsida; order Fabales; family Fabaceae; genus Arachis; species Arachis ipaensis. The sequence continues at coordinate 39,843,362 of NC_029788.2, read as the reverse complement.
CTGTGAAAAGTCAGTTCGGGGCCAGAATTCTGCACTGGGGACTGGTTTAATGCAGTGTGTATACGTCCTCTTGATTGATTCCATACATAACTAGGGGTGCACATAATCCTCTGCCTTGTCACGTTTCTTCCCAATAGCAGCAAGTGCATGTATGCATGGCATGCCTGAGATAATGAAGTAAGCAATTTCAGTGGTGATCAAATAATTAACAACATAGTGAATGAACTACAATGATTATAGTTTGTACCAGTGAGTTGCCATCAGTTGCAGGAGCAGGTATACTTAATGAGGTCTACATCAACCTTGCTAGCTTTGCGGCTCACCTCAAACCTTTTCCTTTCGTTGGCTCCAACCCATTCTACCGTCCACTTAGTGCTAAGGTTGATTAATCTCTCCATTCTCTTTTGCTGGACTGGTGCTAACTTGTCAAGTTGGTTGTCTAACATTCGCTTGTGATGATTCACCATCCTCCTCATCAGGTAACACCTGATTTCTTCACACATGGTGAGAATTGGCTTGCGTCAGTAGTTCACAATTTTGGCATTAAACACCTCACACATGTTATTTGTGAGGTTATCAATCTTTGCCCCATGCGAGAAGTAAGCCTTTACCCATGTTTTTGGATGAGGTAATCCCAAGCACCCTGGTTCACTGCCTTCAACCTTTCCATACATTCTTTGAATTCCGCAACTGTAGTATATCTGGCACACTCCCATACAACCTCTCTTATGTACAAGTCCTTGAGCCGGTTTATGAAATTTTTCCACATGTGCATGACGCAGTTGCGTAGCTTTGCATGTGACATGACCTCCTTTAAGGCAGGGAGTAAACCCTGCATTGAATGGTGGCAGGAAATATTTTCATAATGGAATAGCAATGCAGTCAAGAAATATAATATCTGAAGTGTACATGACTATACAATGAGTACATCTTACCTTCTGTTAGTCCGATATGAAGTTCCAGCCGTGATTTGCATCATCTCTTATGTCGTCCTGAAGATTAGTCAGGAACCACTTTCAGGCATCCTTGGTCTTAGCCCCGACTACCCCGTATGCAACAACATAAAATTGATTGTTTGCGTCTTGCGCAACTGCTGCTAGAAGCCAGCCCATGTAATATGTTTTCAGAAAACAAACATCCAGGTGCAGCAAAGGCCTGCACCCATCTTTGAACCCTCTCTTACAAGCATCTAAGCATATGTATAATTTGTCAAACACAGGGGGGCTTCTAGAATTGGCATGACCTCCAGCCTTGCGGATGATCCTGGATTACTACTCAGAATCTGCTCACAATTGTCCCTCGTTCTCTTGTATTGTTCCTTCTCATTTCTCATTATCTTATCCCTGGCCTCCACTACTGCTCTATACACCATCTTAGGATGGGGAGATGATGAAAATTCCTCTCTTAGGAATTCAGTTGCCTCTCTTGTGTTCATGTGTTGTTGGGTAGCCATCCGCTTCTCAATTTTTCTGCTGATCCAATGCTGGTTAGCTGCATTGCTCCCTAAATCCCTTGCACAAGTATGTTCTGGCTGGTACATCTTGACTTGGTAACACTGTAAGGTTTTTTTGTATAACAAATGAACCAAGAACGGACACTCATCATCCTTACAGCCCACTTTGATCCTCTCCCTATCATTCTTGATCCACTTCAACTCCCTCCCCTTGGTAATGAATGAGTCCTTTACCACATCTTTAAACCTTTTAATAGTTGCAAACCTCGTTCCTAACTCAAATCTACCCTCACCGTGAGCACAGTCATCATCAAACTCTGGAAATTTGTGGCTGTTACCTTCATCCTAGGATGATATATGGATGTATACAAATCCTCGGACTCGTACTCAAACATGATTTTCTCAAGCTCTGTGGGGACTTCACTGACATAGAATCCCCTGCCACTGCATTATCTGGCACCACTTCAGGTCTATTGGCACCACCTCCTTGATCATTCGATCCATCAGCCTCCTGCAACCCACCATCACCACCTGCTCCTGTTTTAGCGTGCCCACTGTTTTCTCCTCTTGCATTCCCCCTCGCACCATATTGCAGCTTCTTCTTTCCCATCTTAGATTTTCCCTTCAACCCTTGCCCCTTTGCAACCGGCTTCTTGGGGGTCACCACCTTCTTTCTTCCTTTCATTCCTCTTTTTCTCTTGCCACCAGCAGCCCTCTATTACTGTCAGAATCAGTACCTTCACTCTCAAACCTAGCTGGTGGAGGTTTATACAAGACATCTTCCGTGCTCTCATACCCGTCATCCGATGAAGAGGAAGTATTTAGTTCCTCTGAAATTTCATCCACATCCACTTTGTCATCACCACTCTTGCCAGCATCATCTACAACCTTTGGAGCATCAACGGGGTGATCAAAGTATATGTGGAATTCAAGAGACAGTTGGTTCTTCAATAAGTTCTCTCGCATTGCATTGATCCCTGCGTCCCCATCTAACACGTTCATCCCAGACTCAATGTCGGCACTTGTTCAATCATACCAGTATACTGTCTTGTATGACTGGTATCCCAAACCCTTAAATAACGTTACAAGGTCTCCGAAGTTTGCAAAGTCTAGGTCCATCTCAAGGAACCTCTCTTCCTTACCATTTCGATAAATCAGGGCACCATCACTTCTTCTCACGAAGTTGCCTCCATGATGAAAAACCGGCACCACAAAAATATCAACCATCTGAAATTGATCAACGAACAACTATGTGTCATTATTAGGATAGATTCAAAATTCATGAATGAAACCCCGCTGCCCTAACACAATCCCTCCTACTAGTCCTACACACGACGTTCTAAAAGCAATTTTTACACCACATTGCACCACTGTTACACACACTATCAATATGCACACAAGATGACTTCACCCTTAGTACATACATCAATAACAGAAACTTCATCGCTAAGCAAGGCAATCTTACCTTCTCACGAAGACGACAGTGATGACCTCAACAATAACCTTCTTTCTTGCCTCCGATAGCAACTTCACCCCACATCGATTGCTCTTCTACGTAGTGCAATTTTTGGAGGGAGAAACAAGGAGGAGGGAGTCTGAACGTTTGCCTTTTTAGTGTTTTCAGTAATTCAGAAACTCATACATGGGTGTTATGGGTATTGCGTATGTGAATTAAGGTGTGTTTCGAGGGTTGGAGGAGAAATAGCGACGTTTTGGTTCCTGGAGACTAATTCGTCCTCTTTTCAAAAGCCCTTCCCACGTATCAATCCCGTAACGGCCAGGTCAGCGTCACGAGAGCCACATCAGTCTTTTCTGTCAGGCCCAATGGAGTGACTTTAATGGAGGGGTAAATATATCCATATCTCCGAGAGGTCAGGGACATGAATATATTTTCCATTCTTCGGTGACGAAAATGTCCATAGAAAAAAAGGTTAGGGACGTATTTGTCCTTTACTCTAAAAATAATTAGATATTAAAAATATATATTCTCAAAAAAATTTTTTAGAAAT
>NC_029788.2:39834668-39839818 GCF_000816755.2 Arachis ipaensis | reverse complement strand
AAAATTCGGATCAAATAAAAAAATTGTTTGCTAAATAAAAAATCCTTTACCCTTTATAAAAAATAAAAATAATATTTAATTTGGTCCTTCAACTTACACGTGAGTTTTAATTTAAGTCTTAAAATTTTAATTGTCTTTATTTAGTCTTCAAATTCTACAAATGTAACTTATATTAGTCTTGGTTATGGAATAATTTTCGATCCACAAACGTTAACAAAATGCTGATATGAACAACTGAATGTGATGTTAGACTTTGTAAACCAATATTATTTTTATTTTAGCACTCAAATAATCCAAAAAATATTGTAATTGGATATTATTTTTAAGTTATTTAAACACTAAAATTAAAACAATGTCATTTTATAAATTTCAGTTTGATTATCATGTCAGCACTTCATTAACGATATTATGCGAAAACTTGTCTTAGATCAATGTCACATCTATAAAATTTAAAAACTAAAAAAAATAATTAAATTGAAGTTCGAACACAAATTCAAGAACTAATTAAGTATTAATTCTTTTTTATTTTTTGAGGAAAACAACTGTGATTACCGATTACTCATTAGCCATCCTTCTGGTTACAAAACATACAAATCAAATGACCATATTATCCTTTGGGGTTTGAGGGAGGGGTTTAAAAGACCTATTTCGACTTCTCTTGTCTACTCCGTTTGCTGCTACTATGAACTCTGCGTAGCAAAGACCACACAGTGACTGAGTGAGGGTTTCGTTAAGAAGCTTCCAGAACAATGGAAGGCCAATCCTACGCCCGCATGCCGCGCGTGAAGATCCGCGAGCTGAGGGACGACTACGCGCGCTTCGAGCTCCGCGACACCGACGCCTCCATCGCCAATGCGCTCCGGCGCGTGATGATCGCCGAGGTCCCAACCATCGCCATCGACCTCGTCGAAATTGAGGTGAACTCGTCCGTACTCAACGACGAGTTCATCGCTCACCGACTCGGACTGATCCCTCTCACAAGCGACCGGGCGATGAGCATGCGCTTCTCACGTGACTGCGACGCATGTGACGGCGACGGCCAGTGCGAGTTTTGCTCCGTCGAGTTCCACCTTATGGCTGTTTGCAGGAACGATGAGACGCAAGATGTTACGAGCTCCGATCTCATCAGCTCTGACCACACCGTTGTTCCTGTTGATTATTCTGAATCTGCTGCCTCCATTGATGCTTCTGATGGCATAAGCGGCAATAAGAAGTATTCTTATTCCTCTCTTTCTTTCTTTTCTAACGAATGCAGTTAGGGCACTTGTTAAGGATATTAGATATTAGATGTGGAAAATTTTAACAGAAAAAAAATTATTAAATCCTCAATGTGTTTGATGCATTGGAAGAATACAAATTTATGCCTATATTCCCTTTAAAGGCACAAATGTGTGTTTTCGTTTTCAAGTTGGGGTTGTTTTCTTTTTTTTTTTTTTTTTCTTTTAAGAAAGGTGATTTTTATTTTACTCATTTCTTGAAAAATTGAAGGAACTTTTTGGTAATTGTTTTTAATTGATCCTTTTGTTTTTTTCCAAAAATCATTTTGCGTGAAAATTGTTATTTGGTGACACTGTGCAAGTGTGAATTTCAGTGGTGTGAAAATTTTGATATATAGATTAATTCTTGTGTAACTGAAGTCCCTAGTTATTTGAATTATGATGATATCTGTTTTACCGAAGGCAATAATTAAGCTAGTTTCATCGCTTACGTTCATACCTGAGATCAACTGGATGGTGTTTATAAATAAGTGAATGAATTGAAATAACATAGCTATCTTGGTCTTGGATGTGTAATTTTAGGTGGTTTGAGGTTTTTTATTTTTGTTTGTTGAATTCAGGGGAGGGATTACAATTGTGAAGTTGCGGAAAGGTCAAGAGGTGAAGCTGAGGGCAATTGCTAGGAAGGGGATTGGCAAAGATCATGCGAAGTGGTCACCGGCTGCAACTGTTACTTTCATGTATGAGCCGGAGATTCACATAAATGAGGATTTGATGGAGAGCTTGACACTTGAGGAGAAAAAAGAATGGGTTGAAAGTAGTCCTACCCCTGTTTTCGAGATTGATCAAGTAACACAACAGGTTGGTCACTTTTCACTGATATCATTAGTAATGCTAGAATTGCTGTTATCAATTTATCTTACTTATGTGCTCTGTGATTCTTGAATTTTCCTAAAAGTGCTGGTTTGAGGCTTATATTAGACTCTGGTATTTTATTATATAGTTTGTGATTATATGCTTATCCTTAATATTGTAAGCTGCATCTTTGAACAATATAATGCATCTGCATCTTTTATGTTAAAGTAGGAAAGAACAATGAATTAGAATTAGAATATTAGATGTACTACTTGCTTTCACAATGGGATCAATGATTGGCACTTGTAACTTGATGGTTTGATAGATTGATTACATGATGCTTCTTGTGAGGAAACATTAATTGCTAATGGTCTTAGGAATTCTTCTTCCATTATTTTACAGAATCAAATTGTAATGTAGGCCTACAGAGTCACATAGTGAAGGCACATTCTGCAACTTAGAGACAACTCAAGTCTATATTTTGGTGAAGCTAGCTACCACCTTGAAAAAAGTGTTTCTCCCTTTATTTTGGATTAAAGTGGTGTTTGAATATAGTGTCTTGTCTGCATTCATCCCTTTGCCTTTCTGTTTTGGAATCAAACGGACGTTTTTCTAGGGAGCTTTTTATACTTAAACTTTTATGGCCATGCCAAAAGCAAATCTGGATTTTGACCAATGAAAAGTAATCAACTTCGTATGGCATCATTCTAAGTTGTACTTCCAAGGAAGATTTTGCATGTAAAATAACAAGTGTATGAATTATGAAAGTAACAAGGAGATTGCTAAAAACATTGTGAAGGATTTGCTGCATCAGGGCGAGTCAGTTTCTAAGCAAGCAATTGCATAATGAACCATAGGTTTCAAAAACAATATATAAAATGCTAATGTCGGGATTAAGTGATTAAGGATATCACCCATGATTGTAATTGTGCTGTCTTACTGATTGAATCAAGCACAAAATGTTGTGTCTTTGAACTGTTAATATATGGCTCTTCATACTGATTTGTAAGTTCAGTTTGATTTTTATGGTGAATCCTTCCTTCTCATTCAACATATCATAAAATACCAAACTTTTCACTGCTACGATACAATTGTATCAAGGTGTTTATTGTAACCAAGCTTCTAGTATTTAACAGGTTATGGTGGTTGATGCCGAGGCATACACCTATGATGATGAGGTCATCAAGAAAGCTGAAGCAATGGGGAAGCCCGGCCTTGTAGAAATCAATGCAAAACAGGATAGCTTTATATTCACTGTGGAAACTACTGGAGCCATAAAAGCTTCTCAGTTGTTGCTAAATGCCATTGAAATCCTGAAGCAGAAGCTGGATGCTGTACGGCTATCTGAGGACACAGTTGAGGCTGATGATCAATTTGGTGAGCTGGGTGCACATATGCGAGGAGGTTGATCAAAATTATTGTTAGATAGCATTGCAAAGTTTTTATTGTTGAATATGTTGGTACATTGTATTAACCAAGGATGCTGATTATCTCACCTTTTGTCATGTGGAGATAGAGAACTTTCAACTTTGTGTAACTTTGCAAACAGTGGCTAGCTTATGGTAACATTTTTTAGAGCTATTGCATTCTAGCAAAGTACAACTAATTAGTTTCTTCACAATGATTAAGGGATGAAGTATTTTCACATAATTTCACTTGCAATATAACCTATCAATCTTCTTATTCATAAAATTTATATTTTGTTTTTAAGTCTCAGAATGATAATTAATTTGAAATATATTAAATTTTTGGAAAAACAATGTGTGAAACAGCGGGAAAGTATGCAGATTCTAAGGTGTTTTCCCTGCGAAATGTCAAGGAAATGGCTTAAATAAAGCAAAGCGATAAAGCATGAAAACTTGGTTCCGAGTTCTGACTAGCACAGACGAGACTTAATATGACATTGATTTTAAACTATCCAGGCTACTACAAAAGAAACATTTAGTATGACATGATGATATACATTTTGCCAAAACTTGTGGGAACCTGCTTAGATGATTTATGATATTATGAACAACTGATCACTAACAAATGGTGAATAATTTACCAGCTCTTTCTGAAGTATCTTAAACAATATTACTACTTGTATGCTAACGGACCAGATCTAGATACTGCAAACCTAGGGAGTGGACTTGGCCCAGTACTCCCAGAAGTTGACCCTTCAACAGATTTGACTCTATTACGGCTAGCGCCATAATCCAAAGGACCAGAGCGACGAGCGTTCCTCTGCCGGTTGTCCATGCTCCTTAAGTTGCTGGTATCAATCTCATAGATGTGTTCTTGGCTATGTGATGATGACCCTTTGAAATATCCGGATGAGTCGTTGGTGTAATGCTGAGGTGTGGAGTCCCCGCGAGGCTGCCTTAAGACAGGAGAAGCATGCGCTAGTATGATGGCAGGTGAATGACGGGGAGAAGAATTCAGTATTGCCAATGGGGTTGATGGAGTATCTGCGTAGTATTGGCTGTATATTGAGCGGAGAATGGAGTAAGGAACGTGAGTTTCCAATGAGCTTCTTGGAAGGTATGGTGAGATCTCGCAGAGTTGGTCTAGGAAGATAAGCTGTGCTACAAGATGAGATCTGCACATAACCCAATATGTAAAAATAAAAATAACACGAAAAAGAAAAAGATCTTAGTAAACTACAAAATGAGAACGTTCCAGGCAAAATATAGCAATCATGTAGAGCTTATAGTAGTCATTTGACGTGCTGCTACATTATATAATACCATATCCCTAAACGTAAAATTTGATATATTTACCTATGTGTTTCGCTCCAATAATCCAGTATGATCTCAGCAGAGAGCTTCACAAATAACTGCAGCGTGGACTTGATGCTTGCTTCAGCTGACACATGACCTGTTAGTTCAGGATCCATTCCTTCGCTAGCATGCACATTTGATAATGACGACCTGTGCTGATGTTCCCGTTCCAATCTCACAAACTCGCTTCCGGCAATCACCGCCGAAATACACCTGCTCAGTTGTAAGGGGTTAGAGCCAGATAAAAGGTACCAAAATAAGTATGCGTAGTACATTGATCTCGGAGGAGGGAGAAGAAGAGAACCCCCACCCCAAC
>NC_029788.2:39833038-39834657 GCF_000816755.2 Arachis ipaensis | reverse complement strand
CAGATTACGGCTATGCAAATACAAGCTCCAAATAATTACAAAAATTAAGCACGATAATAACATATAGCTTGGATAATTATTCATACTGACCTGGCTAAACAGTGGATATTGTTAGTAAAACCCTCTGTGTCGACATTGAATGCGGTAGTGGACCAAATATTTGACGTCATAAATGTTGCAAATAAGTATGGTAACAAGCTCCATGACCCATCACTTGCACCGCCAACTTCCTCTAAAATTGATCTCACCCAAATAGAATCATGATCATTGACCACATCTGCAATATTTGCCACTGATCTTATTCTCTTGATTTCTTCCTTTTCTGGTACTTCATCAGGCAGATGCTTAACCACCCCGGCTAAAAGTGAATGTATCAGGGGAGCACCTTCTTCAAGTACAGCACCAGAAGCCTCAGATAGTAGCCGATCAAAAGCCAGGGCTAGGCCAGCCTGAACACAAAAACCAATCAAAGTTTCCAGATCAACTATTTGCCTCATGGAAGCTTCTCTTTCAAATCTATCACCAGCATGCAGGCTGGTAGCAACTGACTCAAGGACGTCACGGTTAGATCGCAATGATGTGTCAATACAATTTAAAAGTGCAGCTGTGTGTTCTTTTAGCATCCTGTCTAGCCTGTCTACCCCATAGCCACCAAAAATACGAACAAATGCCTGCAGTTCCCTGAGATCAGTGACTGAATCTGCGAAATATCCACCAACAGGCCTTGTACTCTTGAAGCATTTATGGATTGGAACAAACAAGATACCAGCACCAGATATGTCCTTGATTATGTTTTCAATATACCAATTGCATACAGATTCAGTGGCCGATCCTGTGTGTTGGTCTGTTGGCTTCTCAAACAAGTGCAAAGAAGAAACTGGCCCTGAAAAGGATTCTGAAAGCAAAACTTCACGAATACCCTGAGTGATGTCCATGCTGATGTGCTGCTCTGCAAGATGCACTATGCTAACATGCCTCTGAATCAGTGATTCCAGAACAGAAGGCCGTTGAAGATCATTATCTGTTTTTAAAACACTAAGTAATCTTCTCCTGAAGTTGCCAAGAATGCATTCTCTCATGTACTGCAAAAGAAGCATGAGTAAGAAAATAAGAACAGAAGGAATGTACTGGTTTGGAAACAGTACAACAAACAAAGTGGGAGTGAATGTGTAATGGCTTGGGTTTAATGTGTTGATCCATTACTTGAATGCAATCAATATTGGCTGTGGACCTTTAAAAATGAGAACAATACTTCCAATGGTATAGACAGCATTGCCTCCTGTTGTTGAGAAAACCAATGGCTCAGGATTTCACATGTACAAACATCTGGACAACAGAACATGGATGTGAGCTACTCCCTTGATTTCCTTATCAGGGTCTATTTCATGCGCTTCACTCTCTGAAGTGTATATCCTTTAGAAGAGGCATATCGAACCAGTGTCCAATAATTATCATCAGTGATTAATCGTAGACAGCATTGTTGTTGAGAAAACCAATGGCTCAGGATTTCACATGTACAAACATCTGGACAACAGAACATGGATGTGAGCTACTCCCTTGATTTCCTTATCAGGGTCTATTTCATGCGCTTCACTCTCTGAAGTGTATAGTGTATATCC
>NC_029788.2:39824458-39831763 GCF_000816755.2 Arachis ipaensis | reverse complement strand
TTCCCACGAGTAACCTTAACCAGATTAAATTGTATAGTTACCAAGTGAGACCTTTTTATTCACAATCAGCAATTCTACTCGGTTAAAGAATCTTTTTAATAGTTATATGTTTCAAGATCAAACATTATTTTTTTACTATTCTATTCTATTATCTGTATGCTGTCTGAACCAATATCCTTACCAAGCTTTTCCAATGCTTCGATATCTTCAGATTGAAACAACCAAGCATCTATGTCACTGTGGCTACTTCAGTTTATCTGTATAGGAGCTCTAAAAAGCTAGAACTATTCCCAAAAGTAGTAGTTCCATCATAGATTTCTTACCAACCAACATTTATGCAACTTATAGCATTACCTAGATTGTTCTACATATAAGTAAATCTCAGTAAGGGAAAGAAGAGAAACAAAACAAGGATCCATCCTAACCTCTCTCAGAACGAAGACATGGTTTAAAACACATATAGGCTCCATGTCATTTAAGACTGAGCACAAATTAGTCAACCTCTGCATTGCAGCTTCTAACCTGTCAATAGAAAAATCAGCGACATTAAAAATAAATCAGCGACATTAAAAATCTATATGTTGCTATACATAATACATTTGGAAATGGTTTACAGTGTCATACATTTTGATAGAACTATTATTTTCAGGTAGGCTCTCATGTCCAGGTAACGGAAAGCCAGCTGCTCCTTTTGGAGATTTAAATGATGGAATAGAAACTCTTGATGCATGATTCAGATAAGAAGCTGCTTGCTCTGGCAGAAGCTGAAATGGATCTGACAGTCAGTTTTCTGAAATGGAGTTAACTAGTCAAACAAAATTGTTTACCTGATTCTCTAGTGCACCAAATCCTCCTTCAGAGTCAAGAATATTTATTAGTCCTTCCAATCCTCCCATGATGGATTCAATCAAAGATTCAACGTAAAGAACTGCATCCCTTCCAATTTTCGTAACCTGCTTGCAGACAAAAATACAGTGATCACATTTATTTGATATTTCCCAGCTCTGTCAAGGAAGCTTACATGATAAAGTTTCAATTTTTGACCTATATGCTTTGTACTTTTGAGACCAGCATTGTTAGAAGTTTGGATTTGCAATCACATTGAATGCACAGCAACCACACAGATTCAAACAGAACCAGAGTTATTCATTACCTTGAAGTAAGATTAACAATAAGCCATGTTTTATAAATGCAACAATTGTATGAACTATCAACCATTACAGACATGTGAAACACCCACTCCTAAAAGATCATTAGGTGCCATTGACTCTATTTTTCGCAATAAAGCAATTCTTCATTTTTATTACAACAACAAACCCTTATCACACTAGGTGGGGTCAGCTACATGTCTACATGGATCAAACAACGCCATTGTGTCTTATCATAGATCATGTTTATAATGAAAAATTTTAGATAGATCCCCTTTGACCACCTCCTATATAGTCTTTTTTAGGTCTTCCTCTACCTTTCACCACTGGTCTATCTTCTATTTGATCTACCCTTCTAATCGGATGCTATGTCAATCTTCTTCCCGTATGTCCAACCACTTAAGACGAGATTCTACCATCTTTTCAAATTGGACAAAGGCAGTCACAGATTGGACATTAATGGTAATTTGTTAGGGACTTGGTTATAATGGGGTTCCCAAAGTCCCACATCAAGTAGTATGAGATGTTTGATGTTGTATTTAAGGAAAATAGTTTATCTCCCTTAATAGTTCTCTTAGATGTGACCAGGTTTCTTACATATTAACATAAATGAAATTCTCTATTGTTCCCTCAGTAGTCAATACCTTAATGCAATTCTTTCTTTTGTTATTATTTAAAAAAAAAATGAAAGTTAGAAATATAAATCATAAATATTTGCAGACCACGTCTTCATGTGAGCAAAAATACAGTAGCTAAATATCACACCATAGAAGTAAAACGAAGTACAACTGCATTGCAACTTGCAGTTAATGATTTCAACGTTTTGGTCAATACTAAACAATTACAGTAGAAGAATGTCAGGGAGGCTTTGGTTTTACCTCTTCTGGAACAATAGGAGATGCACACTCTGGAAAACTACTAGCAATACCAAGCCAAGCACAGCAATGTTGAGGCCGTCCTTCGGGACCAAACATAGTATTTCTAAAAACCTTTCATAGGAAAATACTTTGGGTTTTAAAATGAAAGAAATGATATATAACATCAAGTTGCAGAAATAAGTTATGTGGGAGGCAGAGTGGGGACACTCACAGCAGTTAGATGCTGGTGGTAGAAATAGAGCTTCCTAAGACTACCGTGCTTTGAAAGTAGGGATTCCAATTCATCTACACATCTGCATCAAAAGAAAACCAGATATCATCCTGATTTGTTTTAGCGTTTGTTTGTACGTAGAGAATAGCGGTGCAAAGAAAATCAAAACCAGGATAAAAACCTGGACCAATTATAAGCAGCATTCCCCTCAGACAATAAGCCTTCTTTGCCAGTGGAAACTGTAGCTTTCTCCAAGTGCCTAATGTTTATAGAAGAACGTGATGAGGTGACTATCAATAAAATTGATAGCCAATCCTTTCGAAAATCCTGAAAGAATGGGTACATGTCAGAAAACTATAAAATTATTAATAACTATAACAGCATAAAGGACTCAGAAAACTATAAACTATGATTCTGGCACCGAAGAGCAAAGGTGAACTGACAATCTTTGTGTGAATCAGCCCTCACTAGCATGATTTCAGAACTTAGCTTTCTTTGTCATAACAGTGACTTGATTTATTATAAGCAAAATGACATGTAAAATTATTGAATGGAAAGTCACAACTGTGATGAATAGTTCAATGCAAGTAAATTTATATCAAAGCTTATGAATAGAAGGCATATATCCTATGTATAAGATTATTATAAAATGGTCCACAAGGGTTTCTAACATACCGATAGATCACAAGTTATAGCAGATATATTTTCACCCTGTGGTTTTGGTAAGTTTTCAAGGTGATGGACTATCTGCTGAAAAAGTCCTTTCAAGCTGGCATCTAAATCAAGTGCTACCATTCCAGGGGTCCCCAGCAAAAAGCGGATTCTTCCCGCACATGATGAAAGATATGACAGTGAGTAACCACGAATTGCTGCAATAAGGGGGAAATTCCAAAAAGATTAAGGTAAAAGTTACACGGAAAGTTAAAGGAGAAAGCAACACTAGTAGTAGTAACTAAGAGTTGCATATAGAACATACAAAGTATCAATTATAATACAAAAATACAATTTAATATATTAAAGAAAATCATGGATCATTCGTTAGAAAACAGCTTGTCAAGGAATTTTTTACACTATTTAATATCTGATTCCTAAGTCAAAGCTTCCATACCAGAGACATATCCCAACTTCTACCATTCAGAACTGACAACTCTTGACTAACAGCAAAGTCTCCATGAAAAGAATAACTGCATTTTTCCTTTACAATTTTAAACATGCAACAACACACCCTATAGTTGTCACCAATATGGGAGTTCTCTTTTCTTTTACTGCTAGAACCAGATAATAACAAAAGAAAAACTTTTGCCAAAGAGAAAAGGTGAGATCCCACACTATGGAACAGCCACCATTTCAGATTCATTATGAAAGCTATGATAAAACATGGAGGCTACATGCCTACGACTTGACAGTATGTAGATTTAGTGGATTTGACAACCCTGGTTAGAGGCTTAGAGCAGAATGCAGACATTTTTAAGGGTATCAATAACATTGGAATGTGAGTGCACATTGTACCGAATAACATTCTTTCACAACAATGCAAAACACTTGTTAGATATTATATTCCCTGAACATAGGAGAAGTTAGTAAACATAAAATCAATCTAACCTGCAATGTATTTGCGCACCAAGCAACATAAATGGTCCATTCCATCTAACAGAAATCCAATGGTTGGGTCATTTGGGTCCTGTAACATGACCATGAAACTTTGAAGTCAAGACAATCATCTTATCAATAGATTCAAACAATACACTGAAAGAAAAATAAAAACAAGTAATAAAGAATAAAAAAACTTTTCACCCAATTACAATCCATCCAGCAAACAAATCCACCGAAGTAGAGTATTTTCTATTTTCTCCTTCATTACATGTAGTCCTTGTTCTTCTTCCTCTCACCACAGTAAACTCTATCTTCCTTGGTAGGTTGTTTGCAAGAGGCCAGTAGTTAGGCAGAAAAGACCATAAGGGAAATAAAGAACAAATGCTTACTATGTCCACTGGTACCACCCGAGTAGTTTTAGATTTTGAAGAAGCAATCCCTACATGTTGGAAATACCATATCACTTCACACTGTGCTAAAGCCAATGCTGAAAACACCATCTGCATGAAAGATTACATCCTCTCACAAACAAGTCATCTTAAATAGCTGTAGAAAAATGAAAATATAACAAAATACACAACTGATTTCAAAGTTATAGAAAGAACATGGTACAGGGCTGAAATTTCCAGGAATGAGACAAAATATAATATGCCATCGTGAGGCCACCAAACATCTTAAGAATGTAAGACAAATGTCAGATACACTCGTCAATCTGTATACATGTCAAATATGTTAATAGAAAGAACCTGAATGTTAGGGGCCAATAGACTGGGCTGATCAGTAAAAAACAGCACCATTCTTCCAATTTCTTGTTTCAGTAAAATTCTCCTTTCACGATGTATGGCATCACAGGAATATATTGCTTGTTCATGAACTTCGCTGAAAAATTCATTTATTTTTGTGTTTAACACTGTTAACCGTTATTATGCCATACACATTAAAATAAAATGAAGACAAACAAATAAATATGAAGAATATGAAAGTATGGAAAAAAATGTGTGCACACATCAGATTTGCAGAAGTGCTTTCTTGTAGTAATGCTAACTTTCTTTTGGAAAAGTAGTTTACATTTTATTCCTTAACATGGCACAGTCACCTCTTGTATACACATTTTAGTTGAAAATGCCACTTATTTTTCCAACAAGTACTTCGTAATTTGTTGAGCACTTGAACCTAATAATTGACGTTTGTCTTTAGATTTATCTGACCTCACCTAGGGGTGTTAGTATCAAATCAAAGTATACTCACAGATATCTTACTACTGCAATTACATCCAAAAGATTTTTAGAAATAGATTTAAACAAAAAACAAAAAACAAAAGAAAAGAAAACTTTTAGACAACTACATTCTTTCTTCTGCTTTCGTTTTCTTTGTCCTGTTGTTTCTTGGAAAGCTACAGTGTCTGCTTTAATTATAAATTAAGGCAAGCCAGAAGCATGTGCATTATATACCACAAGTAACAACAAAGTATGCACTCCATTCCCTCTGAATATCAAACGGCAATATTACATGCAAATGAATTTGTCAAACACGATAAAGAGGCTGATAAAACCACTGAACCCAAAATAAAGCAACCCAAATATAAAATCTGATAATCCCAACCCTTTATAAAATCACCCCGAGAACTCATAAATGGTACACTTCCCCAAATTTTTAAGCACATTATTTTCTCAATGGGATTCAGGATTTAGAAGTACTACAAATTTAAATAGTTCCCCTGATTATGTTAGAATTTAAGATATTTACACAGGTATTTTGAATATACCTTATCATTTTCTCAACCTGCTTTGCAACATTATACTCCAAATCAGCCTCTTTTTGCTTTGTACGTCCAGATTTTGCCATCTTCTTAGATTCTAATATTCGAGGCAGAACGTATAACTGGTAATCCTCGTGCAAGAGTATGTACTGTATGTTGATTATTACAAATTGTCAGTTACAGCAGTTAAAAGACAATATTTGAAAGCCAATATTTCAAATTTACCTCATCCCTGAATAACGTGAGCACTAGGTTCTCCTTCAAAACAACCTGAAATGCCATGAGCAACCAGAAATTAAGTAAACTTGGCATAACTCCAATAATTCAAGTGTAAAATATTGTTTTAGCTATAATGACGTTTCATTTGAATAACTTGGATGAAAGAACATCAAACTTTTTTTTGAAAAAACGGTAAACTCAGAAGCTCGCATTAAACTAATTAGTAAAGTGCATTAGACCTCCATCTTAACATACACTGTCAGGCACATCTCTAAGTTAGTTGTATAAGCATGGAACATACCAAAGCAATATCAATGCTAGTGACACGAAGCAGCTCATCAGGACATACAAGATACCCAAATAATACCCATTCTCGATATGCAGTTACATTTGCAAGATCTTGTGCCCTCTGCACGTTGAATGGTAAAAGAACACAGTTTTGTTATAGAAATAATTATCTTTTAAGAATAAAGTATCAATATGTTTTGAAAATTTAACATTACCATGGGATGGGCAGAATTTGTGAGAATGTCTGGATATCGGGGATGATATGGACTTAAAAACCCCTCATTTCTAAGTTTCCTTGTGTCTGTTGATAGAAAAATAATAGGGCCTACAGCCTCTAGTACCTGAAAAATGATATCAAAATTGTCAATTGCAGTATATTAACAGTTTTCCAAATGCAATCACATGTATTCATCCATAAAGGAAACCAACAAAAACAAATTCTTCATACAAAAATAATACGATGTGTATACATAAAACAGTGCTAAGATGTTTAATCTTCCTATTGAATTTGAGGACATTTTGCATTCTTTTGAAAATGTTATGAGTAACAGGCGATGTAGACTCATCATGGATGAAAATCATAATGGATATGGAAGACTATAAGTAAGCAATGGAAAGTTCCTACATCAATGGTTTTTACCAGACTCAGTTACACAAAATAACAAAGAAAGGAAAAATATAAAAAAATAAAATAAAATAAAATTTAGGTCTTCTTGTAATCCTATCCCAATTAGAAATTTTCAGTACACACAAAAGAAAGCGACTAACCTCTCCAATACGGGGGCTCACAAAATTTAGGTCTTCTTGTAATCCTTTCAGTGGGGGATCATAAGAGTCAATGAATTGAACCAAGCTGTAGAGAAATAAACATAAGAAACGAAGAAATTAACATTTATTTCCTTCAAACTACGTGTAAAGAAAAAACATGATTTAAATAATCATGAAAGAATTGCATAATAGAGCTAGTGTAGTCCACTTTTATGATCCTTAACTAATTTTGTCTCATAGATCTTACTTTTCCCAATTAAGTCCATCAATCATCAACTCCCGACAATGACACCCCCACCATTTCCCAAAACTGACTAGTATAGGAGTAATACCCTTTCTAGAAATGCCGAACCATCTTTACCCTTTTCCATATGTAATGCATAATTACATGTGTAAGGCCTGTCTGCTTTTTTTTTTTTTGAGAAGTTTTTTCTCATTTTC
>NC_029788.2:39823943-39824302 GCF_000816755.2 Arachis ipaensis | reverse complement strand
GTATTCCCTCTTTTTTTTTTGTAAAATACGAACTATAATAACATAAAGAGAGAAAGAATATCAGGATAAAGACGGATATGAGATCCTTTCCAAAAACATGAACTAAGAAAAAAAAAAGTTATCAATAAAGCAAAGCTTTCTATCTCTTAGCATATTTAAGAGAGAAATTCCCCCCGAATGTGCATATACATGCACACCTATAAATTGCAAATTTTACCAGAAACTGATGATAATATATGAAAATGTAATAAAAATATCTTACCGATGATAAAAATCACAATCCCGCTCATTTCTTGACATTGCATGTAGCATGTTATACGTCTGTAGCAACATCTTCCTTGGAATCTGTTATGAAAGCA
>NC_029788.2:39819566-39823836 GCF_000816755.2 Arachis ipaensis | reverse complement strand
GGGAGGTTTCAATAACGATATAGCTTTTTCGTTCATGACACTGAAAAGAAACACCTGCCTTCTCGGAAAAAAGGTTGACCCGCACGAAGGAACAGAAGAGATCCATAAATGCATGTAGTATAAGAGAATTCTGGTGGGGCTGCAAAAATGATGCAGTAATTATGCTATTAGTTTATTTCAAATGCTAAGAATTCTATCATACACTACGACTATACACTAAAGTACCATCTCCACATGAACGGGTAAAAATTGAATGGTTTTGTAGGAAAAAGTTTGATGTCATTGCATATAACATTATGTGTGTACGGGAAAACTAGTTTCAAAATCCATTCAACATCAGAGCAACTCATGTTGAAGGAAAGAAACAATATTCAGACTTACCAACAAAGTAATTACTGTACTACTCAGGTCCAATATAAGCCGCAGAGCTTGTTCACGGAACACCATCAAGTCAAGAAGTAACTGTTACACACAATGCTTGCTGAGTTATTTCAGGGAACATACAGTTGAACTGGAAATCTAAACGATATGGCAAAGGTGAGCAAGTTTTAGTCCACATAAAATTACACCAACGGATCATTTATTGGTCACAATCACAAATCATAACGATGGTGGAACCTATAAATCTTATTAGAATTGAATGGGCCTAACTCACCTCAAAAACTAGCACAAGAGGTGAAAGACGTCTCACACTTATAAACACTCTAGAGACCATATCCCTTGAGAGATGTGGGACTTGTAACAAATCTATCGCATTGAAGTCTAATTAAAGGTTATAGACTTAGGTATAAGCTTCATCTTTCACTTTCACTCTCTCCAAACCTTTCCTCCGACACAACTTTAAAAAAAATGAAGAGAAAGAAAAAGCTACAACGAATAACAAATGTCCAAAGTCCTATTCACTCGTGCAAATTAGTAGAGTAAAAAAGATATTGACAAGTCGAATTTGGCAAGTCTTAACAAACCTCAATCAAGTCAAGCTAGTCAGGTAAGAATTAAGATGAGGGCATGCAATGGAATGTTTAAGCCTTTAATCGACAATTATTCATGTAATAACTTGTCAGATATGAAAGGGGGAACCAAATGGGAAAAAAAAGGAAAGAAAATCACACCTGCACCCAAGGTTCCAAGCTTTGTAGATGAAGTTCTGCATGATCTTGCATTGAATCCCAAGCAATCTTATCTATCTGCAGCCATTTCTTCTCAAATGAGGAAATCCCATGGAGGTTTTGATCAATACACAAAATTCAAAGCACAGCATACATCACTTCTTACACGTTCAAGTTGCAATTTGCTGAAGTGTTCAGGAAATTTCTTAGAGAGCATCACACAGATTCTAGGATGGTTGGGGAATACACCAGCTTTCCAAAACCCATCTGAAAATACATGATTGATGGGATCCGGATAATCCAAAAGCTGGTTCAACCTATACATTTTAGCCATAAGACCTTCGGCAACTTCGGTGAGTTGAACCACCCACTGCATGTTAAGACCCTTATGGGACTGGGACGGCGTGGTGGTCTGGGACTGCGCATCATTGTAGAAATTCTTGGAGCTGGTAGATGACAATGGAGAATTGATTTCGGTACCTAGATAGTCAGTCCATCTAGAAGGACCATCCCACTCCCTCGATCTTGCAGCGGTAGGCGACAACGAAGAATCCTGATTCGAAAACTTTTGCCTTGACCTTGCCATGAACCAATAGTCACCACTACACACAAACTTTTCTGCACATCAAGCGTTCCAGAATCAAATCCATACAAAATCACCACCACTAACCAAAGCTTCTCTCACTTCACAATTCCACAATATTCCAAAATAATTGTCAAGAAAAAAAATAATAAAATGGGGCCTCTTAAGAAAAATTCTCAAATCTAAAACGATAACTTCAAAATTCCCTGGAAATTCTAAAGTCCACACCTATTATTTTCCCAAAACAAAAATAAGCAAATAAATATATAACACCACAAAAATAATTAAAGAATGAGCTTAGAAGCCAGCAGGATCACACCAAACACAATTCTTGAGGCAGCTAAATTAGTAAGTTCAAAGCATCAAACTTCTATTTTTTTTTTCCTTTTTTAGTTTATAAGCAAAACAATTTACTAAGAAAAAAAACCTAATCCCATTTCCCATTTCTGACCATAGTTTCTCGATTCCTTTGACTGAACGAACTGTAACATTGATCAGCAGAAGAGGTGCTAGAAACAGTAAACTAACTCACAAATTAAATGAACCAGAGTTTTTCAGAGCAAAAGCAGTAACGCAAGCACAACCGAAAAAAAAAAAAAAAGCAGAAGCATTTTGCTTTAGAAGGACCCAAAATCAATTGAGAGAGAGTGAGTGAAAAGACTTTCCCCTTTCCACATTTTTCCCGAAAAATAAGAGAGAAAGAGACAGATGAGAAAACTTACAGTGAGAGAAGATGATTGAGTTGTTGGAAGAGGTGCGAAATCAGATCTGAGATTGGAATGAAAATGAATGATTCATTATGAGAATGAGAATGAGAATGAGAATGAGAATGGTGGAAGTAGTAATGCAAAAGTGTGGGAGCTGCTTCTGCATTTTTTTCAGCGCTGATATGATATTATTGCTAGTTTTAGAAGCTTGCTGCTTCCCTTCACTCTAATAAATATTTTTATATTTATTCGTGTTATTATTTAAATATATAAAATTATTGAATTAAATTAATAAAATAAATAAAATATATGTTAATTGTTAAGAAAATATTTACATTAGAAAAATATTAACCATAAAGAATATACACAAAACATTTATTTTTTTTTAAATCAGCTCTTCTTTAAACCGGACTTTATTTTGACTATCTCTTTCAACACATTTCTTTAATTCTTTCTTATCAAATTCGAACACAAAACTACAAATAAGAGATCTAAATTTTGATACTTACTGAATTTTAAGTCATTCCTGAAAATTCGTCGTCTATAAAAATTTTGGTAAATATTTTTAACGAAATCATTATATATTTATATATTAAAGACAAATCAGAGAGTGTCCACTCTTTAATCTTTATTTCTTTCACCAAAGTCTTTCGTTTTCAAATAGTTCTTTGGGCTATTTCTTTGCTTATACTTCGTACCTCTCTGTACACGACGTGCGTCTACGTCTTCGCTTTTTCTGTCTTCTTCGTGTGTGATGACTCTTCCATAGATGAGTCACACCAAGCAGCTATTGTGAATCTTCTTCATGTCTTTGTTACTCTATCTAAAGATGAGGGATTTTTTTTAAGTGGATTAAAAGGGTCAAAATTGGTTAGAGTAATAAAAACTAAAATTTAAATTTTAAAGTTATTTTTTATACCTATAATTTTTCTTCTTAATTATTTTATATTTTAGGAGTATAATTTGAAAAAATATAATTAATAATATTACATTGATTTACTAAATAAACACTTATTTGTAGAAAAATATATTTCAGAAAAAAAAATGCTTATCTGAGGAAAGAAGAGACATGTAATTTAAGAATTTAACTAACGAATAATCTAAAGACACTTGTTAAAACTAATAAAAGTTAAAAAAAAAATTTACCAAGTAGTGCATGTTAAAAGCTACAAAAGAATATTAAACTGTGATAGTATATGTAAAATATTTTGGTAATTAAGTCCAATTAACACATTATGAATCCAACAAAAAAAAACACACGCGTTTACTACATGGTTTTTTTTTTATTTTTGTGCTTCTTTAGTACAGAAATTTTGTTACGGAGTATAGAATAAAATTTTATTATAAAACACATAAATTTTTACACACACAATATAAAAAATTTTACATATAACACATAAATTTATTAATATAACACATAAATTTTTACATATAATATAAAAATTCATTGATATAGTACACAAATTTTTTTTATATTATATACCAATTTTTTTATATTGTGCACTAAAATTTTTGTGATGTATATCAAAATTTCTATATTTATTATTTTTACTAAACATATATAAGTAAATAAAAAGAAAATGATGATCATAATGAATGAGAATGAAAAAAAAAAGAAAAAAATTAAATAAGAGAAGGAGACCGTCGTGACAATAAAAAAAATGTATGACAGAAAAAAAAGTGAACAATGATTTAATTAAAGATTTAGTTTTAAAAATATGCCAAATTTTATCCAAATATTAGCTATATTTAAATTTATTAAGATCTATGAGACATTTCTATAAATTTTGTTTATTTAAATTATGTTTAGATTAATTTTTATTAAATTACAGAACATAAACATTACATTTTATTTATTCAAAAAATATTTA
>NC_029788.2:39813405-39819471 GCF_000816755.2 Arachis ipaensis | reverse complement strand
GACTACCAATTGAAATTTTTTTATAAAAAATATACAAACTTAGTTTTTCAATGTATTTATTTTGTACTTATTAAAATAACAAATGCAAGTATTTTTACTAATAATAACTTTTAAGAACATATGTTACCCAAATAAGAAAAAAGTAGTTGAGATTCGTAAACAATAACATTGGTTAATAGTTGAAGCATACCCTTTTGTGGGTCATGAAGATATTATTAGATATGTATATATCTTATGCGTATGTATATAAATCAAGAACAGTTTAAAGCAAAGAACGTTTAAATGACGGTTAGAAAGACCCTATCATTTTATAGGGTCTATAATTAGATTGCATATATAGGCATCATAAATATATCACCACTTATCAATAAAGCCATCATGGTTAAGAAAAGAAAGTAATAACCACGCCATCTAGTAACATCCACTGTACGAGGTATGTATTATGTATATATAAGATCACGGATCATGGTACTGTTGTATCAATTTAAATTTAGATTTCATTTATGTGCGTGGTTGGTGGGTAACAAAAAAGTATTTAAATATTAATTATATATTTCTATTTTAATAAAGATATTGGATTTGAGAATAAAATTTAAAAAAATGATAAGTAGCCAATAAAATAAATAAATAATGTAAATAATAAAATTAAAATTAAAATTAAAATTAAAATTATAAATCAAATCATAAATTATTAATTTTTAATTTTAAATTTTAAAATTTAATAAATAAAAATTAGCAGTTACATCCAATTTAAATTTAACATCCATCCTTCATTCTTCATTTCCAATCACTCCGTGCGTCATCTTTTGCGCTGTCCATTTGCGTGCACCCCTGCAGTCCCATCCAAACATCACCAATGACAACCACCTCGATGCCAACGCATTGTTCAAAGCATACAGAATTTCTATTCCGTTTTTTTCCCACGGCTTCGACCGCAAGATCTCGGAGCGGTTCTCGCTTCTTCCTTCCCTTTTTCCTCTACCATTTTCGCCGTAAACCTCACAACGCTGCACAGCATGAATTTAAAAGGCTACATTTACGGCATCATGCTGGACGTGAGAAGGTATGCCGTAAAAGTTTTATATACGCATATGAATGTTTATTTTTCATGCAAATGAGATTTTATTTTTAATGTAAATAGATGTTTGTTCTTTATATAAATGGTATGTTTGTTCTTCATGCGAATAGAATGTTTGTTCTTAATATAGTACTTGAGGTTGGTGATGGCGGAAGATGGCCGACAGTGGAGAGGGAGTTTGGATTAGAAGGAAGTGTAATTAAAATTAAAAAGGAGAGGAATAGTTGAAATTTTTAATAATAGAGTTAAAAAAAAAATTTTAACTTGATTTAGGGTGTTTTTTTTTTAATTTTCAGTGAGCTAAAAAATCAGCCCATTATTCATGTTATTCAAATTTTTTATTATTTACCTAGTGAAACTCTAAAATTTATCATTTTCTTCTTTGAACTATCCTCATTGCTTGCTAGTTGCTATTTGCCATGCATGCCGGTTGCCACTCTTGTACAGAGTTATAAAACTCCTTTTTTATTTTATTTTAGTCATGGGTTCTGTTATGAAACTTCATCAAAACTAAATTTTATATAAAAGACCTTCAATTGACAGACTTAAATATATTTTATTTAAAGTCCTTTAATTTAAAAATGGGTCAAATTATATTAACAAAATATTTTTTTCGATCTCAGTTATAGAAGGCATTTAAGAAGTTCAATTGAAATACTTTTTTCATTGATACTCGAGTTAAAAATTAGATCGAAATATGTATATTATATTTTTAAAAATTAATATGTTGAACCAAACATAAAGCAAGAACTAAGTACTAGTACGTATTTCCAATTTTCCATTTCTCAAATCTAAAGGAGCTAAGGATAGTGGGGATTCCATATCTAAAGTGAGGCAAATTATATTTAGACCCAAAAGAAGAAAAATAAATATCATATTTGCTAATGGGCCGGGTTGCAAATAATAGCTCTTTAGTCAAGGAATAGTGTTCTTTTAACAAACCTTTTCCACGCTGGGGCTAAATTATTCTCAGCATATTCATGTTTTGATTTTAAATTTTAAAATTTAATAAATAAAAATTAGCAGTTACATCCAATTTAAATTTAACATCCATCCTTCATTTGCCATTTTGAGTCTGTAGAGACACTCCAAGCGTCGATTTACTTCCCTCTCTCCGACCTGACGCCATCCAACCTCTGACTGATGCTCCCATGCGCCCGATGCCGCCCAAACAACTTCGCTGCGTGTTAACCGTACACCCCTGCAGCCCCATCTTTACTGTTGCAGCTCACCACTACCGTTGACAACAACAACAACCACCTCGACGCTAATACATTGTTCAAAGTTATGCAGAATCTCTATTACGTTCTCGCTTCCCACGACTTCGACCGCAAGATTTCATGGTGGTTCTCGCTTCTTCTTTTCCTTCTTCCTCCACAATCTTCGCTATAAACCGCCGCACAGTATGGATTTAAAAGGCTACGTCTACAGCAACATACTGGACGTGCAGTGAGAAAGCATGCAATGAAAGTTTTATATACGCATGTGCATGTTTATTTTTCATGCAAATGAGATGTTTATTCTTAGTGTAAATGGGATGTTTGTTATTTATATATAAATGAGATGTTTTGTTTTTAATGTAAATTGAATATTTATTTTTCATGCAAATGGAATATTTGTTCTTAATACAGCACTCGAAGTTGGTGACCGCAGAAAATAGCAATAGTGGGAATGAAATTTGAATTAGAAAGAAGTGTAATTAGAATTAAAAGAGATGATAGTTAAAATTTCTAACAGTAGAATTAAAAGAATTTTTTTAACTTGATTTGGGGTGGTTTTTTTTTTAATCCTCAATAAGCTAAAAAATTAGTCCATTATTTAAGTTGTTGAAATTTTTTATTGTCTACTTGCAAAATCCATATAACAATTATCAAGGATAATAATAACGTTCTTGTCTTAATTTTATGCCACCAATATGCAAAGGGTAGAGGTGTTATTAGTTATTAAAAATATATATGCATGCTAAAAATTAATATAGGAAAAGTTTAGGGGCAGCAATTTTTGTGTTTTTTGGCCAGCACTTAACCATCAAAACAAAAGTGAGTGAGTTCAAAAGATGGATCGAAGAATGTATGTTGATTGACCTAGGATTAGTGGGGCCAAAGTTCACTTGGAGGGGACCGCAATGGGAGAATCTTGAAAGAGTTTTCAAGAGGCTAGATCGAGCTCTAGCTAATGCAGACTGGAGAATAAAATTTCATGAGGCGAGAGTTGAAGTTCTAGCGCGGGTTAAGTCAGATCATCACCCCCTCTTAATATCTATGAAGCCCAAAGATAACCTTGCAAATAATAAACCTTTTAGGTTTGAAGCAATGTGGAGTAGGCATCCTGATTTCAAGCAGTTTGTAGAAAGTCATTGGAGTGGAGCTCAACATTGGGGGAGATCCTTATCGGCACTTGCTGAAAATTTGATGGTTTGGAACAAAGAGGTTTTTGGCCACATTGGCAGACAAAAAAGATCACTTATGAGGAGAATTGGAGGAATTCAAAAAGCATCATCTTATGGAAGAAACCCTTTTTTGGAAGAGCTGGAGAGAAATCTGACGAATGAACTTGAAGAAATTCTGGATCGAGAAGAAATTATGTGGATGCAAAAATCGAGAGATATTTGGGTAGTAGAGGGAGATCGAAACACCAAATATTATCATACAAAAACAATCATTAGAAGAAGAAGAAATAGAATTTTAAAGCTTATGAACTCACAAGGTGATTGGATTGAAGATCAAGAGGAGCTCCGCCAACATGTAGTGGAATTTTTTAAATGTCTTTACAGGCATGATAACTCTCTTTCTCCGGTTCTAATTACCACAAGATCCTATCCCATGCTGGAAGAGGATATTAAAAGAAGCTTCAATTTAAAACCAACAGAAAAAGAAATTCAAGATGCACTGTTTGGTATAGGCTCCTTCAAGGCACCGGGTCCGGATGGCTTTCCAGCCCTTTTTTTCAAGGAGAATTGGAGCATAATTAAAGGGAACATTGGGCAACTAATCCACCTTCTCTGGAGCATGCCGAGTATGGTAGAAACTGTCAATCAAACATTAATTACACTCATCCCTAAGGTGAAATTACCAGAGACCATCAACCAATTCAGGCCCATTTCTTTATGTAATGTGAGTTATAAGTGTCTATCAAAGATCATCGTGAATAGGCTGAAGCCTGCGCTAAAGGACCGAATTTCCCCCTTTCAATCTAGCTTTGTGCCTGGCAGAATAATACATGACAACATCTTGATAGCTAAAGAATTAACCCATGCCATGAAGAAGATGAAAGGGCGCAAAGGATTTATGACGATCAAATTTGATTTTGAGAAAGCTTACGATCGGCTTCGTTGGGATTTCCTTAAAGAGTGTCTGATAGACTTCGGATTAGAAGAGCAACTGTTAAAGGTTATAATGAATTGTGTTTCTACTGTCTCGTACAATGTTCTTTGGAATGGGGGGAAGACGGATTTTTTCAAACCTTCTCGAGGTATTAGACAAGGAGACCCAATATATCCTTACCTTTTTGTCATAGCTATTGATAGATTATCTCATCTCATTGAAGATCTTGTGGAGAAAGGCATTTGGAATCCAATCACTGTGGGTAGACAAGGCCCTCCTATATCCCACCTCCTCTTTGCAGACGATTTGTTAGTTTTTGGAGAAGCTACCGAGAAACAAATGAAAGTGATTCTTGAATCTATAAAAGCTTTCTGTGTAGCTTCAGGGCTGAAAGTAAGCGATACTAAAACCTCTATAACTTTCTCCAACAATGTTAGAGGGACAGACAGAAAAGCTATTATTGACTTATGCCATTACAAAGAAAATAAATATTTGGGGAGGTATTTGGGAGCACACATCACCAATCACAGAAAAGGGAAGGACAAGTTTAAGAATGTTTTGGAAAGAATGCAAAGCAAGTTAAAGGGGTGGAAGTCTCATTGTTTGTCGTTAGCCGGGAGAATAACCCTCTGTGAGTGATCTTCCACCATTAGATGTAATCTTATACCATTAAAAACACTATTGATGGGCAATTGATGGTTACAAAACACCAAAATTGCTGGCCTCCTAGCATTCCTCATTAATATATAAGTTATACATATCAATTTACCCCTAAAATTTAGTTCGATACTCAGAATGACCCCCTAAACCCTAAACCCTAATTAGAATCTTCAAATTTGCAATCGTGGCTCTTACTTGTCCCTGCGATTATCTCCATCACCAGAATGCTGATCTAATGCAATTACATGACACGATGGACACTACTTAAACGACGGGGCATTGTTTTCACGCCCAAACCATTTGAAAACCACGTCGTTTCAGTTGTTTTTTGTTAAAACTCTCTTTCTTTCCACTACGACGATCATAAGATGAAAAACATAAAAAAAACTCTTACAATACGTAGTTTCCAAAGGGTTTGGATGCGAAACCAATGCGCCTTTATTTAAGTAGTGTCTACTATGTCATGCAATTGCACCAGATCAGCATTCCGGTGACAGAAATGATCGCAGGGGTAGGGCGGAGCCATGATTGCAAATTTAAGAGTTCTAATTGAGGCCAACGAAATTATGAGGATCATTCTGAGTATCGGATCAAATTTCAAGGACCAAATTGATATTTAACTCATCAATTTATATATTTTCAACTAAATAATCATCAATATAAAAATTTCCTATAAAAAATGAATTTTTTATATAAAAATTGTATTACTTATTTATTTTTCATAAAAATATAATAATATAGATTTGTATTAACAATTTATTTTTTTATAAAAATATACTATAGATTTGTATTTTAATAAAAATGAAAAAATTTTCTAGAAAATTTTTTTCTAGTAAATTTTTTAAAAAAAAGGTATTTTAAAGTAGGTTTATTCAGATATCAGCAAGTTTAAGTTTAAATTTTAAAAGAAAAAAGTTATATAATAATAAACAAACTGTATTTTCTTTTAAATAATATGATTTATTTAAATTAATAAGAAGATAACATTTAAATTAATAAGATTAT
>NC_029788.2:39812261-39813380 GCF_000816755.2 Arachis ipaensis | reverse complement strand
TTGGGAACCAACACTTTTAATATAAGAAATGAGAATTGATTAGTATAATGAAAAAAAAAATATTTATCACCTAATATTTTCATTATTAATATAGCTAAATATCAGAAACCTAGAAAATGAAGATGTAGAAAGTATATAAAATATTTTATAAATAACGATGCATAAATTTACCATCTATCCATTTCATTAGTCTTCTTCCATCTAACTGATCCTTGGGACCCCATACACCAAAGTGACTGTATATGGAAAATTAATGGTAAGGTATAGTGGGTGAAGGTGATGGCATTCATAGAAGAATAATGATGATGTAGGGCCAGAAAACATGTGTGTTTTTAATACAAGAGATATGTTAATATAATTAACAATAGTTATGTTGTGTGTACATTTTTTATAATAGACATTTTTTTTTTATTAAAGATAGGAGACTCGAATCCGCAACTTCTTAGATGAGTATGAGAAAATTATGTCATTTGAGCTATAACTCATTGGCATAATTCTATATTCGCTGGATATATGAACAGAATTATTAAATCTTGAATCATTGGATACTGCCTACTAAGACTATATGTGTACTAATTAGTGGGATATATGCAAAAGAAAACGTTGATACTTTGAAGCCAAGTGCTGTATCTTTGAAGCATTTATTTTCCCTCAGCGATTAACATACGTAGCTTACAAATTAAGCTATCATCATTTCATATCTCAATCTAAACTTTTGTTGTTTTTTTTTTTTTTTTCTTTCCAATACTTTCTAGATGTCAAATATGTATGTTTAGTATTTTTCTTTTCACTTATTGAAAGATAGTTTGAAAGTCTTAATGTACTGATTAGCTTTTTAGAAGTTTCGTTTTTTTTAGGGGTGTCAATATGCACTCTATACGTGCATATCCAATCCGACCCAATTCAAACAAGTAGGATTGTCAATCTGATCCGTAGTGGATAAGGTCGGTAGCATTTTCGTACAGGTCGGTTAGGGTGTGAATTGAGTCTTAACTTTATCTGATCAATCCACACCCTATATATGTATATATTATATATTTATATAAAAATATATTTTAAGTGGATGTTAAATTAAAGCTTTCTCATTAAATGTAAAAGATTTTTACTTTTTTTAACCAC
>NC_029788.2:39809092-39810415 GCF_000816755.2 Arachis ipaensis | reverse complement strand
TTTCCAATAGTGTCTAGATGTCAAATATGTATGTTTAGTATTTTTCTTTTCACTTATTGAAAGATAGTTTGAAAGTCTTAATGTACTGATTAGCTTTTTAGAAGTTTCGTTTTTTTTAGGGGTGTCAATATGCACTCTATACGTGCATATCCAATCCGACCCAATTCAAACAAGTAGGATTGTCAATCTGATCCGTAGTGGATAAGGTCGGTAGCATTTTCGTACAGGTCGGTTAGGGTGTGAATTGAGTCTTAACTTTATCTGATCAATCCACACCCTATATATGTATATATTATATATTTATATAAAAATATATTTTAAGTGGATGTTAAATTAAAGCTTTCTCATTAAATGTAAAAGATTCTTACTTTTTTTAACCACTAAGAAGAAGATCACTAATTGATAATTTAATACTTTTTTTTTTACATAAAAATCAATTCTATTTTAAATTATTATCAAGTTGTATAATAATGTTGCATCTTTTTGATAATCCACAGGTAGGGTTGAAATAATCTCAATTCACGGATAAAATTAAGATTAGATCCAAATCCTATCCTACCCTATCCATTGTCACCCCTATTTTTTGTGGTTTATGTTGTTTAAATTTATATAACAAAGACAAAATAATCTATTTATGGATATACCATTAAGTTTAACTATATATGGGTAATGTTGCATGTAATTAACTTTTTTTCCAAGGCTATATAGAAAGATCAACTCCATAGACTTGCTCATAAATAGTAGTTACTCTTTAAAAGTTGTGATTAGTTCAGATAATAATCAATTGAGAGGAAATCTTGGGTCTGAAAGCTTCAACACCTAATTGTTTTTATAATAATCTACTACTTATAACGGTTTTAATTATTCTTATAATTTATTACATCACCATAAGAAAGAAGGATGGCAGTTGGCCAATTATGAGGAACCAGTACAGAGTTTTTAATAGATTCATAATCATGGAAAAGTAAAACCTATCAGAGGAAGAGCAGTTAATAGCAGTTGTTGAAATAAGATGCACTTGTTTTATATGGATTTCTATTCGTATTATTCTTCTTCTTGTAGTGGCGTTTTAGTTTGGTTAAGACAATTGGTCAGTGTCAAAGTAAGAGTGATCATAATAACAAAATGGTTTATAATCCTTTCTCTAGTGAATATAGTCTGAAGTGTTTGGAAGGAAAAGGTGTTAAGTAATGACTAAAGAGATGAATACCAAGAAACAAAACTGAAGAGTTAATGAGAGAAAAATTTTGTTAGCAATAAGTGAGAGCACATGACATTTATAATTTTATAAACTTATATATTTAAAATATGAAATAATTTCAC
>NC_029788.2:39804678-39809026 GCF_000816755.2 Arachis ipaensis | reverse complement strand
ATTGATATAAAATATAATAAATAAAAAGTTAAAATTTGTTTAATTAACAAAGAGTACAATATTTCTTACTTAAACAAGGAACATTTAAAGATGAACTTAATTTCACATATATAAAAATGAGAATTTATCCAAATTAAAAGCTTGCTAAGGAATAAAAAACTTTAGGATTTTAATATTTCATATATGTAAAATAAATTCATTCCTATAAAGATAAATAATGAGTGCATACTTTGGATTTATACATTAAATAAAAATGGATCATAGAAGATTCAGACACCACTTGCTATTCATGTTTTTTTAGTTGGAGATTAATAAGCTTAAAAGCTATACCAACAAAGGAGAGATTAGAGAGGAAGCAGTTATTTGTGTGGAGCAATGCCAAGTACACTATTTCCAGTTTGCAAGGAAGAAGAATGGTTGAAAGATTGTAATTAAAATTCTAATAATTAGGAAAAATAATTATACACAAGTGAAGAATACATGCAGGAAAGAAAAGTGTGTTTAGGCTTGTGATATAAAATGTGGTGGATTCTTCATGGCTGCATGGCACATGGATTTCATCAAGTCAATACTCAAATAAGCAGCAGCAACCCGAGACTTTTCCATTCATGGCAAGAGCATTCTTATCGCTGGCCGAGTGTGAATCAACAAAAGGGACATTTGCAGGCATTGATTCATGATACTAAAGTTGATTGTCAAAATTGTAGTGTTTTCGCCGTTTTAAGGTATCATACCAGGGAGCAGAGGCACAGATGGCTCGGGTTTTTTTGTTTTGTCCACCAATATAGCCTGGGTAGTTAATACCATACCAGCAACTGAAACTGCACTTTGAAGAGCGCATCTGGCAACTCGACAAGGATCTATCACTCCTGCATTTAGAAGATCTTCATATGTGCCTGTCATTGCATTATATCCAGTTCGCCAATCAAGTGTTCTCGTCTTCTGGACAACAATGTCTCCATCAACTCCAGCATTGGCTGCAATTGATTTTGCAGGTTCAAGCATTGCCTGCAATGCATTGTGTGAAACTGCTTACATATATCTAAAGGCATTCAACACAAGTTCATAAACAAATTGCCTTCCACAAAATTAATCCCAAGCCTCGATGAACTAATGAAAGTACAGGGGAAACAAATATGGAATGCACCAGATTTTTATTTTTTTATTTATTTCTTTTGAAAAGAAGAATGGTTTCAAGTAATATGTAATATCTAAGAATAACAAGGTTAAGAGAGCAACGAGCAATCACATAGAGAGGTTGACAGAAGACCTGACACACAACCTCAACCTCCAGGAAAACATAATCAAAGTTAAATTCTCCCTGCCAAGTTCACTATTAGAATTAAAATTTTAAGCCCAAGTACCAAGTATTGATAGTAACGAGGGAGATAGCTGATAAGATATCAAAGTCATGATGTGAACTTAACAAGGACAGTATACAGATGAGCAGGTTTCTCTATTAATACGTTTTGGACCATCTTCAAAACAAATAAAGTGATAATGAGAGACTTTTGGCATGGATGAAAACAATCAAAATGAGGCTGGAGTATTTGGAATTTATTGAGACCTCTCAGCCTCAACGACATATTGTAGGGTTAATTATACAGATTCACAAATTGTATGAAGGAGCACAAGTACGAGAGCTAGGAAACTAATAAACATAACCATACCTTAGCCACAATATCAGCACCAATTCGCTCATCTAGATCTTCCATGGAGTTCCTTATTGTTGGTATCAAGTCCAACAGGTGGACATATGCGGCACCCCCTCCAGGAATAATCCCCTCATGTATAGCAGCAAATGTTGCATTCTTCGCGTCCTCAATCCTAAGTTTTTTCTCCTCTAGTTCTACCTCAGTGTGCGCACCTACCTGCACAATTGATACAAAACAAATGTCAACATAAAATGTTATTTGATATTGGATGTCACAAAAATTGTTTTATAGTAGAAGAAGCAAATTTGTAAGAGAGAAGGTAAGTATAAAAAAATGATATATTATTAAGAATAAATCATATTCATTACAGAAAATTTCTTTTATAGGACCTCTTTAGTAAGGAGGTCATGAATTGATCAGAGTACAGACAACTCAATACATGTTTATTGGAGTAGGTACCTTTACAATAGCTACACCGCCAGAGAGTTTTGCAATTCTCTCTGAGAGCTTTCTTGACAGGTTCGCGTTATCTGTTTTAACAAGATCCTTCTTTATCTGTGAAATTCTAGCCTTAATTTCAGCCTTTGTGGCAGGATCAGCAATTATAGTTGTCGAATTACTGGTTATTGTCACTTTCAGTGCAGTGCCAAGCTGATCTGATGTTGCACCTTCAAGTGTGAGACCCAAGTCTCCACAAAGAAAATCACCACCTGTGATTTTAATGTAAACATGATGTCAAACAAGCAGAGCAGAGAAAGTGTGTTCATTAATGAAGGAAATGGGAACAAAGTATCCGGGCAAATTTAAGGGGAAAAAAAAGAAAACTTCAAATTATGCTCATACAGTCAAGATATCATGAAGAGCTCCTAAATAGTGACACCCCATAGAAGATATACAATTCAAGTCATAAGATCAGGACTGATTTTTACTAAAGAAAAACAAAGACTAACAAAGAGTTTGCTGTTTATAGAATATGCATAACACTAATGTAAAGGAAGTTTCCAAAGATATTAATTGAGATTATTATATGCTGTAGGAACTCACCTGTCATAAGTGCAATATCCTGTAACACAGCTTTCTTTGCATCTCCAAATCCTGGACATTTTACAACTGCAACTCTTAGTAACCCTTGCATTTTGTTCACTGTTAACGTTTCCAACACTGGCCTTGAGACATCCTCTGCAATAATTAAGAGTGGGGCACTCAACTGCATAGCCTTTTCCAGCAAAGGAACAATTTCGTTGACAGCCAAAATCTTTTGGTCAGTTACCAAAACTTTAGCATTGTCAAACTCAACAATGGACTTCTCCTGATTGGTAATGAAGTGAGGAGACATGTAACCCTTATCAATCTGCACAGAAGGAACCGAGAACAAATATAACAAGGGAAAAGACAATGATAGTGATCATTCTTATCTGAATGACAGGAACACTAATGCTTGTTATTGTTGACTTTTATTCTAATGCATGATACCTTCATCCCTTCTTCAATTATCAGAGAGGTCTCAAATGATGATGACGACTCGATGGAGATCACCCCATCAGAGCCAATCTTTTCTATAGCTTCAGCAATCAAATTTCCCACATACTCATCATTTCCAGCAGAAATTGAAGCTACAGCTGCAAGAGGGACAAAAACTTCCTTCAATATTTTCATCTTGAGAACACCCATTGCTTTGGAAAACTCAAAAAATAGAAGCAGAAACTACCTTTAATATGAGCCCTTCCTTCAATAGGAACACTTTTCTGCTCCAAGAACTTGACCAAATCTTTTACAGTCTTGTCCATTCCCTTCTTCAAAGAAATAGGATTAGCCCCAAATGCAACTGCTAATAGTCCAGATTTAATCATGGCTCGAGCCAAAATAATTGCGGTGCTAGTCCCATCACCAGCCAAATCATTCATTTTGCTAGCAACCTACAAGCAGTAAGGAAGGAAACAAGCAATACATCTCAAGTTATTTTGGTCTCAAATTTATTCTATTTAATCCAAGGCAAAACCTAACAAATGATCAACCTCTTGAATTAGCATGGCACCTGCATTCTCAATTGTATCAGAAAGCTCTATGGACCGAGCAATTGTAACGCCATCATTAATCACTTTAAGGTTTCCAGATTCCGAGAGAATAACATTACGTCCTGCACGGTAAGGAGCAAGATGAACAAACTTGTTAATTAGAATCACATAAGCAGCATGTACAATGAGCAGTCAATAAACAGTGAATAAAAATATCAAAATACATATACAATCCTTTTCCGGGACTAAAAGGATGCAAATGGAACCAATTTTCAGTTCCATTATAACTTAATTAGCTGCAATTCATATTCTTACGGTTGGAACATACACATGTATATTTTGAAAATTATATATACTTGAAGTATTTCAAATTTCAAACAGCCAGTATTTAATACTTTCTAAGCTCTGCCATAAAAAATATTGGAACATTCTTGACATATGTCAGTTCTCTCAATACATGCTACTACTAAATGTGAAAATTTTATAAAATATCAGTTCTATGGAAACTTGGTTCGTGAATCAGTGCTTTCTGGATGGAACATAATTGAGTATTGGTATAATGTACTAGTCATTGAGCATTCAAAACCTTGAAATTCATGATGAAATAAATTTGAAAGATGCACCTTTGGGTCCTAGAGTAATAGACACAGCATCAGCAAGCTTATCGATTCCTACTTG
>NC_029788.2:39795798-39803421 GCF_000816755.2 Arachis ipaensis | reverse complement strand
TATCCTCTTCGGCCCTGCGCTCACTACAAACTGCGGTTTTCTTCTCCCAACACCAATCGCCATTCGGTTCGAACAAAGAAGAAGATTCTGCTGCTGCTGCAACAAGTTGAAAAAAACAATTTTGAACTCAGAAAATCTAAGACAACAAAGGAGGGAAGGGAGTTAAGGAGAACAACCGTAAGGGAGACTTACGGAAAAGAAAGCGTTTTGATTTGGAGGGAAGAGCCATGGACGAGCCATTGAAACTCCAACTTTCATCGCTGCCTAAAGGATGTGAAAATCAAACATTCAAGTCTTCAAGACTTATGCCCTTTTTTTTTTAATAGCACTGCACATATAGATAGGATTCATATATTTGAAGTAATTATTTACATTCGATTTTAATTTTGTAAATATTATTTGATCCGTAGAGTTATTATATTGGATCAGTTCCGATTGTGAATTTGATAGTATCCTGGCCCAAAATATAAAAGTAAGGATCAATAAGGATAAAAAGCTTATTAAGAAGTGGCTTTTAGATATACCCGACTTCTTAGTTTGGGTTCGATGAAAATGGACAATTTATGCTTATTTAAATAAGTAATTATTTCTTTGAATTTTTTCAATTATTTTTATTTTTTTTTAAAGGTAAATTTTAACAAACTCTCAAGATAAAAGAAATGGTTATCCATCAATAAAGATGGAACTACTTTAATAAAAAGTGATTATCAACTCTACTATACATATACTAACACTCCTCAGGTATATTCACGATCTACTAAAAATCTGCCTAAAACATTTGCTAACTTAAGAAAGTAAATCCTAATGTGATATAAATTTTAGTGTATTGCTTTATGAATTATATGATATCTTGTTTTAAATTTTTTTGTATTGTACTTCAATTTAGAATAATGAGTGAATACCCAACCTAACCCCTGTAAATTTACCTTGAAGAACAACGAGGCTCTCAATAAAAAAAACCTTTTCGACCCCTGATCTTTATTTTTATGGGACTTATTAGCCCATATGTCAATGATAAAACAAATTGATAGCGGGGCTAATCAGTCCCTTAAAAGTAAAGATCAGGGACCGGAAATGGTATTTTTTTATTGAGGACTTTCGTTGTTTTTCGAGATAATTATCAGGGACCATTTAGAATTTTTCTCTAGAATTAATTAAACTTAGATTTTGTATTATTATTATTTTTATTATTCAAGAGAACTTTTATTGATAATTTTTTAAGAATAAATAGGTTTAAACAAGTAAAAAAAATAGATTTTATAGACATCTTTTTTTGTAAAAACTAAAAATAGTTAAACAGGACTTTAAAACAATTTTTTTAAATTATGCGGATACTCGATATTCAATCCGACCTGAAAAAATACGGATATATTCAATTCGATTAGTACAGTGAGGATCGAATGGAATAGCTTATATCCGATCATGATCGTTGTCCAGCCCTACTTTTTGAACTTATTTTGGGCCAACAGGGTAGACAGCCTCATATTAAAAACTTTTAGGCCCATTTTGATACCTTGAAATATTTTTTAGAGAAAAGGACAAATAGGTCCCTGACTTTTTGCCCCGCAGACATTTTCATCCCTGAGCATTTGAAAATACTTTTAAATCCCCGACCTTCACAAATCTTGGACGGATGAGTCCCTCCGTCGAATTGCCTCCGCCAGACCCGTCGGAGAAGTCTGATGTGGCTCCGTGCGGATGACGTGACATGACTGGTTAACACATGGATTGCTGAGTGGAAAGCTACATTCAAAAATTGGACAATTAAGTCCCTGCACCACTAAACTACGTCGTTTTACCTTCATCCCTTACAAAGTCCCTTACAATACCCATTACACCCATACCACCCTTTCTGAATTACATTAAACCCTAAGGATACCAACGATCATCATACTCTGTTTTTCCCTCCAAAAAGATCACTACCCAGGCTGAGACGTTTGCCATGTGCAGTGGTTGTCAAAGAGGCCTCCATTGTTGTCTGAGTTGCTGTCTTCGTCACCGAAGGTAAGAAGTCTGTATTGTAGCTTAGTTAGTGGATTGTGAGGTTAAATACGTATGCAAGTATGAACTGTGTTGTGAAAGGACTGATCGTGCATGTTGATAGAAGTTGTCAAGAAAGTATTGGGGTTTTTCGACTGAAATTGAATTACTGTTAAGGAAAAGAAAGCTTCTGGGGTGATTTTTCGTCTCTGTATGTTGAAGGCTATTGCTTTTTAATATGTGAAAAGAGTAATTCTTGATCATTGTTTACAGTTTTTTGTTTTTCTTTTTTCAGATGATTGATGTGTTTGTAGTGCCTGTGTTCCACCATGGAGGTAATTTTGTGAGAGAAAGTAATGGTTCTCTGGTTTACAAAAATGGGAAGGTGGAGAAGTTTTCGAAAATGGACCTGGACTTCGTTAATTTCAGAGACTTGATCACACTGTTCAAGGGCTTGGGGTACCAATCATACAAGATAGTTTATTGGTATGATCCAAGGAGTCCTGATATTGAGTCTGGGCTGCATATTTTGACAGGGGATGCAGGGATTAATGAAATGCGAGAGAACAAAATGAAGAATACAGAGACGGACGAGTTTTACCTATATTTTGACCACCCTGTTGATGAACCTGAGATTGTGGAGGATGCTGGAAAGCAAAGTAACAGTCCTAATGAGGGAGAGGTTTTGGTGGATGATCAGAGTTTGTCATCTGATGATGGGTACGAGAGTACGGAGGATGAGCCCTACAAACCTCCACCTCCCCGGGTTTGAAAGTAATAGTGATGATGATGATAACAATGCTGATGATAAGGGTAGCAAAAGGTAGAGAGTAATGAAGGGAAAGAAGAAAGTTGTGTCTCCAAAGAAGACAGCTGCAAAGAAGACAGGTGCTAAAAGAAAGAGGAAGACGTGGAAGAAGATGGGACAAAGTAGTGGACCCAATGAGCAGCAGACTAGAAAGAATGTTGGGCCTGATCCTAATGTGCAGCCCAACAGAGGCCCACAACCCAACAGGGACCAACATGTTAGGTTCTATGTGAGCCTGATCCAAGATGATGATGATGACCCGGTATATGATTATGAATCTGAGAATTTACATACATCTATTTCATCAGATGATGAATCTAGCAAGCATAAATTCTCTAAGTTTGATGATGATTATGAGCATGGAGAGGGGAGGTTTGAGTTAGGGACTAGGTTTGCCACCATAGAGAGATTTAAGGAAGTTGTAAAGGACTTATTCATTGCTGGGGGTAGGGAGCTTAGGTGGATTAAGAATGACAACGAGAGAGTGAGGGTGGGATGCATGGATGATGAGTGTCCGTGGCTGGTTCATTTATCATACAACAAATCTCTGCAATGTTACCAGGTGAATACTTACAAAAATGACCATACATGTGCAAGGGACATGGGAAGTAATGCGGCTGATCAGCATTGGATTAGCTTGAAGGTTGAGAAGAGAATGAGTACACAGCCTCATATGAGGACAAGTGAGGCTATTGACTTTCTCAGAGAAGAATTCTCACTCACTGCACATCCAAAAATGGTTTACAGAGCAGTTAGAGAGTCAAGAGAGAGAATCATGGGTAATGAGAGGGAGCAGTATAGTAATGTTAAAGATTACTTGTTTGATATATTAAGAAGCAATCCAGGGTCTAGGGCAGAGTTGTGTGTCACTCCTATACCTCAATCCCCCCTGTTTTTGATAAGCTTTATATATGCTTAGAAGCATGCAAACAGGAGTTCAAGAGTGGGTGTAGGCCATTGATATATCTTGATGGCTGTTTTCTGAAGACTTATTATGGTGGACAACTCCTCACAGTAGTGGCCCAGGATGCCAATAACCAATTTTACGTGGTTGCCTACGGAGTAGCTAGGTCTGAAACTAAGAAATTCTGGAAGTGATTTTTGACTCTTTTCCAAGAGGATTTGGGGGATGTGCAAACTCATAGTTGGAACTTTATATCTGACCAACAAAAGGTAAACTTCATAACTACTTAGTCCATTGGTACTTGTTAAATATTGATTACTATTTTAGTTATAAGGATACGTAGGTTTATTTAGCTGCTGCCATAGTGTTATATAATTCTTTAATGATGAGTGTTGTTGAAGTCTAGGTTATTTCTTAGTAGCTGTATACAACTGCTGCTTTACTTAATATGAATTAGTGCTGTTTAGCTTAGTATGAATATACAACTGCTGCATAAGTTAATATGAATTACTGCTGTTTTACTTACTATGAATGTACTACTGCTGATAAGTTAGTATGAATTACTACTGTTTTAGTTACTATGAATGTACTACTGCTACATAACTTAAGATGAATTAGTGCTATTTTACTCATTACCCTAACAAATGTATGATGACTGCTGTGTTACTTGATATGATTGTACAATTGCTATGTAGGGATTGTTACTTGCATTGAAGTCAGTTATACCAAATGCCCATCACCGAAACTGTGTGATGCATATTTGGAAAAATTTTATCAACTGGTTTAAGGATCTCTATATTCGGGAGGTGGTTTGGGACTGTGCTAAATATACCACCATACCAGAATTTAAGGAGCAAATGGAAAAGCTCAAGCGAATTAACCAGGGTGCATGGGAGTATCTATCGAAATTTGAGCCAGCAACTTGGATGAAGGCCTATTTCTCACATGGACCAAAAGTGGACAACCTCACAAATAACATGTGTGAGGTGTTCAACTCGAAGATAGTAACCTATAGAAGCAAGCCTATTCTCACAATGTGTGAAGAAATTAGGTGCTATCTGATGCGGAGGATGGTCAAGTATAAGCAGTTACTAGAAAATGTTTCTGGAAAGCTCGCCCCTGTTCAGCAGAAGAGGCTGGATCGTCTTATAAGGCCCAGCAACAAGTGGCTTGCAGAGTGGACATGTGATGCGGAACGTAAGAGATTTGAAGTGAGTCGTAAGAACACAAAGGTGGATGTGGATCTCATCAAGCAAACCTGCTCATGCAACAAATGACAGCTGACTGGTTAGTTTTAATAGCATTGTTAAATCTGTTCTAAATTATATGGTTTACTGTTCTGAATTATCTGGTTTATTGTTAACTGGTGCATGATGTTGGTCTGTTTTAGGCATGCCCTGTATCCATGCAGTGGCAGCAATCAGGAAAAGACATGATCAACCAGAATAATATGTGCATCCATGGTTATGCATGGAGTCAATCCATAAGACATATGCACATTCTATTCAACCGGTGCCTAGTCAGGAATTTTGGACACGGAGTGAGTATTCAAGACCAGATCCTCCCATCATAAAGAGACCAATAGGCAGACCAAAGGTACACAACAAACAAAAGGGTCTGGCTGAACCAATGATGCAGCATGGTGCCAAGCTGAAGAGATCCTTTAAGGTAACTTGCAGTAAATGTGGCTCAGAGGGACATAATTACAAGACATGCAAGGGTGCTCCATCTAACCCCAACTGGAAAGTTAAGACCAAGAAGTCCAAGAAAGGTGGAAAAAGTCAGTCACTAGTTGTCTTTCCACTATCACAGAATGCACCAAAAGATGATGTTAGTATTGTATTTATTCTTAGTTTTTTGAATAATTAGTGTATGTCTCTGTTTAGTTCAATATTTGAGGATTTATATAGTAATGAGTAACATTGGTCTACTTAATTGGACAGGATGCCCCTAACACCCAAAGTGCTGCATCTAGCCAGGCTGCATCTAGCCAGGCTCCACATGTAGGTTTTATATATTATTGTGAAATGTTGACCCTTTAAACTGTTATTTATCCTAAGTCTCATGAATACTGTCTTATGTATCACAACCAGGTTTCAAGTGCTGTGGTAGCAACACCAAGTCCTGTAACACCAGCTCCCGTGTCAGACCAACTCCAGCCAGGTTGTGTAACTAGAGGTACACCATTTAGGCCTCCACTTCAAGTTCCATCCACAGCTCACCAAACAGTTCAACCAAAAACTTCAAAGATCAGGCCCAAACAGAAGATATTCAGGCTACCTGCCCCCACTTTGTCCCAATTCACTCCCACCTCCAAGTCAGCCTGCACCTCCACAACCTCAACCACAAGGTGCTACACATGGCCCACAACCATCTCAAGTCAGGCCAGGACCGAGTACAGCAGCTTCCAAGGAGACATTGGTAGCAGCAAGCACAGCAACAACAAGACTGTTCAAATTCATTCCTAATCCACCATCCATCAATCCAAAGACATGAAGAAATATGACATCTTGGGCATCCCACTATGCCTTGTAATAGCATTTAGAAAACTTGAATGTGACAACAATATTTTTTGGGAGAATTGGTTTTTTT
Organism: Arachis ipaensis; assembly: GCF_000816755.2. Taxonomy (NCBI): domain Eukaryota; kingdom Viridiplantae; phylum Streptophyta; class Magnoliopsida; order Fabales; family Fabaceae; genus Arachis; species Arachis ipaensis. The sequence goes on along the minus strand of NC_029788.2, from coordinate 39,797,137 downwards.
GGAGAAGCTCTTAGGATTTTATAAACTGTTGCAGACTTGTTAGGTGTTTGAGGCTTACTTTTGTGATGTTAAGCTTCATAATACTATACACTTGAACAGATTTGTTCTTTTTGGGCAGCTTTTAGAAAATGTGATTGTCGCAAAGATGTTTACATAACTTTCAATATATGATATGTGTTTATGTATACAACTTTTATGCATACTTCCTCAATCATTCAATGCTTCTTTAGATACTAACGACATAATTTCAACAACCTACTCATATCATAACTTTAATTGCATTTAGATAGATAATATGATACATAAATTATCTAAACAGCATGTATCAATACACAACAAAAACCTGGATCAACACATTTTCCTACTCTACTTTCTAAAATTCATTTCTCAGTCACTACATACATAAAAAGCAGCCACAACAGCACATACAACTATAACAACACAACAAGCTAATGAGTTTTTTTCTTCTCTAGCACAGTAACCTTCTCCTCCAGAATAGCCATCCTATGATGAAATCCCTGTTCCTCTTCAACAACTTCTGCCTCTTTCTCAACCAGAGGTCTTTTATCAAACATGCAACCACTGCTTCCAATTCTAGCAAGATGCTTATCGACCCAAAGAAAAAACTTGCAATGCGGTTGGTTTCCCTGTCAAAATTCCCAAAATAAGACTCTATATAAAACCATTCAAACAGAACAAAATCCCCAGATTTTTTATCTTACCTTATAGAATGGGCAACCTTAAAAGACTCTGTTTGGGTTGCTACTCGTCCTCGACATATACATTATCGCATAAACTCCATAGAAGCATCTCGGGGCGATATTGTCCTTCAGGTCTCTGTTGTGCACAACACAAGGGTCTGAGCTTGAAGCAGAATTTTCTTCTCTTACTTCCCTGCGGCTTCTTCTCGACGTTGCTGATGCTCCATTAGCAGCCATGGTTGATGCAGGTTGAGCTCCTCACCACTGGCCTCCAGAAAGAAACGCAATCAATTTAAGGATTAGGGATGAAGGCAAAACGACGTAGTTTAGTGGTGCAGGGACTTAATTGTCCAATTTTTGAATGTAGCTTTCCACTCAACAGTCTATGTGTCAACCAGTCTTGCCACGTCATCCGCACGGGAGCCACATCAGACTTCTCCGACGGGTCTGGTGGAGGCAATTCAACGGAGAGACTCATCCGTCCAAGATTCGTGAAGGTCGGGGATTTAAAAGTATTTTCAAATGCTCAGGGACGAAAATGTCCGCAGGACAAAAGGTCAGGAACCTATTTGTCTTTTTCTCTATTTTTTATTAAGTTACCAAAATTATCCTTATTTTTAATACAATGACAAAAATAC
>NC_029788.2:39790075-39795783 GCF_000816755.2 Arachis ipaensis | reverse complement strand
CACATTCTTGTTGGGATATTCCAAAATCCGGGTGATATGGGTAATTTAACCATAGTTTCATAATTAGCATTTTTCTTTTGATGCAATCTGAAGGTAAAAAGCACTGAAGCATGCAAGTATCATCAATCTGCATAGCAAAATTTGGAGTTGGCGTGAAGGCGCAGCAGCACGACACCACCGTGAAGAGGAAGTCGATGGCGGAAGCCGCAGTTCCCAAGTGGGCTCAGAAGACTGTCAGTTTACCCGCCTATAAGCGCGGTTGTCATCTCGTCACTTCCAAGGTCCATCCTCTCACTCGTCTTTCTTCTTTCATTATCTTTTCCCTGTTTAATTTTTAATTTCCACGAACCCTAACTATTGATTGAACTTTGATCGGGAATCAGATAGTGAAGGAAATCGAGCAGGACCTGTCTGGATTCAAGTGTGGCCTTGCTCATCTCTTCTGTAAGTATAATCAATTTCGTTTCATTTTGACTTTGATTGTTTGAGCTCAGTGCCACTGAAATTGGAACTGGAACTGGAACTGAAATGGCAGTGCAGCACACGAGTGCTTCTCTTACTATTAACGAGAATTACGATTCTGATGTTCGTGATGATACTGAAACCTTCCTCAATCGAATTGTTCCTGAGGTTCTTACATTTTTGTTATTACTATTCTCTTCTTATTTTTATGTTAATAGTTAACTATATAGCAATTCCAAGAACGCAACTTGTTGGTGTGCAGGGTTCATCGGCGCCTTGGAAGCATACTCTTGAGGGTTAGTTAACTGTAATTCAGTGTTTCTTTTTTTTTTTTTTAATTTATTCTGTGAGTTTGGGTTTACAAGCTTAAGATTTAATCGTCGTGATTTTGTAGAATTAATTTTGATTATCAGTGGGTTTAGTTTCATGTGATTTGCGTTTGGAAATTTTTATCTTAAGTTCGGTCGACAATGAATGTTATTTTAGATGATTTTGTGGTGAAAGAAATATGGGGATTTCCGTTACAAATTATAGTTGGAGCTGTGTTTTTGAAGTCTGAACAGACTTTTCCAGTTTTAGACATTGACCTTGCTAGGCACCAATCTTCTATAATGTGATTTTTTGTCTTGTAAGTTATTCATGCTTTCTTCTAATCTGCAAAACTTTTTCCTTTAGCTGCACTAGTATACAGAACTTCTAATCAATGATTAGCTGCTAAGAACTCATCTTCTAACACCAGGCCCAAGGCCCATAAACCATAAACATCATAATTCAGGAACTAGGCATAATCCTGTGTTTTTTACCCTCCCCCACCCCTTTTTCCAGGCGGGGCCCTCTTTTCCCTCCCCAAGTTTTTCGGCATACATGTTGAGTATTTCTTTTCCTATATTGTATTTTCCATCCATTACAATATTCTTTGGATTTGAAATTTTGCTTGCAGGCCCAGATGACATGCCGGCTCATATTAAATCGTCAATGTTTGGTTGTGCACTCACGTGAGAGCTGCTTCATGCTTTAATTTGATTCATTGTGCTGAAAATATATGTTACCATGTACTGATATCTTGTATATAATTTTTTTAAAGGATACCAATAACAAATGGAAAGCTTAACATGGGAACATGGCAGGTACCCAAATTCATCTTGTATTTATGGTTGGGAAAAACCTATTAGTTCACAAACAGATTTGAAATCTCACTACACTTTTCCAAGATTGCAGCCCTATAGTAGATATATATGGACTGTCTTGATCAATATTTTGCATTTCATCCATATCAACTTGTTAGATTATATTCTCACATCATGCATGCATTTCAAGAGGGACAAGATTTACCAAATTTATAAATAAAACAAGGACAAAATAAATTATAGCAATGGTTAGCAACTTAAAAATACTTGACATTCATGCCTGCTTGTAAGCAAACCTGATTTTCATAGTGAATCTTTGGCCACAGTATATGTAATGGCAACTGCTTACTTAATTTACTTATGGCACTTCATTTTTTAGCATAATAGTTATCAAATGTCATTTGTTTTGTTCTAGGTTTTTCTATTAAACCTTTTTAATAGAAAATTATATTGTGTATATGGTGTTGTTTAGTAATATCTATTGTTGATTATTGATTATGATTAACATCAGACAACATTTTATGTTAGGATTATGGTAAAGTTGGTTGAGATTAAGAAATATGTAGTTACTCTATGTGGAAGTTTGCATAATGTTCCTGTCTCCACATTTTGGTTAACACCCAAGGTTGGATTGATATAACATCAAACGTTATGTTTCTTTTTTGGTACTGTTATGTGGTAGGGCATATGGCTTTGTGAGCATCGGGATCATCCTTCTTCGCGAAGAGTTGTCGTCACTCTTAATGGAATATGAGTCGCTGGCACCCATCTGTTTTACTTGGCCCTTTTGTTATGTACGATGAAGACAGACCTGACGTTGGAGTTTATAGCAGGATATGTGTGTTGCAATGCCTTTTTGTTAGATGTAACTTGAGTAGCTTGCAATGGATGCAACTGTTAAAATGATTGGGATCATGTTAATTTATACAAGTATTCCGAGTAAACATTATCCAAGTATGTTTTTGCTTGCAACTGTTGGTGGAGATGATGTGTGCTATTGCTTTCAGTTTAGCCGTTCTATAGGGCACCGGAAAATGGAAATTGAGTGGTAGTTAAAGAACACAGTGTAGTCAAGTCTTAAGAGTGAAGGGAACAATTAAAAATTAAACTCAATTGTTAAGAGTCATGTTGATCTCTTCAGTTTTATTTTATGTTATTTTAAAAATATGATTCTTTGTACAAATGTTTGTCTGAATTCAATATCCTAGGAAAAAAAAGGCTCTTCAGTGAGTATTTGTTAGAAAGAATCCTGAAGGTCAGTTAATATTAGTATATTAGTATATTACTATTCTTATACCAGATAACCAAGCTCCAAAGATTGCGAAATAATACGAACTATCCCAAACTAGCAAATGATATATATTGTCTTAATATGAAAACTTGGCATACTATATCTTAATTCATCGTAAGTTGGTAACAACACGTTTAGTATTAGGTAGAGAAAAGCGGAGTCTCAAACTTAATAGAAATATCATGCAACAAAATAAGCACTACTTAGAAGGGGAAAAAAAACGCAAGGCTTTTTATTATGAAAATTCACCAGGTTATATGTTTCATACTTCCATGGTAAAGGGAGAGAAATATAATCCTACTGAACCGGAGGAAGCTCGTGAAAATATAAAAATAGAGCAGTCAAAGCACAAGACAAGAACAAAAGGAGAAGACGACAAAACAATTCTTAGCTTTCCCAATTTAACATGATCTCTACACAACGTATGTTGTAGAGTGCTTGAAAGATATTTTGGCCACACAATTAATGCTTGGAATCTTCTTCTTCACAGAATTTGGAATACTGTTCTGAATCCATCAAGTTGTTTAGTTCACCACTGTCACTGACTTCAACTTTGATTATCCATCCATCTTTATAAGGGCTTGAGTTAACCTATATGAAGGAACATTGCACAACTTTAACATGCATGGAATTGATACTCAACCAAATTGACTGATCCTTAAACATTAAATACTCCCTTCGTTTTCTTTTTATCCGTCATTACCATTTCTTGGTACATTCTTGAATCAATATATCTAATTATCTAGGTACAAAATAAAAGGCAATGATAGATTAAAAAAGAATGGAAACTCACCAAACCGGGAGAGCTGTTAAGCTCTTCATTAACTTCAACCACTTTCCCTGAAACAGGAGAGTTAATATCACTAGTTGCTTTCACACTTTCAACTGCACCAAAACTTTCTCCTTGTGTTACACCCTTCCCAACTTCCGGCAATTCAACATATACAACATCACCCAAGTGATCTTGGGCATGATCAGTTATGCCAATAGTTGCAGATTTTCCATCTACTTTCACCCACTCGTGAGAATCGCAATACTTCAGGTCTTTAATGACTGTAGGAACATAGAAGGTTAGTTAATAAAAATCTAATAATTAACTTCTGTTTTTTTTTAACCTTAGTCACCTAACAAGTAAATCAGATCAAAATGGTAATTTTGCTTCTTGCATCATTGTTAACAAAGAGGAGCTCCCTTCTGATTACCTGCATTCTTTCAAGAGCCACAAGAAGAATATTATCAACATTATCATTCTATCTTGTTTGTGTGTTTATTACAGATGGTGAAAAGTTAGACACACTAAGACAACTTGATAGGCACTAAAAGGCAAGAGATATTGGATTAATGAACATTGTTTTTGTTAAAGTCAAGATATATCAAGGGCTAGGTTTCAAGGTGGAGACTTATGTTTGAGACGAATATATTTTGGGGGAACTACTTTGAAACAATTAGTTCTCTGTTTTGTAATGTATATCAAAGATAAAAACATTTGATTAGTGAGTATTGTTTGTATAAAGTTAGGTAAAGTTTGCGTACATACTAAAGTGAGAATTAATTGGTAAAACTGTGGTCCAAATACATTTTATTTTTTACCCAAAAATAAGTAGCAACTTCTTGCTTCTTTCCAAAATCTTGTGGGAAATTTACCTATAGAAGCCACAATGAAGTTTGAGAGGCAAAAGTTATTCTCTCCAAATATTTCCAAATACACACAAAAGAATTGACAAACGATTTTTTCTTTTCTTTTTTTATTAGAAACAAAGCCTTTTTCCTTGAAATTGATACAAAAATTCAATCTTTAAAATGTTAAGAGCATAATGAGAAAAATCATGGTTCCATCTTCCAAAGAGCATGCAAAACCCTTTGAAAATGCATACAGAAACATGAAAGCTTTTTCAATTTCCATTTTCAAATCCATCATTCAAAGATACAACTACTTGAGCTGGTAAGGCCCCACTAGAATCATTAGGTAGGTCACAGACTCTCACATAACATACAAGAAACCATTTTCTGGTCCCTGCAGCACTAAAGGTCAAAAAATTGAACATAAGAAATAGGGGAATTGTTATGTTAATGCCATTGATGCTGATAGCTGGTAGGTGTTCTTTCCTCCTCCCATCACAACATATAAAGTTCCTTCCCTTTAAAATACATGATGCAACTACCATTTTAATTTTAATGCTCTACCAGTGTCAATCTAATTTTTTCTTTTATACACGACATTCAGTCCGATACTATCACAAAGATAAAAGTAATTTCATTTCTAGATAACACAGGTGGATATTAACTACCTTACAATGTTGAATGCCAGTGCATAAAAATTAAAGTCCATAACATGATCAAGAATAAGAGATCAGCATTTATGACATGAATAAAGGCGTGTCAATTTCCATCGAAATGAGAAAAAGAGTAAAGGTACTAAATTTAAGATGAAGCATTGAATGAGAAACATGCGGTGATGGATCAAGATCCAACAACATACATACAGAAAAGTGATCACGTAAACGAAACGAAAACAGATCGTAACAGGAAGAAGAAAGAGGGGAGTTACCAGCGGAAAAGGTTCGGTTGAAGAGAGAAACCCTAAGGTAGGAAGCAGCTCGTGAAGCCCAGAATTGCCTGCAAGCCATTCTCTCTCTCTCTCTCTCTCTCTCAAGACACTGACACTGCTTCTGCACCGCTGCTTATTCTCAATAACCCTTTTATGTTGCGGGGGGTTGGTAGATGTTTTTGGCTTTTTGCTTTACCTTATTTTTTTTTAAATGAATTTAATTTGGATGGATTTCTAGGTTAAAACAATTTTACATGCATATTTAACTAATGTTAAATCC
>NC_029788.2:39774207-39789304 GCF_000816755.2 Arachis ipaensis | reverse complement strand
AAATATAAATTTAAAATTTATAATATTCTTGAACCATAAAAAAAAATTGAAAAATAAAAACATATATAACTGTATTAGTAGGATATTAATTTTGTACTAAATTTTATATCAAAAGACTAACAAAAGTTTATCGACAATCTAATATTTTATTAACTTCGTTGGATTAACAATTGTCATATGATGTTCTGTTTCATATTATACATTTTATTTTAAGTCTGAAAATTATAGTTATAGATAAATTAGTTATTTCTACGATAAATATTTGTATAAAGTATAAATTATAACATGTTACTAATGTAACACCTTACTACACAGAGCTTTACGCTTAAGTCGTAGAACAGAGGTAGTGTGGTGTTACGGACCTCTAATAAGAAAATACATACGTATAATAGTGAAAAGATATAATATACTAGGAGCCTTGAAAAACAGGTAAAGCAAAATCGCAAAATAAAAAGCGCAACACTCAGAGAATGGAATTACTTGCGTGCTAAGAAACCTAAAGGTTATAGATATGAATAAGCGAAAGAGTGAATAGAGAGGCAAGAATATAACATAACTAGCTCCTGACTCAGCCTGCGAAGCCAAGGCTGGCCGGAGAATATTTACATACATATACAAATATCCCAAAACACCCAAGATACAGAAATAAGGCCCTAACTCTCCTTTATCCTCTGTGAGGAATAAAATAATCAAGTTTCTTGGAGAGAAAGCTAAGTAGCTAAGTACATATATACATAAACTGATAATCCAAAAGAACCCAGGGACTACTCCGCTTTAGGAATCCAGACGCCTAGCGAGGAGCCTCTCGACCTGCATCTGAAAACAATAACACAGTATGGGGTGAGATTCTCAGCATGGTAAATGTGTCACACATATAATATATAAGGTCTTGGAAATGCCAGAGGCAATCCTAGAATTCCAATATACAGTTATAAAACTTAAACTCTAAGCAGAAGCCATAAAAGGGGGTAGGTGACCTAAAAGGTTCTAAACTTCCTACTCTAAACCTATCATTAACCCCTAACCGGTCCACCCTTCCTCCGCTCCTCTATCACCAATGATTCAGCAGAGACAAACAACCAAACAATTTCACGCACAAGTAGGAAACAGATAGTACAAGTAGCAAATATAACAGGTAGCTTGAAATATATTCAGTTAAGCAATCCCAAGTAATGCATAGCAGACAAAACAAACAAATGCACATGATGTATGCCTGTCTTATGGCTGATGAGGCTCATCTGTCGGTTATCCAGCTAACCCGACAAGTCCGAAAATCTTAAACTGTCCCTCGTTGCGCATCCCCATGAGTCTATGCATAGATTTCTCATTCATTCATCATTTATACAATCATTCATTCATTTATATATCACTCAATGGGGGATATCCATTCCCAAGAATTTATACATGCCCGGTCACCCTTACGACGTAGGGTCAACAGAGTATCAAGTTTCAACTTGGAACACGTGGTGGCAAGCCACGGTTCTATTACCCAAGGAAACTCGTATCTCAAATATCATTAATTCATAAGCCGTTTAATATTCATAATCATTATATAATCATTCATCATAGCCATGGCATCATAACTTCATTTAACATCTTCATCTTTTCTTATAACTTATCATGTTTACCCCTTTCTTCATCCCCAAGTTACCTTATTTCCCTAGTTTCAACTAGCTACTTGACTTAGTATTATATTTTATGACTAAAAGGATGAAAATAGAGATTTAGAAGTCTAAAATCTGGTTTAAAACACAAAAATCCAGTTTTGCAGGAAACAGGGGCCACGCGTATGCGTGGGTCACGTGTACGCGTGGGTATAAAAAGGCAGCTCGCGCGCGCATTCCCTTTCCATGCGTACGCGTAGTTAAGAACATCATGTCATGCGTACGCGTGGTCATGCATGCTGGTTCATTATGCGTACACATGGGGCTACTCGCGCACGCGCAGTTTAAAATTCCATGCCACGCATACGCGTGGACGTACGTTCTTTAAAAAAAAAAACAGATCACCCAGAAAGCTGCATAAACCTGTAATATTCACCTGCATAATACATAATTCACACCAAAACTTTCGACGTGCATAACTTAATCGTTTTAAATCGTTTTTCTTACGTTCTTCAAATGATGTAAACTTTACGAACCCAATTTTCATTTAAAACAAGTTGGAAACAAATTGAGGGTTCGGAAGCCAAGTTATGCCTCACTAAAGTTCGGCCAAAAACCAACTTTTTGCAAACTTTTAAAACCTCAATTTCAACCATGACAAATCCTATGCCAATAATCACCAACCTGCACTTTCCAACACTTCTTCATTAACACATCAACCACCATAACAATTATGTCCCATACTAATAATAATGCTCATACATTTCCTCAAAATCCACCATTCAAACTATAAGTCACAACTTTAAAATTTACTTGCTTATATCCTCAATTCATTAACAACAATCCATCAATCATCATTAACCAACCAACAAGCAACAAACCACAATAATTCATCATCATACATTAGCAACATCATTAACTCATCATCATTAATTTCAATAAACTCATATTAATCAACATTAATTCTAACACCAAAATCTACATCAAACCAAAACCTAACCTTGTTCAAGATGTATCAATAAAGCACTAAGCCATTCAAATATTCAAACATTCATTCCTATCCTATGATCATCTAGCCTAAGTTTTCACAGAGCATTACATATTAAATGTGCGAAACCTAAACCATATATTGGCCGATCACCACGTTTGGTCTAAGAGCCACCCAAGCCACACACACAGCCTCACAAGTTTTTAAAAAATCACCAAAACCTCAGCGCCAATCCTCTACCAAGCCTCCAAATGTCCACAATTCAATTCCAATGCATATATATATACTTAGTTCACACCTATTACACATGTATAGCTCAAAATTCAGAATTCACATGATAAAATCAAGAATTGGCTAAGGTTTGTGATCCTTACCGTCCCCACGAACAAAACAACTCAAGCTCGACAAGCTCTGCAAGCTAAATCGAACCTAGAATACCAAATTTGACCAAATCTCATTACAAGGGCTCAATTTCGAAAATCAAAAGCGGGTAGAGAATCTGAGATGGGATTGTAGCTTACCCGTGAAATTGATCTGATAGAAACGTAGAGCTCGACGTGTTGGACGCGTGGTCGCAAACAGTGCGGTGATCGGAGCTCGAACGGAGGAGTTATGGTGGTTTATAGTGATGGTGAGGGTTAGGAAGCTCTCCTCTCCCCCCTTGCTGTTCAGCGTGTTTTGTTGCTGAATGGGGAAGGAGATGGCTTCTGCCCACTTAAGTGATTGGGTCCAATTGGGCTCACGGGTCCGGTTTGGGCTCAGTTCAACCAGTTCGGCCCATTTGGCCCAATTTTAGGCCAAATTTTTCGAAATTAGTGTCAAAATTTTTTTTTGAAGAGCTCTACTCTATTTTAATATTAAATTTATATTTTTAATTTTTCTAATTAAAATTCAATTTATGGAATAATTTTTTACTAATTTTAGTGGGATTTTCATAGCTAAAGAATCCAAAAAGAATTTATTAACAATAATTTGTACTTGCAATCCTTTTCAAAAGTCTTCTTACTTTCAATTCCAGTAAGATATCTAATAATATTTAAAATAAATTAAGATAAAAAGGATTTGTTGTTAATAATTTTGCTAAAATAAATTGATGAAATAAATAAATCTATCAATGAATTTATTTTTTGTAAAATAATAAACTTACCAACCAAATAGATGTAATCGAATCTAGAAGCATTGAGAGTATCAAAATTCACAAAACTAAATTCATATTGTGGGATACTTGACGATTCCGCAAGTCTGTGCACATCAGTACGTAAGCATAAATTCACCACATATTCATGATATGTAGTCTTGAAGTTATCCACGTTGCGTCCAACACCAAAATATGTGATTTTATAAATAAAATTAAAAAAGTAACAATCCAAGCACATAATAATTTATAAATAAAATTTTAAAAAGTTCTAGTGAACAACCTAAGCAAATAATAATTTATAACTTCTAAAAATTTTTAATGACGACACCTAAGCAAGTGATTAATTCAACAATATTAAAACTAAATACCTAATAACCTAAGAAAGCGTAATTTAAAATGCAGGTTCCAGTAGGCTTGGAGAAGGGGGGATTGAATCTATGGCCTTCTTTAACTTTGATAAAGTGAGTCTTAAAACCAGAAATAAAACTTGGTTACTATTTGGTCTGCGCAGCGAATTATGCAGGAGACAATTTCGTTTTATCTCATAAAAACCAAAAAAACAGAACTAAAGCAGAAAGGAAGAATGTGACATAGCCATATATCCTGGTTCAGTTGCTTTGTGCAATGCAATCTACATCTAGTCTCCACCATAATGTTGGTGAAATTTTTACTATCAATCTAAGTATTACATACACCAATTTTCTAGGACTCAACGTAATCCTACATGGGCACACAAGCTTCAACATAAACTTGACTTGGCTATACAAATACCTATACTCACCACACTAAGTGCTTACACCAACTTAGTAAGAGATACCTCTCAAGTACATGACACAAAACAAAAAATACAACCAAAAGAAATCTAAAATCACTCTTGACTTTTCTCTCAAGTGTTTCTCTCAGCCTTTTTTTCACTCTATGGTTTTTTCTTAATGTCTCTCTTTCTTGCCTTTTACCTCAGACAGAATACAAAGAAAGATATATATTGAAACAGAAATACAAACAGTAAACAATGAAGGAGACGATGATTCATAGCTTTGACTCTATGCATTAAACCTAGCATCTGAACTCATAACCTTATTCTTCATCTTGGCAGAGTGCTCCCTTTAGTGTAGGTGCAATGCTTCCAAGACTTCAAACTCAGTAATGAGAATTCACTCTTTGCTCTCTCTCTCTCTCTCTCTCTCTCTCTCTCTCTCTCTCGGGTTCTCTCTCCCTGAGCTCTAATGAGATTCAATTTTCTTTTTTGTACCTTAGTCAAAGCCACGATTAGGGTTCCTCCTAAGTCAACTTCTTGGACCTTGGGCTTCCAGAAATTATCCCTTCTCTTTCTTCAATAAACCCCCAAAATTAGGAATTTGAAATCTATTTCTTGGCTTAACTGAGGAATGCAGAGCAGTAGAGATGAGCGTGCTCAGAGATAATCCCAAATCCAAACCCTTGAAATTGTTCTTTGGCTCCAAGTAACAATTTGAACTTTTGATTTACAGTAGAGATAATCAATCACCATTTTCTTCAACTTTTTCAAAACGGCGTTGCAGAGAGTAGGAGAAGATGTGAAGAAATCAACTTGTATGCAAATGAAAATTATTTATCTACTTTAACCTCTGACTTAGCTTAACATGCTTTTCATTGTTTTGAATTGACAATGTCTTCATTAATTAGCTTTTCTTACTTTCTCTTTGGTGTTTGAACACAAATTGAAGCTCACTCTCTCTCTTGTGTATTTAACCGAACTGTACTTGTGAGCTTTAACTTAGGTTTGAGTCACTACGATTGGATGGCAGTGGGCTTGGTTTATGGATCAATTTCCTTTCATCGCCCTTGAGCTTCATTGCTTTGGACCGCATCTCAAACAAGTTTGGGCTTGTACAATAAATAAAACAATCAAACCCAATTGGGTATTTAACCTAATATATCAATATTTGTCATCATTATCATTAAATTAATTATATTCTTAACTCAACAATCTCCTCCTTAATGACAAATATAATTTCAAAGGATAGAATAAAAGAAATTGAATTAGATAAGATTAAGGCACTTTCTTTTGATGACATCAAGTATTTTTAATGTGCTTTCCCTTTCTTTCTCAATGATTTCTCCCCCTAACTTTGTACTCTTCTTTTATTTTTGTTCATATGTATCCATATAGAGAACACACACATGCTTGTTCAAAAATTTGTAATGCAATATTTTTAACTACTTGATAAAAAGGTATTATGCATTAAACTGCACCCAAGCAATGAAATCAAGTACTTAATCAAGATTCAAGTGTGATAATAACACTAAATTAATAATCAATATTAGATCCATCAGCCCAAAAAATTTCAAAACAGAGCATGTACTTAATCATCAGACCAAACCACCAGCAACACCACATGCATCAAGTTAAAACTATCACATGCATCAAGTTAAAAATATCTATTTATCAATTAAAACTATCTAATTACTACTGCATCAAGTTAAAACTATCTATTTACCAATCAAAACTATCTAATTATTCCAAACTATCCCCCCTTTGTCATTAAGGGAGAAACTAAAGACAACTCAAACTGCAAAAATTATTAGCACAAAAGGATTAATCGAATTAAAATATGTCCAAATAAAGCAGTTGTTAATGTTTACAGTCATTCAAAATAAAACAGTGTCCAAACCAAACTAAATTGTTCCAAGAGACGAAGAGTTAATATAACAGAAATCAGCAACTCGAGACATTCTCAAACATTCGAGCCATCCTCCTCAGAATCAAGTGGTTCTTCATGGTCAGTGGCCATGGTTTCATCCTCATTAATATTGTCAACGTACTTCAAAGGACAGCCACTCTATCCCTTGACTTTCTGAGGTATTCTCATTTCTGACCGCAAGCTTCTTTTCTTGTTAGCTTGTAGAGATTAGATAGTTGGATAGGTTAACAAACTCCTGCAGAACATCTTTAACAACTTCATAAAGGAGTGATTTGTGACAAGTTAAGGCAGAAGTTTCCGAAGTGGAGTGAGGAGGATTGTCATCTAATTCATCATTATCATCATCTAAGACTACATTTTCAGTTCTCGTAGGCTCTTTCTTGTGCTGTTTCATTGAACCACCTTCTTTTAGATATGAGTGTCTATTTTCATATGATTCATTTGACAGGTCAACACCAACTTGTTTAAAGATGCAAGTTAAAAATATGCCATAAGGGAGAGCCACATTTTTGTTACTCCTTATACAATCAAACATATGCCTCACCATTAAATATGCAAAAAAAAATAAATAGTTTTAGTGATGATAGCATATAAAATCAATGTATCACAGAAAGACACCCTCTGATATGAGCCGCTTTGAGGTAAAATAATGTGGTTTACTATTCGGTGCAATTGAGCATGAGAATGGCCAAGGGCTCGATGATTAGGAGTCAGACCATCAATCAGAGAGATATTTTCATACACATGAGTAAGAACATCTTTATACGACACACCTGATGAGCGGATATTTTATACGCTTTTTGGGGGTATTTTCATATAGTTTTTAGTAGGATCTAGCTACTTTTTAGTATATTTTTATTAGTTTTTATGCAAAAATTACATTTTTGGACTTTACTATGAGTTTATGTATTTTTTTTGTAATTTCAGGTATTTTCTGGCTGAAATTGAGGGACCTGAGCAAAAATCTGATTCAAGGCTGAAAAAGGACTGCAGATGTTGCTGGATTTTGACCTTCCTGCACTCGAAATAGATTTTCTGGAGCTACAGAAGCCCAATTGGCGCGCTCTCAATTGCGTTGGAAATTAGACATCCTGGACTTTCTAGCAATATATAATAGTCCATACTTTGTCCGAGTTGAGATCACACAAACTGGCGTTTAACGCCAAGTCTCTACCATATTCTGGCGTTAAATGCCAGAACTGGCATAAAAGTTGGAGTTAAACGCCCAAACTGGCACAAAAGCTGGAGTTAAATGCCAGGAGCAGCCTATGCACGTGAAAGCTTCAATGCTCAGCCCAAACACACACCAAGTGGGCCCCGAAAGTGGATTTCTACACTATCTATCTTAGTTTACTCATTTTCTGTAAACGTAGGTCACTAGTTTAGTATAAAAACTACTTTTAGAGACTTACTATGAACCTTATGACATTTTACATCTAAATTTTATATCTTCTACGGCATGAGTCTCTAAACTCCATGGTTGGGGGTGAGGAGCTCTGCTGTGTCTCGATGGATTAATGCAATTACTTCTGTTTTCTATTCAATCACACTTGTTTCTGTTCTAAGATACTCGCTCGTACTTAATCGTGATGAATATGATGATCCGTGACACTCATCACCCTTCTCAACCTATGAACGCGTGCCTGACAACCACCTCCGTTCTACCTTAGATTGAGTGTGTATCTCTTTGGTTCCTAGTTCACGAGTTTGATTGCCTCTCTTGATAATAGAGCATTCAAATCCGTGAGATCAGAATCTTCGTGGTGTAAGCTAGAATCAATTGGCAGCATTCTTGAGATCCGGAAAGTCTAAATCTTGTCTGTGGTATTCCGAGTAGGATCCGAGAAGGGATAACTGTAACGAGCTTTAAACTCACAAATGTTAGGTGCAGTGACAGTGTGCAAAAGAATCAATGGATCTTATTCCAACACTAGTGAGAACCGACAGATGATTAGCCCTACGAAACCCGTAGCTGGACTATTTTCACTGAGAGGACGGATGGTAGCCATTGACAACGGTGATCTACCAAAGTACAGCTTGCCATGGAAAGAGCCTTGCGTGCGTGAAGAAGAAGACAGTAGGAAAGCAGAGATTCAGAAGACAGAGCATCTCCAAAACCTCAACCTGTTCTCCATTACTGCATAACAAGTATTATTTAACCCATGTTCTTTTACTCATTCCAATTAAAACTGAGAATTATTATTGATATCCTGACTAAGAGTTACAAGATAACCATAGCCTGCTTCAAGCCGACAATCTCCGTGGGATCGACCCTTACTCACGTAAGGTATTACTTGGACGACCCAGTGCACTTGCTAGTTAGTTGTGCGGAATTACAAAAGTGTGATTGTGATTTCGTGCACCAAGTTTTTGGCGCCGTTGCCAGGGATTGTTCGAGTTTGGACAACTGACGGTTTATTTTGTTGCTTAGATTAGGAAATTTTTTTTTCTTTTTTGGTTTAGAGTGTTCTATTATTGTTTTTGGTTAAAATTTTAAAATCCTTATTTTATTTTTCTAAATTATTTTCGAAAATTTTTTTTACCAATAACTTCATAATTTAGTCTTTTGTTTGAGTTTAGTTTCATATTCTAAGTTTGGTGTCCTTTATGTTTCTATTTTCTTAAAAATTTTCAAAAATTGCTCTTAGTGTTCATTTTTGATATTCAAAGCTTCCTTGTTTGTTTTCTTTGTTTTGATCTAAAAACTTTAAGTTTGGTGTCCTTTTTCCTATTTTTCGTTTTCTTCATTAAATTCAAAAATATATTTTCTCTTTATTTTAATTGATTTTCGAATTCTACTTTTAAAAATTCAGATTTTTATTTTAAAACTTCTTATTTTATCTTATCTTAGTTTTGAAATTTCAAAATTCAAATCTTTTTCAAAAATCATATCCAAGGTTTTTCAAATTTTCTTAATTAATCAATTATTCTAGTTTTCGAAACTTCTATTTTATTTTCCATTCATTTTATTTTATTTTATTTTATTCAGTTGCTTTTAATTAAATAAAATAAAATAAATAAAAATATAATTTATTTGCAATTCATATCAATTCCCTTTTCTCCATCATGGACATAAGTGGAAATGAACAGTCCAGAAGGACTCTGGGGTCATATGCCAACCCCATTACCGCTGCATACGGGAGTAGTATCTGTATACCTCCCATCAAAGCAAGCAGTTTTGAGCTAAATTCTCAGCTCATTGTCATGGTGCAGCAAAATTACCAGTATTCTGGTCTTCCACAAGAAGAACCTACTGAGTTTCTGGCGCAGTTCTTGCAAATTGTTGACACAGTGCGTGACAAGGAGGTAGATCAGAATGTATACAGATTATTACTGTTTCCTTTTGCTGTAAAAGATCAAGCTAAGAGGTGGTTAAATAACCAACCCACAGCAAGCATAAAAACATGGAAACAGTTATCAGACAAATTTCTGAATCAATATTTCCCTCCAAAAAGGATGACACAGCTAAGGCTGGACATCCAACGCTTTAAACAAGAGGATGATGAATCCCTTTATAATGCCTGGGAGAGGTACAGAGGGATGCTAAGGAAATGCCCCTCTGAAATGTTTTCAGAGTGGGTGCAGTTAGACATCTTCTACTATGGGCTTACAGAAAAAGCTCAGATATCTCTAGACCACTTAGTTGGTGGATCTATACACATGAGAAAGACTATTGAAGAGGCTCAAGAGCTTATCGATACAGTTGCTAGAAATCAGCATCTATACATAAGTAGTGAATCCTCCATGAATGAAGAAGCTAAGGCAGTATCAATTGACTTTAGTCCTCAAGAACAAGTTGCTGAACTCAATCAGCAACTATCTTCTATAACAAGGTAGTTAGCAGAATTTAAGGAGATGCTACAAGAAACCAAAAATGCTAACAAGGATATGGAATCACAATTAAATCAGACAAGACAGCAGCTATCTAAACAGATAACAGAAGAATGTCAAGCTGTTCAACTAAAGAGTGGGAAGACATTGAAAAATTCAGCTCAAGGTAGCAAAAAACTAAAAAAGGAACAACTAACAGAGGATGATCAAACCACTACCCAAAATCCCTATGAGGATAGTAAGAGCCTAGAGAGGAATAATTCTGGCGTTCAAACACCAGAAAAGGGTGGGAATCTGGCATTAAACGCCCAATCCATGTCCAGTTCTGGCGTTCAAACACCAGAAAAGGGCAAGAATCTGGCGTCAAACGCCCATTCATCCCCCTACCCTAGCGTTCAAACGCCAATGAGGGATCAGACACCTGCAAGTGCTGATAATAACTCCCTCAAGAAGGCTTCTCAACCTGCCTCTGTAGGAAATAAACCTGCAGTAACTAAGGTTGAAGAATATAAAGCCAAAATGCCTTATCCTCAGAAACTCCACCAAGCGGAACAGGATAAATAATTTGCCCGCTTTGCAGACTATCTCAGGACTCTTGAAATCAAGATTCCGTTTGCAGAGGTACTTGAGCAAATACCCTCTTATGCTAAGTTCATGAAAGAGATCTTAAGTCATAAGAAGGATTGGAGGGAAACTGAAAAAGTCTTCCTCACTGAAGAGTGCAGTGCAGTTATTTTAAAGAGCTTACCAGAAAAGCTTAAGGATCCTGGGAGCTTTATGATACCATGCACATTAGAGGGTACTTGTATCAAGACAGCTCTATGTGATCTTGGGGCAAGTATCAACCTAATCCCTGCATCCACTATCAGAAAGCTTGACTTGACTGAAGAGGTCAAACCAACCCGGATTTGTCTTCAACTTGCTGATGGCTCCATTAAATACCCATCAGGCATAATTGAGGATATGATTGTCACAGTTGGGCCATTTGCCTTTTCCACTGACTTTGTAGTGCTAGAAATGGAGGAGCACAACAGTACAACTCTCATTCTAGGAAGACCCTTCCTAGCAACTAGACAAACCCTCATTGATGTCCAAAAAGGGGAAGTGACCTTGAGAGTCAATGAGGATGAGTTTAGGCTGAATGCTGTTGAGGCAATGAAGCATCCAGACACATCAAAAGACTGCATGAGTGTTGATATTATTGACTCTCTAGTAGAGGAGATCAACATGGCTGAGAGTCTCAAATCAGAGCTAGAAGACATCTTTAAAGATGTTCAGCTTGATTTGGAGGAACCAGAGGAAATAAAAGAACCTCTGAAAATTCCTCAGGAAGAGGAGAAACCTCCTAAACCCGAGCTCAAACCACTACCACCATCACTGAAATATGCATTTCTGGAGGATGGGATTATTTATCCTATTTCTGATAGCCCCAGGGTGAGCCCTGTCTAAGTTATCCCCAAGAAAGGAGGCATGATAGTGGTTCATAATAAAAAGAATAAACTGGTTCCTACAAGAACAGTTACAGGGTAGCGTATGTGTATTGATTATAGAAGGCTCAATACAGCCACCAGGAAGGATCACTTTCCTTTACCATTCATAGACCAGATGCTAGAGAGACTAGCAGGTCATGAATATTACTGCTTTTTAGATGGCTATTCAGGTTACAACCAAATTGTAGTAGATCCTCAGGACCAAGAGAAAACAGCATTCACATGTCCTTCTGGAGTGTTTGCCTACAGAAGGATGCCTTTTGGTCTGTGCAATGCACCTGCAACCTTTCAGAGGTGCATGCTCTCTATCTTCTCTGATATGGTAGAGAAATTTTTGGAAGTCTTCATGGATGACTTCTCAGTATTCGGAGACTCATTCAGCTCCTGCCTTGACCATCTAGCACTTGTTCTGAAAAGGTGTCAAGAGACCAACCTAGTTTTAAACTGGAAAAATGTCACTTTATGGTGACTGAAGGAATTGTCCTTGGGCATAAAATTTCAAACAAGGGAATAGAGGTGGATCAAGCTAAAGTAGAGGTAATTGAAAAATTACCACCACCTGCTAATGTTAAGGCAATCAGAAGCTTTCTGGGGCATGCAGGATTCTATAGGAGGTTTATAAAGGATTTTTCAAAAATTACAAAACCTCTGAGCAATCTGCTAGCTACTGACACGCTATTTGTGTTTGACACAGAGTGTCTGCAGGCGTTTGAAACTCTGAAAGCTAAGCTGGTCACAGCACCAGTTATTTTTGTACCAGACTGGACATTACCATTCGAACTAATGTGTGATGCTAGTGACCATGCCATTGGTGTAGTATTGGGATAGAGGCATAACAAGCTTCTGCATGTCATTTATTATGCTAGCCGTGTTTTAAATAATGCACAGAAAAATTACACAACCACAGAAAAAGAGCTGCTTGCAGTGGTTTATGCCATTGACAAGTTTAGATCATACTTAGTAGGATCAAAAGTGATTGTGTACACTGACCATGCTGCTCTTAAATATCTACTTACAAAGCAGGATTCAGAAACCAGGCTCATAAGATGGGTGTTGCTTCTGCAAGAGTTTGATATAGAAATAAGAAACAAAAAAGGGACAGAGAACCGAGTGGCTGATCATCTGTCCCGAATAGAACCAGTAGAAGGGGCGTCCTCCCCCTCTATTGAGATCTCTGAAACCTTTTTGGATGAGCAATTATTTGCCATTCAGGAAACAACATGGTTTGCAGACATTGCAAACTATGAGGCTGTAAGATTCATACCCAAAGAGTACAGCAAGCAGCAAATAAAGAAATTGATTTCTGATGCAAAGTACTACTTATGGGATGAACCATATCTCTTTAAGAGATGTGCAGACGGAATAATCCGTAGATGTGTGCCCAAGGAAGAGGCACATAAGATGTTATGGAATTTCCATGGATCACAATATGGAGGCCATTTTGGAAGTGAGCGAACGTCCACAAGAGTCCTCCAACGTGGCCTCTACTGACCCATCATTTACAGAGACTCCCGAGAGTTTGTACGTAACTGTGACAGTTGCCAAAGAGCTGGCAATCTGCCTCACGGTTATGCCATGCCTCAACAAGGGATCTTAGAGATTGAGTTGTTTGATGTATGGGGTATTGACTTCATGGGCCTTTCCCACCATCATACTCAAACACTTATGTCCTGGTGGCAGTACATTATGTATCTAAGTGGGTGCAGGCAATCGCAACACCCACCAATGATACTAAGACAGTGATGAAGTTCCTCCAGAAGCATATCTTCAGCAGGTTCGGTGTCCCTAGGATACTGATCAGTGATGGGGCACTCATTTCTGTAATAAACAGCTTGACTCCGCTCTAGTCCGATATGGAATTAACCACAAAGTGGCGACTCCGTATCATCCCCAGACAAATGGGCAGGATGAAGTCTCAAATAGAGAACTTAAAAGAATCCTGGAACGGACTGTGAGTAACCGCAGAAGGGATTGGGCAAGAAGTCTGGATGATGCTCTGTGGGCATACAGAATAGCATTCAAGACTCCCATAGGGACCTCTCCATACCAACTTGTGTATGGGAAAGCGTGCCATTTGCCAGTGGAACTGGAACACAAGGCCTACTGGGCAACTAGATTCCTAAATCTTGATGCTAAGTTAGTTGGAGAGAAAAGATTGCTCCAGTTGAATGAACTAGAGGAATTCAGACTCAATGCTTTTGAAAATGCAAAAATTTATAAGGAAAAAGCAAAAAGGTGGCATGACAAGAAACTGTCATCCATAGTCTTTGAGCCAGGACAGAAGGTTCTGCTGTTCAACTCTAGGCTCAGATTGTTCCCCGGGAAACTGAAATCCCAGTGGAAGGAACCATATGTGATTACAAGTATGTCACGATATGGCTATGTAGAGCTTCAAGATATTGATTCTAATAAGAGGTTCATTGTTAATGGATAGAGAGTTGATGAGCGGATAATTTATACGCTTTTTGGCATTGTTTTTAGTATGTTTTTAGTAGGATCTAGTTACTTTTAGGGATGTTTTCACTAGTTTTTATGTTAAATTCACATTTCTGGACTTTACTATGACTTTGTGTGTTTTTCTATGATTTCAGGTATTTTCTGGCTGAAATTGAGGGACTTGAGCAAAAATCAGATTCAGAGGTTGAAGAAGGACTGCTGATGCTGTTGGATTCTGACCTCCCTGCACTAAAAGTGGATTTTCTGGAGCTACAAAACTCGAAATGGCGCGCTTCCAATTGCGTTGGAAAGTAGACATCCAGGGATTTCCAGCAATATATAATAGTCTATACTTTGGCCAAGAATAGACGACGCAAACTGGCGTTCAACGCCAGCTTTCTGCCCAAATCTGGCGTCCAGCGCCAGAAAAGGAGCCAAAACCAGAGTTGAACGCCCAAACTGACACAAAAGCTGGCGTTCAACTCCAAGAAGGACCTCTACACGTGCGACACTCAAGCTCAGCCCAAGCACACACCAAGTGGGCCCCGGAAGTGGATTTATGCATCAATTACTTACTTCTGTAAACCCTAGTAGCTAGTTTGTTATAAATAGGACCTTTCACTATTGTATTAGAAGTCTTTTTGACCATCTTTGGACGCTTGGTTCTTAGATCAGAGGGGCTGGCCATTCGGCCATGCCTGGACCTTTCACTTATGTATTTTTAACGGTAGAGTTTCTACACTCCATAGATTAAGGTATGGAGCTCTGCTGTTCCTCAAAGATTAATGCAAAGTACTACTGTTTTCTATTCAATTCATCTTGTTTTGCTTCTAAGATATTCATTCGTACTTCAATCTGAATGTGATGAATGTGAGAATCATCATCATTCCCTATGAACGCGTGCCTGACAACCACTTCCGTTCTAC
>NC_029788.2:39746302-39773067 GCF_000816755.2 Arachis ipaensis | reverse complement strand
ATGACTGTGACGAGCTCCTAACTCGCGATTGCAGGGCGTTAGTGACAGACGCAAAAGGATAGTAAATCCTATTCCAGCATGATCGAGAACCGACAGATGAATAGCCGTGCCGTGACAGGGTGCGTTGACCATTTTCACTGAGAGGATAAGATGAAGCCATTGACAAGGGTGATGCCTCCAGACGATTAGCCGTGCCGTGACAGGGCATTGGATCATTTTCCCGAGAGATGACCAAAAGTAGCCATTGACAGTGGTGATGTATCACATAAAGCCAGCCATGGAAAGGAGTAAGACTGATTGGATGAAGATAGCAGGAAAGCAGAGGTTCAGAGGAACGAAAGCATCTCCAGTCGCTTATCTAAAATTCTCACCAACGAATTACATAAGTATTTCTATCCCTATTTTATTATATTATTTTCGAAAACTCCATAACCATTTAATATCCGCCTGACTGAGATTTACAAGGTGACTATAGTTTGCTTCATACCGACAATCTCCGTGGGATTCGACCCTTACTCACGTAAGGTATTACTTGGACGACCCAGTGCACTTGCTGATTAGTTATGCGAAGTTGTGAAGATATGTTTAGACCATGGTCCTGTGCATCCGTTTTTGGTGCCATTGCCAGGGAATCAATTTCGAACAACAATTCACAACCTGAGTAGCAATTTCGCATACCAAGAGTTAAGCATTATCTTGAAGGCAATGTTGAGCAAGAATGCTCAAAGCTGAGACTAGATTAAAGCTCAGTAAGGTCCAGGTAAAGACAATAAAGAAGCGCTTGCTGGGAGGCAACCCAGCCATTAGCAAAGTTTATTTGTTATTCAAATAACAATTATAGGAGTTTGATATAAATTATCTTCAAGGTTAATTATCAATTGCAGGAGTTCACAAAGTTACAGAATGATTCAGAGCATAAAGCAGAGAAAAGGAGCTCACTGGCACAAAAACGCCAGTAAGGGGTATTTTGGGCGTTAAACGCCAGAATGGGCACCATTCTGGGCATTTAACGCCAGTAGAGATACCGTTCTAGGCGTTAAACGCCAGAATTGCAGCATCCTGAGCGTTTAGAAAAATGCCCAGTGATAAAAGCTTTCTGGCGTTTAACGCCAGCCAGGGTACCTGGCTGGGCGTTAAACGCCTAAAAGAAGCAATAAATGGGCGTTAAACGCCCAGAATGGGTGCCATTCTGGGCGTTTAACACCAGGAATGTGGAGGGGAGGAAGTTTTGTTTCCAACTCAAATTTTTTTCAAATTTTCATAGTTCCATCCAAAATTTCTTGCATAAACATGTTACAAATTATCATCTTTCAATTTCAATTTCAAAAAAAACAACAAAACAAATTAAAAATAAATTTTTCTTTAATCCTAAAAATCTTTCTCAAATCTTCTTCAAATTCTTTTCAAATCTTTTTCAAAACTCATCTATCTTTTTAATTTCTTCTCAAATCTTTTTTAACTCATGATACTATCTTTTCAAATTCAGATTTATCTTTTTCAAATCTCTCATATCTTTTCAATTTTAAAATTTCATCTTTTTCATATCATATTTATCTTTTACAAACCATATCTTCTATCATATCTTTTTCAAAATTTTTGAACCCACCCCTCCCTTATAAATTCACACTCGGCCTCCTCCTCTCCTCCATAACTCGAATTTGACTTTCCTTCTATTCCTCTCCTTTCTTTTGCTTGAGGACAAGCAAACCTCTAAGTTTGGTGTATTTTTCGTGATCACTGAGCTAAGATTCACTAAGATCATGGCTCCTAAGGAAAAACAAACCACTTCAAGAGGCAAGAAAGAGAACACTCCAAAACCACTTTGGAATCAAGAGAGGTTCTTAACCAAAGAACATGCAGACCATTACCACAAAATAATGGGTCTAAGGTCAGTGATCCCAGATGTTAAATTCGATCTGAAAGAAGATGAATATCCGGAGATTCAAGAGCAGATTCGAAACAGGGGTTGGAAAATTCTAGCTAATCCTGAGACAAAGGTGGGTAAAAACATGGTTCATGAATTCTACTCAAATCTGTGGCAAACAGATAAGCAGAGAATGACTGGAACCACCTTCTATACCTTTCGAACCATGGTCAGAGGGAAGATTATTTACTTCCACCTTGACAAAATAAGAGAGGTCTTCAAGCTGCCTTAACAACAAGATGATCCAGAATCCTTTAATAGGAGAATGGTGAGATTAGACAAGCGCTTGGACCAAGTTCTAGAGGACATATGCATCCTTGGAACCAAGTGGATAACCAACACAAAGGATGTCCCAAATCAATTCAAGAGAGGAGATCTCAAACCAGTTGCTAGGGGCTGGCTGGACTTCATTGGGCGTTCTATACTACCCACCAGCAACCGCTCTGAAATCACTGTCAAAAGAGCAATGATGATCCACTGCATTATGCTGGGAAACAAAGTGGAGATTCATCATCTAATTTCTTGTGAGCTTTACACAATTGCAAACAAGAACTCCACTGATGCCAAATTGGCTTACCCAAGCTTAATCTCTCTGCTGTGTAAAGATGTTGGGGTAAAGATGGGAGTGGATGAGTATATCTCAGTCGAGCACCCAATCACCAAAAAGTCAATGGACGGACAACAAGTGTAAGATAACTCCATCAAAAGGAGGGCACAGGAGTTCCTCCCAGAAATTCCTCAGATTGACTACTGGACCCTCCTAGAAGCATCTGTCACCAAGCTGCAAGAAGCTATGGATCAACTGAAAGAAGAACAGCAAATTCAAAATAGCATGCTCTGCAAACTGCTGAAGGAACAAGAGAAGCAAGGGCTTGAGCTACAGGAGCTGAAGCGCCAGAAGCTGTCTCTTGAAGGACCAGACACCCCACGGATTGAAGGAGCATCCATCTCCCAAAATAAAGGTTGTTGAGTCCTAATCTTAACTCTATGATAACTTTTGCTATTAGAGATCTACCTTAGGAGTCACATGAATAATAGTAATTAGTATCTTTATTTTTAATTTTTATTTTTTTATTATTATCTCCAAGTAATCTATAAATTATTTTTCTCGTCATCATTAAACATGAATAAAATAGCAAATTTTTTTAGAATAAGGAGGCAGTTTCATTTTCGAGTTTTTAATAAGAAAGATTCAAATTATTTATATGTGGTGACAATACTTTTTGTCTTCTGAATGAATGCTTGAACAGTGCATAATTTTTGATAGTGAAGTTTATGAATGTTAAATTTTTTGGCTCTTGAAAGAATAATGAAAAAGGAGAAATGTTATTGATAATCTGAAAAATCATAAAATTGATTCTTGAAGCAAGAAAAAGCAGTGAATACAAAGCTTGCGAAAAAAATGGTGAAAAATGAAAGAAAAAGAAGGAAAAAGAAAAAGCAAGCAGAAAAAGCCAATAGCCCTTTAAATTAAAAGGCAAGGGTAAAAAGGATCCAAGGCTTTGAGCATTAATGGATAGGAGGGCCTAAAGGAATAAAATCCTGGCCTAAGCGGCTAAACCAAGCTGTCCCTAACCATGTGCTTGTGGCGTGAAGGTGTCAAGTGAAAAACTTGAGACTGAGCGGTTAAAGTCATGGTCCAAAGCAAAATGAGTGTGCTTAAGAACTCTGGACACCTCTAACTGGGGACTTTAGCAAAGCTAAGTCACAATCTGAAAAGGTTCACCCAGTTATGTGTCTGTGGCATTTATGTATCCGGTGGTAATACTGGAAAATAAAGTGCTTAGGTCCACGACCAACACTCATAAAGTAGCTGTGTTCAAGAATTAACATACTAAACTAGGAGAATCAATAACACTATCTGAATTCTGAGTTCCTATAGATGCCAATCATTCTGAACTTCAAAGGATAAATTGAGGTGCCAAAACTGTTTAGAAGCAAAAAGCTACTAGTCCTGCTCATCTAATGAGAATTTGAGCTTCATATAAAACTCTGAGATGTTATTGCCTCTTGATTTTCTTTCGATCCTGTTTTATTTATCTAGTTGCTTGAGGACAAGCAACAGTTTAAGTTTGGTGTTGTGATGAGCGGATATTTTATACGCTTTTTGGAGGTATTTTCATATAGTTTTTAGTAGGATCTAGCTACTTTTTAGTATATTTTTATTAGATTTTATGAAAAAATCACATTTCTGGACTTTACTATGAGTTTGTGTGTTTTTCTGTGATTTCAGGTATTTTCTGACTGAAATTGAGGGACCTGAGCAAAAATCTGATTCAAGGCTGAAAAAAGACTGCAGATCTTGTTGGATTCTGACCTCCCTGCACTCAAAATGGATTTTCAAGAGCTACAAAATCCTAATTGGCGCGCTCGCAATTGCGTTGAAAAGTAGACATCATGGGCTTTCCAGCAATATATAATGGTCCATACTTTGCCCGAGTTGAGATCACGCAAACTGGCTTTTAACGCCAAGTCTCTACCTTATTCTGGCGTTAAACGCCAGAACTGGCATAAAAGTTGGAGTTAAATGCCAGGAGCAACCTATGCACGTGAAAGCTTCAATGCTCAGCCCAAACACACACCAAGTGGTTCCCGAAAGTGGATTTCTGCACTATCTATCTTAGTTTACTCATTTTCTGTAAACCTAGGTCACTAGTTTTGTATAAAAACTACTTTTAGAGACTTACTATGAACCTCATGACATTTTACATCTGAATTTTGTATCTTCTACGGCATGAGTCTCTAAACTCCATGGTTGGGGGGTGAGGAGCTCTGTTGTGTCTCGATAGATTAATGCAATTACTTCTATTTTCTATTCAATCACGCTTGTTTCTGTTCTAAGATACTCACTCGTACTTAACCGTGATGAATATGATGATCCGTGACACTCATCACCCTTCTCAACCTATGAACGCGTACCTGACAACCACTTCCGTTCTACCTTAGATTGAGTGTGTATCTCTTTTGTTCCTGGTTCACGAGTTTGATTGCCTCTCCTGACAATAGAGCATTCAAATCCGTGAGATCAGAATCTTCGTGGTATAAGCTTGAATCAATTGGCAGCATTCTTGAGATCCGAAAAGTCTAAACCTTGTCTGTGGTATTCCGAGTAGGATCCGGGAAGGGATGACTGTAACGAGCTTCAAACTCACAAATGTTGGGCGTAGTGACAGTGTGCAAAAGGATCAATGGATCTTATTCCAACACTAGTGAGAACCGACAGATGATTAGCCCTACGAAACCCGTAGCTGGACTATTTTCACTGAGAGGACGGATGGTAGCCATTGACAACGGTGATCTACCAAAGTACAGCTTGCCATGGAAAGAGCCTTGCGTGCGTGAAGAAGAAGACAGTAGGAAAGCAGAGATTCAGAAGACAGAGCATCTCCAAAACCTCAACCTGTTCTCCATTACTGCATAACAAGTATTATTTAACCCATGTTCTTTTACTCATTCCAATTAAAACTGAGAATTATTATTGATATCCTGACTAAGAGTTACAAGATAACCATAGCCTGCTTCAAGCCGACAATCTCCGTGGGATCGACCCTTACTCATGTAAGGTATTACTTGGACGACCCAGTGCACTTGCTGGTTAGTTGTGCGGAATTACAAAAGTGTGATTGTGATTTCGTGCACCAACACCTAACCCTTCATTCCATTTTCCAGAGGTATAAGCACACACACCAATATCAGTATATTCTAAGGAGTCACTTATTGATTCACTGTTCAGGATAAGATCATGACCTTTGACATAAGACTGAATGGATCTCTCATGGTAGGTCAGATTAGCATAAAACTCCCGAACTAAATCTGGATAAACAGGCTTTTTTTTATTTTGAAAAATTGATTCAAGTCCAAAAATTCAAGATTTTCAACAAATGCAAAACCTTTCTTTTTTAGATTTGGTAACTCTGCCAAAAATGTAGGACAAATGGGATGATAAACAACAACACCGTGATAAAAAATCATGGTTTATGGCAGAGCAAAAATAGTGAGGGTTATAGTTGGAGTGAGATATCATAAAGAAAGATTTGTGAGCAAAATGATCAATATTGTGAAGTTCCTTAACTGATTGAAGAGGAATATGAGGATTACCTCTTTGAGGACGCTGAGGAACTAACCTAGGCTTTTGTCTTGTAGGTTCAGGAACGAGTTCCTCTACGGTAGGATGCTTCCTGTAAGACCCCGAATTTTTAAAAATTAAATAATTAATTATTTATGAATCGACCAATTAGAATTGTAGGAGGCATGGACGATTTCTGCCGTTTTCTTCTTCAGCCGCTCGGTCAGAAAGCTTCTCCAGAACTTTCGTTGTTTTGATTTCATACGGAGATAGGATTTTGATAAATTTTTACCTGTTAAATTCGTATTTGATAAGTGAATTGATGTCGTGATTACATGTCGATTGAATTTATATTGATATTTGTGACAAGTTAGAGGTTAGGAAGGTTTAAGTGCAACCAAGAACTTAGTTA
Source organism: Arachis ipaensis (assembly GCF_000816755.2). Classification (NCBI taxonomy): domain Eukaryota; kingdom Viridiplantae; phylum Streptophyta; class Magnoliopsida; order Fabales; family Fabaceae; genus Arachis; species Arachis ipaensis. The sequence continues at coordinate 39,766,665 of NC_029788.2, read as the reverse complement.
TTCTGATGAATTTGATTTCTGAATTAGGTTGGAATAATTTGAAAATGTTAGAATTTGTCTGGTTTGATTTGATGGTATTGAATTCAGAATTGAAATGATTGAAAAGAGGTTGAAAATGGTTTGGTTGGGACCCGAAAAGGGTGGCAAAGTCCAATTTTAAGGGAAAATACTGTCTAATTTTTGTAAAAATATATGAAAAGTGATTTCATTTTAAAAATATGATTTATTATTTTTGAGAATAGATTTTGTTTCAAGTTATGTCTTGAATTCAGTTTATTAAGTAAAGGGACCTCTGCCACAGAAGAGCAGAGAGCAGAAACTGAAAAGATATTGAGTGTTGTTGGGCCTTAGTGCCAAATGTCTAGTGAGGACGGCGATACGTAACGCTCACTGGAGGCTGTGGGCCTTGTGTGTGAAGGATTGTGCGTGGATGCCCGTGTGTATGGAATGGCTTCCAGGAGAAAGTGGCACATGCTTCAGCTGGAGAATCAGCGCCTGCAAGAGGTTGAAACCTTGCAGAGGTTATGCCGCTAGAATGCCTTATCTGACATGCGAGTCAGATTGCGTCGTGTGCGGGTCGAAACCGACAAATGAGCTCATTACCTGCGATAGGACTAGACATGCATCATCCTTGTTGTGCATTTGTATTTTACTTGATGCGGTGAAGTTGCTTGTGATTGTCTTCCTGTGTTTATGCATTCCCTATTGCTACTCTGAATTGTGGTAATTAGATACTTCTCTTTGACACTTGTATATTTTATTGTGAATTACTTGAACTATGATAATTCTGACTAAACTAACTACCCTCGACCCTACTAAGAACCCCCCAGTTCTTACCCCTTTTCTCCCTCCCCTTCAGATGGAGACCGGAGTTATATTTTATGAGATGGACCCTCCCTATATATATGAGGATATTGTACAGCATAGATTTTATGTAGTAGGTGCGGAGATTAGGACCCGTATGTACATTCTGCATGATCATCCCTTCAGTCACCCGATTGACACTCCACAGTTTAACCCCGACATGCCTATGAGTTCCCGTTGCAGTGGCTCCACCTGGATGCTCCATTTCACCCGTTTCATGATGGGCTGGTGCCTCACCAGCATCCCGATCAGCCTGCAGATCAGGCGGACCCTGAGCCTGAGCCCATGGAGGAATATATTCCAAAGCCTATACCGGAGGAGGATATCCCAGTGGAGCAGATCTCAGTATCTTTATCCGAGCTATCTTCTGAGGAGCCGCTCACCGCCTCTATTAGTGGACTAGCGAGTGCTGGTTAGATCAGTGCCAGTGCCCCTCCTAAGATTATAGAGATTTCCGATGACGAGGACGAGGATCCTAAGGAGTGTTCTGATGTGGTTGTGATCTCCTCTGATGATGATAGCTAAGGCCTGGAAGCTGCGGTTGTGCCTTTTGATAGTTTTTAGCCTAGCTTTTGTGTTAGTCTCTCACTTTTGGTTAGACTCACTGAGAGAGTAGGGTGTACATAGTTGACTAGGCTTGTTTGGGCACCAGCTTAGGGGTTTTCTGTATGAACTAGGGCCTGAAGTGTTGATTTGTATATATATATATATGACAGTACATTTATGTGTATGTATGATCTATGCTATGTATTATGGTTATATATATTGCTGGCCTTGTGTATGATTTATTTAATTCCCTATTATGGCTTGTGTATGTTTAATTAGCTGTCATTGCAAATCTTTTTATAAAGTAAATTTTTTTTCCAAAAACTCGATAGTGCGCTAACCCGATTACAGGTTTAATAATAAATAGTAAAAGTTTTAGGTGAACAAGTTAGTGACACTTGATATTTAGTATGATCATGACTTACTGAGAATTGGGTCGTTACTCGTTACACTTCCCCTTTGAAGAGCTTGGACGAGAGGGACCACTTTGTGGAGCCACTGGCTTAGAAGACGAAGGACACCTTGGAGTAGTTTTGGTTATTGCTATTGGATCGGTGCGAGGAGGAGAGAGCGACTGAGTAGGAGAAGGAGTAAATGTAGGATCTTTGGAACGTGAAGAGGCTCTTGATTTTTCAGGGATTCTAGGAAGTTGAGTGAGAGAACCTCTTGGGGTAGCAGTTTTCTTTCTCATCTTTATGTGAAGCAAGGATTTTGCAAGTATCAAAACAATGATGGTAGTGAAAAGAAATCGAAGAGGTTAAGCATGAGTTATGAAGAGAGAAGTTTAGTAGCTGCTACAAGTAAAAGGTTTCTTGAAAACATGCATATGCAGAAACTATGACTACACCTTGAAAAGACTTGACATCATATTGAAAATATTTTATTTAAAATAAAATAAATAAAAATAATAAAATAATATTTAAAAGAAAACCATTTTAACAAAAAAAAAATAGAAAAGCCCACAAAATGAATGTAACACCCATTAGGTCCAAAGGTGGTTATGTTTAAGAAAACACATTGGACCATAAGAATTCTGAACAGGAAGGTTAGCCCACATGATTCAAAACTCGAGACTGACCCCAGAAACCAAGATTCAGAAAGATGGCTCATCATTTGTCCAGAATTGTCTCCTCCTGACCTAAGAGACAAAAATACCAATTAGCATATTCGCAAGGCTAACATAAAGAATCATGACTCAGAAATACCTATATTAGTTCTTAATTTACAAAATCAGTTCTTAGCCAGAGGTTTAGTAAAAATATCAGCTAGTTGATCCTCTGATTTAACAAATTGAATGCTACTATTGCCCTTTTTGAACATTTTCTTGAGTGCAAAACTGAAATTTTGGAAATATTTATGGCACTCATGTTATCACACAACAAGAGAATGTTATCGACATTCAACTTATAATCAGCAAGTTGAGTTTTCAACCAAAGCAACTGAGAACAACAAGAAGAAGCAACAATGTATTCAGCTTCAGCAGTGGAAAGAGCCACTGTTGACTGCTTCTTGCTAGACCAAACATTCAAAAATTTTCCCAAAAAACAATAAATGCCAGATGTACTTCTTCTATCAATTCTATCTCCAACAAATTCTGCATCACAATAACTTATTGCAGAAAAATTATTAGTCCTAGGATACCATAATCCAAAGTTGGATGTGCCATGAATATATCTAATGATCCTTTTAATTGCAAAAAGATGTGATTCTTTCGGTTGTGACTGGAACCTTGAATAAATTCCAACACTTTGCACAACATCAGGTCTAGAAGATGTTAAGTACATATATAAGAGAACCAATCATTCCTCTTTACCTAGTCTCATCAACATCTTTTTCAGTTTCATCCTTGTCTAACTTGGAGTTAGGGTGCATGGGAGTTCCCATGTGTTTGGTATTGTCCATACCAAACTTCTTAACTAATTTCTTGGCATACTTCTCTTGGTGAATAAATATTTTATTTTCAGTTTGTTTAATTTGAAGTCCAAGGAAGAAATTAAGTTCACCCATCATACTCATGTCAAACTCACTTATCATGAGTTTTCCAAATTCAGAATAGAGTGATTCATTTGCTGATCCAAATATTATATCATCAACATAAATTTAGACTAGAATAAAAGAATCATTAGAATTCTTGATGAATAAAGTAGTGTCAGTGGTGCCTCTTTGAAAATTATTTTTCAAAAGGAAAGAACTGAGTCTTTCATACCAAACTCTAAGAGCTTGTCTTAATTCATAGAGAGCTTTTGAAAGTTTGGAAACATGATTTGGAAGCTCTTTATTTTCAAAACCAAGTGGCTGTGCCACATACACTTTTCTATCAATGACTCTATTTAAAAAATGTACACTTCATATCCATTTAAAATAATTTAAAGTCATAATGGGCAGCATATACTAGAAGAAGCCTAATAGCTTCCATTCGAGACACATGGACAAAGAATTCATCAAAATCTATCCATTCTTCTTGATCATATTCTTGTACCACCAATCTTGCTTTGTCTTTAGCAATGCTTCTATCTTCACCCAATTTGTTCCTAAAGATCCACTTGGTGCCAATTACTTTCTTTTCATTTGGTTTTGGAACAAGCGTCCAAACTTAATTCTTTTTAAATTGTTGAAGCTCTTCCTCCATAGCCTTTACTCAAGAAGGATCATCAAGTGCTTGTTTGATGTTCTGAAGCTCAATTTGGGATAGAAAGGCCAATTTTGTTTCTTCAATTGCCTTTCTAGTGGAGGATCGAGTTGTGACACCTTGAAAGACATTCCCAATGACAAATTCTTGTGGATAATTCTTCAAAAATCTCCATCAAGGAACCTTGAGGACTTAGGAACAGATCCGGTCAAGTTGGGATCAATAGAACTGGTATTCCAAAGAATTTTGCCAGTTTTAAGAGATAAAATAGAATTATCTCCTGCAGAATCTTCTGCAGCAGCAAGTTCAAAGTCAGGTTGCTCAGAATTTCCTTTTTCTTGATTTTGGGCTTCATTGGCGTTACTCTCCACTTGGTTTCCTGCATCACAATCTTTCAAAATACTTTGAACCATGTTAGTATTACAAAAAGTAACATGTATAGACTTCTCAATGACTCTAGCATCTTGATGGTAAACTCTATAGGCTTTGCTAGTTGTGGAATAACCTACAAACAAATACTCATATGCTTTTGGATCAAATATTTTCAAATTTTCTTTGTTATTTAAAACAAAACATTTGCATCCAAAGATATGAATATCATTCAAATTCGGTGGGTGTCTTTTCCAAAGCTCATAAAGGGTTTTCTTTAATAATTTTCTAATGATTGTTCTGTTTAAAATGTAGCAAGCTGTATTAACAGCTTTAGCCTAAAGGAATTTTGGAACATCACTTTCACATAGCATGGCTCTAGCCATTTCTTGAATGCTTCTATTTTTTCTTTCAACAACAATCGAAGAGGTTAAGCATGAGTTATGAAGAGAGAAGTTTAGTAGCTGCTACAAGTAAAAGGTTTCTTGAAAACATGCATATGCAGAAACTATGACTACACCTTGAAAAGACTTGACATCATATTGAAAATATTTTATTTAAAATAAAGTAAATAAAAATAATAAAATAATATTTAAAAGAAAACCATTTTAACAAAAAAAAAATAGAAAAGCCCACAAAATGAATGTAACACCCATTAGGTCCAAAGGTGGTTATGTTTAAGAAAACACATTGGACCATAAGAATTCTGAACAGGAAGGTTAGCCCACATGATTCAAAACTCGAGACTGACCCCAGAAACCAAGATTCAGAAAGATGGCTCATCATTTGTCCAGAATTGTCTCCTCCTGACCTAAGAGACAAAAATACCAATTAGCATATTCGCAAGGCTAACATAAAGAATCATGACTCAGAAATACCTATATTAGTTCTTAATTTACAAAATCAGTTCTTAGCCAGAGGTTTAGTAAAAATATCAGCTAGTTGATCCTCTGATTTAACAAATTGAATGCTACTATTGCCCTTTTTGAACATTTTCTTGAGTGCAAAACTGAAATTTTGGAAATATTTATGGCACTCATGTTATCACACAACAAGAGAATGTTATCGACATTCAACTTATAATCAGCAAGTTGAGTTTTCAACCAAAGCAACTGAGAACAACAAGAAGAAGCAACAATGTATTCAGCTTCAGCAGTGGAAAGAGCCACTGTTGACTGCTTCTTGCTAGACCAAACATTCAAAAATTTTCCCAAAAAACAATAAATGCCAGATGTACTTCTTCTATCAATTCTATCTCCAACAAATTCTGCATCACAATAACTTATTGCAGAAAAATTATTAGTCCTAGGATACCATAATCCAAAGTTGGATGTGCCATGAATATATCTAATGATCCTTTTAATTGCAAAAAGATGTGATTCTTTCGGTTGTGACTGGAACCTTGAATAAATTCCAACACTTTGCACAACATCAGGTCTAGAAGATGTTAAGTACATATATAAGAGAACCAATCATTCCTCTTTACCTAGTCTCATCAACATCTTTTTCAGTTTCATCCTTGTCTAACTTGGAGTTAGGGTGCATGGGAGTTCCCATGTGTTTGGTATTGTCCATACCAAACTTCTTAACTAATTTCTTGGCATACTTCTCTTGGTGAATAAATATTTTATTTTCAGTTTGTTTAATTTGAAGTCCAAGGAAGAAATTAAGTTCACCCATCATACTCATGTCAAACTCACTTATCATGAGTTTTCCAAATTCAGAATAGAGTGATTCATTTGCTGATCCAAATATTATATCATCAACATAAATTTAGACTAGAATAAAAGAATCATTAGAATTCTTGATGAATAAAGTAGTGTCAGTGGTGCCTCTTTGAAAATTATTTTTCAAAAGGAAAGAACTGAGTCTTTCATACCAAACTCTAAGAGCTTGTCTTAATTCATAGAGAGCTTTTGAAAGTTTGGAAACATGATTTGGAAGCTCTTTATTTTCAAAACCAAGTGGCTGTGCCACATACACTTTTCTATCAATGACTCTATTTAAAAAATGTACACTTCATATCCATTTAAAATAATTTAAAGTCATAATGGGCAGCATATACTAGAAGAAGCCTAATAGCTTCCATTCGAGACACATGGACAAAGAATTCATCAAAATCTATCCATTCTTCTTGATCATATTCTTGTACCACCAATCTTGCTTTGTCTTTAGCAATGCTTCTATCTTCACCCAATTTGTTCCTAAAGATCCACTTGGTGCCAATTACTTTCTTTTCATTTGGTTTTGGAACAAGCGTCCAAACTTAATTCTTTTTAAATTGTTGAAGCTCTTCCTCCATAGCCTTTACTCAAGAAGGATCATCAAGTGCTTGTTTGATGTTCTGAAGCTCAATTTGGGATAGAAAGGCCAATTTTGTTTCTTCAATTGCCTTTCTAGTGGAGGATCGAGTTGTGACACCTTGAAAGACATTCCCAATGACAAATTCTTGTGGATAATTCTTCAAAAATCTCCATCAAGGAACCTTGAGGACTTAGGAACAGATCCGGTCAAGTTGGGATCAATAGAACTGGTATTCCAAAGAATTTTGCCAGTTTTAAGAGATAAAATAGAATTATCTCCTGCAGAATCTTCTGCAGCAGCAAGTTCAAAGTCAGGTTGCTCAGAATTTCCTTTTTCTTGATTTTGGGCTTCATTGGCGTTACTCTCCACTTGGTTTCCTGCATCACAATCTTTCAAAATACTTTGAACCATGTTAGTATTACAAAAAGTAACATGTATAGACTTCTCAATGACTCTAGCATCTTGATGGTAAACTCTATAGGCTTTGCTAGTTGTGGAATAACCTACAAACAAATACTCATATGCTTTTGGATCAAATATTTTCAAATTTTCTTTGTTATTTAAAACAAAACATTTGCATCCAAAGATATGAATATCATTCAAATTCGGTGGGTGTCTTTTCCAAAGCTCATAAAGGGTTTTCTTTAATAATTTTCTAATGATTGTTCTGTTTAAAATGTAGCAAGCTGTATTAACAGCTTTAGCCTAAAGGAATTTTGGAACATCACTTTCACATAGCATGGCTCTAGCCATTTCTTGAATGCTTCTATTTTTTCTTTCAACAACACCATTTTGTTGTGGTGTTCTTGGACTAGAAAAATTTTGTGATATTCCAAATTCATCACAAAAGAATTCAAAATATTGATTTTCAAATTCTTTTCCATTATCACTTCTAATGGAAGCAACCTTTAAATCCTTTTCATTTTGAATTCTTTTGAGAAAAAACTCAAACGTTGAAAAAGCATCTTTTTTATGAGAAAGAAATAAAACCCAATCGAATCTAGTATCATCATCCACAATCACCAAGCCATAATGTTTTTCACCCAAATTTTGAGTTCTTATTGGACTAAAGAGATCAATATATAGCAACTGAAGTGGTCTTTTAATGGAAATGTCTTCCTTTGATTTAAAAGAACTCTTTATTTGTTTTTCCATTTGACATGCATCACAAGTGATTTCTTTGTCAAATTTGATCAAAAGAAGACCTCTCACCAAATCCTTTTTAACAAGCTTGTTAATCTGAAACATGCTAGCATGGCCCAATCTTTTGTGTCATAGCCACTTTTCAGAATCTTTTGAGTGAAAACAAGCTACATTTTGACTTTTTAATTCATCAAGACTGAGTCCATACACATTGTCATACCGTTTAGCTACAAGCAACACTTCATTTTTTCACAAACAACTTGGCATTCTAATTTTTTGAAAATGACTAAATAACTAAGATCACACAGTTGACTTATGCTCAAAAGATTGTGTTTCAGTCCATCAACTAAGAAGACATTATCATTGAAGGTAGAAAGATTTTTACCAACTTTTTCAATTGCAATTATTTTTTCTTTACCGTCGTCCCCAAAGGTCATAAAGCCACCATCATAGTTATTGAGACTGATAAAGAAGGTAGACTTCTCCGTCATGTGCCTAGAACATCCGCTATCCAAGTATAAAAGATTTTTCTTTCTCTTGGATGCTAAGCAAGTCTGCAATCAATCTTAAGTGGCCTTAGGTATCCAAACAAATTTAGATCCTTTGAAGTTTATCCATCTTGGTTGTCCAATTGCATTAAAGTCACAATAAATATTGTATGTTTGGTTTCCTACTCTTCTTTTGTCAATAAAGCATTGAGAGTAAGAGTGACCAGATTTTTTACAATTAAAACAATGATTTCTATGTGCATGTTGCTAAAATTGATTGAAGCTTTTGACGATGATAATGATTAAAAGAGTGAACTTTTCTGTTTTTTAAGAAAGGTGCATTTCTTTTGACAAATTCATTTCTTGTATTAGCACCTCTTTCAAAAGGTTTCAAACCAGAATTTTTAAAAGCAAAAGGACTTCATGAATGTGAGGTTATTTTGAGAAAATGTGGTCTTTTGAAAGCAACCTCATTATTTGACAAGTAGTCCATACCTAAATTGTTTAGACCCGATTCAGTTTTAGAGGATGATACAATTTCATCAAAATATGGCTGTTTAAAAGAAGCATCATTATTGGAAAAATATCCAAGACCAGATTTATCAAAAGAGGTTTTTGTTTTTGAAGAAGAAGTCATGACTTTTGCATTTGGTTTTTCAAAAACTGCATCCTCTTTTGTCACATAGCCCAAACCTGATTTTTCAAACAATGGTCTTTGATTTACAAGTAATTTGTCCAAGTTACTTGAACTATGAGCAAACTATGCCAAATCACTATTCAACCTTTTAATCATTTCATTTAATCTCTCATTTTCAGCAACAAGTTCTTGAGAAGGATCAATAATGTGCTTTCTTTTAAGCTTTTCGATTGTATATTTCAAAAATCTATTTTTCAATAAGATCAATAGCACATTCGGTCTCCTTCACTTTTTTTTCAAGAAATTATTTTCAGCTTTCAACACTTCATTTTCAGTTTTGCATTTGTTATATTTATTCAGCAATTTCTCAAAATGGTGGGTGAGATCATCAACAATAATATGTAAATCATCCATAGATAGGTCATAGTAATTTACCTCATCTAGTTGATCTTCACCAGCCATAAAACAAATTTGAGCTTCATATTCAGAGTCCTCTTTCTCATCCGAATCATTCTCTAGATCCTCCCAAGAAGCCATGAGGACTTTCTTCTTTTCCTTCTTCCCTTTGTCCTCATTCTTGAGTTTTGGGTAATTGAACTTGAAATGTCCAGCCTCTTTGCAATTGTGACATATCACTTTGCTCAAATCTTTCTAGTATTCTTTTGAACTTGAGCCCTTGTGCCTTGATGATTGGAATTTTGTGTGGTTTAGAATTCACAATAAATTCTCGTTGCAATATAGTTTCTAAATCATCATTAATCCTTTCATACAAAAATTTGTTTGTCACAAGTAACAAACCCCTAAAATCTATAAACCGAAGTATTGAACCTCGGGTCGTTCTCCCTAGGAATTGCAATAAAGTGTTCTTGTTATTAGTTACGAGTTATATTTTGGGGTTTTTGATGAGAAACATGAAAAGTAAATGGCAAGGCAATTCAAATAACAAAAGGCCCTGGCAAGGGTTGATGGTCAAGGATCTCTATCCTAATCACTAACCACAACATGAGAATTGGCAAGGATCAACCCCATTAAGTCATCCTCTAACTAGCAAAGGAAAGTCAAATGAGCTATGTCAATCAAAGTCCATAAGTCCTAGTTCTCCACCAAATCAATTAGTGAGATTTAGAGTTAATGGCTCCCAATCATCAATTACTTGGACATTAGTAACTCAAGAGTTCCTAAGTTACCTTCCCAAGCCAAGAGGAACAAAATCTAACTCATATCTAGAAGAGGCATTTCAACAAACACATAGAAGGCAATAAAGGCAAGCATTATTAATTGCAAGAATTAAAGGAATCTACAACTACAAAAGTAAGAGATTAACAATAGAAAGGCAAAACAATTATGAAACAACAAAGAACTTACTAATTGCATTGAAGAAGAAATGTAGATCTACAAAAGAAAGTTCATAAGCTACAACTAACAATGCAAAGGAATTACAAGAGAAGTAGAATGCTACAATTACAAGAGAACAATTAAGGATAAAAGAGGAAAATTAAGAGAGAAGAAGAAGAAGTAGATCTAGATCTAAACCTAATCCTAATTCTAATCCTAGAGAGAAGTGAGAGCTTCTCTCTCTAAAACTAACTTTTCCTCCAAAAATTAAACTAAATTAAACTAATGTGTGAAAGTATGTTAATTCTCCTTCAGTCCTTGGCTTAAATAGCATTAGAAATAAGTTGGATTGGGCCCACAAGGCTTCTAAAATCACTGGCCACGAGTTGCATTAAGTGAATTATGAGCAAACATCGGCGCGTATACATACCGTGCGCGTGCGCATCCCTATCCACGATGCAACTATAGCAAATCTTATATCATTTCGAAGCCCCGGATGTTAGCTTTTCAACGCAACTAGAACCGCATCATTTGGACCCTTGTAGCTCAAGTTATGATCGATTAAGTATGAAGAGGTCGGCTTGACACCTTTTGCGATTCCCTCATTTCTTCATGAGTTCTCCATTTTTACATGCTTTTCCCTTCATTCCCTTCATCCAATCTTTACCTCCTAAATCTGAAATCACTTAACAAACATATCAAGGCATCTAATGGAATCAAGGTGAATTAAATTTAGCTATTCTAGGACCTAAAAAGCATGTTTTCACTCTTAAGCACAATTAAAGGAGAATTTACAAAACCATGCTATCTCATTGAATAAATGTGGGAAAATATGATAAAATCCTCTAAATTCAACACAAGATAAACCCTACAAATGGGGTTTATCAACCTCCCCACACTTAAACCAAGCATGTCCTCATGCTTAAACCAAGAGAAAGCAAAGGGCATGACATTTATTCAATGAAATCTAACTAAATGCACCCTACCTATATGCAACTATCTACATGAATGCAATTGCTTGGTCAAAATAAATCAATTCCCAAGAAGCCTCTATGCACAAGGGCTAAGGACTAACAAGTCTAACCCACAATTGAATTGAGTTATTAAGTATTTTTACAAACTTGCAAGAAAAGAGATGATCATAGGTGAAAACATGTAATTGAGCATCAAACCCTCACCGGATTTGTTTGCACTCTATTCGCTCAAGTGTTTAGGGTTGATTCTCTCAATTCTCCTCTATTTCATGCTTGCTAAGATTTTTTTTTTCTTCTAACAATCAACATTTATTCAATGCATGCATACAAGTATCATGAGGTCTTTTCATAGGTTGTAATGGGGCTAGGGTCAAGGTAAGGATGCATATTTGGTCAAGTGAGTTTGAAATTTGAATCTTTGATAAGCTCAAACTTCCCACCTAACCTATGACATCCTATACAATTTCAAAGCTAACCTAACTACCCATTTTCTCACTTTTTCACATACTCATGCATTTCCCTTTCATTTCACAACACTTATGCATTGACCCTTATTGAGCTTTGCTTTAGGGCATTTTGTCCCCTTTTTATTTCTTTTTTTTTTTATTTGTTTCTTTCTTTTTCTATTTTTTCTTTTCTTTTCCATGCTCTTCTTTTTGTTTCTTTTTCTTTTGTTTTTCTCATTTTTTTCTTTCTTTCAAACTATATACAAGAACATCAATGCATAAGGTCTATACATTTTATCAATACATGAGCATGTACCCAATTTCCAATAATTTCAATAAAAATACAAAACTACCATTTTATTTCCCTAATGTCCCAAAATTCCCACACTTGAATTATACACACACACTAGCCTAAGCTAATCAAAGATCCAAATAAGGACATTTATTGTTTTCCGCTTTAAGGCTTGTATTGTGCTAAATTAGAGAATAAGTGGGTTAATCGTAGGCTCAAATTGGCTAACAATTGAAGATAAAAGGTAAGGCTATTTGGGTAAGTGAGCTAAATGAAATTATGGCCTCAATCATATAAATTCATGAATACACAAAATAATGGACATAAAGAATCAAACAAATCAAAGATTACAATCATAGAAAGAGAATAATGCACACAAGAAGGAAAATAAGTGGTTATAAGATGTAACCACACCATTAGGCTCAAATCTCACTTGCTTGTGTTCTTAACTCAAAAACCATGTTCCACAATATATATATAATTCAAGCAAGTCCTATGAAAAGTTTTCACTCAAATCAATTGGTGCCCTGTAGATAGAAATCTTGAAAAATCTCATTATTTTGACTAAGCTTATTGTGTATATATGAGAAAATAAGGAAATGCAAGTAAAAATCCTAAAAACCTAGAACGGAATGTAAAAGTGTTGAGATTAGAACTTGTCACCGAAAATCGCCGACCGGTCGGACGACCTCCCCACACTTGAAGATTGCACCATCCTCAGTGCATGCAAAGAAGAGCAAGGTTGATGGGTTGCCACAATTGATGAGCTTCGTCAAAAGATTGTGCGGATGACTTGTTTGTTGCCACATTTAAAAGCTTTTCCTTTTCCCCCTTTCTTGGTGGCCAACCTAAAAGGAAGGAAAAAGAAAAAAAAATTAAGCCTACAACAAAGATATTAAAGCAAATAGAACATAGGCGGGGGCTAATGCCAAATAAGGGTAAGGTTCGCACTACATGGTAGCTACAACATGTGAGTGAGAAAACAATATAAGCTAAGGCATATTAACTAACACTTGATACAAGGGTAAAATCAAAGCACGAAGAGCATACTGAGCATCAAGATCAAATAAGAATTGACATAAACAAGATTAGTGATAATCATGAAAGCATTAGGTCCCATCCAAACTCAATGATAATGAAGTACAAAAACAAAGAATAATGAATGAGGAGGGACTAAAGTACTAATCTTGTGTGTGGAACAAATATGATCATTAATGTTAAACAAGTCACGAAGCACCAAAACAATGCAAGAAGTTCTCAACAATTGAGTATAAGAATTCAACACCATTATTAAGATGAGAAACTTAGAAAAAAAATGAAAACAGGCTATAAAATCAAAATTAAAACGTAAAGAATAGAAGTATACGAATGCGATAAATGAAAGAAAATGGAAGAGGAGAAAAAAAAACTTTTTTTTACCGGCGCGGACGCGTCATGCACGCTTACGCGCCGATGTGCATATTGGCCAAAGGGCGCGTACGCGCCAGGTGCGCGCGCACGTGGGTCAGGTTAGGCGCAGGGCACAGTGTCAGCTCAGGGTTGGCCCAACTCTCTGGAAAATGTACCAGGAGGGCAGGTGGCGCTATCGACACGCACACGCGCATTGCGCAATTAGCATCAGGTGCGCGTACGCGCAGGTTGGTTTGTGCCTCAGGCATGGTGCTGGCTCAATGTAGGCGCAACTCTTAGGTCAATGTATGGTTCAATCCACGCGTATGCGCACATGGCGTGTGCGCGTGGAGGGGTGAAAATGCTTAATTCACGCGTACGCATGCAGTGCGCGTACGCGTGGATGGTGCTCTATTTTTCAAAATTTTTCTATGTTTTTGCACCACTCCAAGCATTCTAAACCTCCGAACAGCTACCAAAACACCATAAAACGTTATTTAACCTACTAAACTACCAATTATACTCAACAAACTCAATAAAACATGAAATTAAACTAATTACAAATATGTACAAAAGAGAAAATGAAAAGATATTACCATGGTGGGGTGTCTCCCACCTAGCACTTTTGTTTATTGTCCTTAAGTTGGACTTATGGGGAGCTCCTCTCAAGGTGGCTTATGCTTGAAAATATCCTTGAACATCCACCAATGCTTGAATCTCCAATAAGCTCCATTCTTCAATTTTAATATCTTCAAGCTTTGATGGAGTTCTTCACAAACCATGAGCTCCCAAATTTGATTTTTCTTGTGCGATCCAGGATCCCACACTTTGTTTTGACACCCGTCCTTGAGTTGGTCATCATTATTCCATCCGGGTGGCAAGGCCTTGGAATTCTCAAAGGAGCTTCCAAACAACTTCCTAGACCCATGCAATTTGGTTCTCCCCCAATTATTGCTCTTGAATTTTGAACTTGCAACCGTCATGAGCTTAGAATGATGTTTCCAACCACTACACAACTCTTTCCTACTCTTAACTCCACAAAGAGCTCTAAGTTGACCATCATTTTCAATCACTCTATATTCAAGTGAGAAGGTAAAGCTTAGGGATAAGAATTTTACCCACTTGAATGTTGTGTTGGATGGTGGATTGGGGAGGGAGACCTTCCCACATTTAGACAATGCGAGGTTTACTTCTTTAGGCTCTTCTTTAGTTGTTTCCACCTCTTTGCGAGCTTCCTCAATTTCTACCTTTTTTCCTTTTATCACTTGGTTTGGCGTTGTCTTCAAGAACTTCGATTTCTTTCCCAATGGAAGGTGATTCAATTTTGGATAGGAATTCATTGATGAGTGAATCCATCTCTTGATCAACCTCTTCATATTCTTCAATTTCGACATACACCATTTCAACCTTTTCCCCTTGGTAGCTCTTTTCCGATTCACTCTCTTCTTCATTGTTCAACAAGGGTATGGGAGGTTGTGCATGTTCTTCTATAATTTCAACTTCATGTCCAACGGGAGAGGATTCTATTGTAGATAGAAATTCATCCATGATTGAATCCATCTCTTGATGAACCTCTTCCAAGTCTCCAACTATGATAAGCCTTGGAGGTTGCGCACCCTCCTCAACATCAATATCAAGCTTCTTGGAGGAGTGCTCTGGTATGCGAAATCGCGATCATTCCTTCCTTGGTAACGACGCTAAAAACTCAGTACGCATGTTCATAATCTTAGTTCTTTGTCACAACTTCGCACAACTAACCAGCAAGTGCACTGGGTCGTCCAAGTAATAAACCTTACGTGAGTAAGGGTCGATCCCACGGAGATTGTCGGCTTGAAGCAAGCTATGGTCACCTTGTAAATCTCAGTCAGGCGGATTCAAATGGTTATGGTGAATTGATAATTAAAATATAATTAAAATATAAAATAGGATAAAAATACTCATGTAATTCATTAGTGAGAATTTCAGATAAGCGTATAGAGATGCTTTCATTCCTCTGAACCTCTGCTTTCCTGCTGTCTTCATCGAATCATTCCTACTCCTTTCCATGGCAAGCTTTATGTAGGGCATCACCGTTTTCAATAGCTACATCCCATCCTCTCTGTGAAAATGGTCCAATGCGCTGTCACTGCATGGCTAATCATCTGTCAGTTCTCGATCATACTGGAATAGGATTTACTATCCTTTTGTGTCTGTCACTATGCCCAGCACTCGCGAGTTTGAAGCTCGTCACAGCCATCCCTTCCCAGATCCTACTCGGAATACCACAGACAAGGTTTAGACTTTCCGGATCTCAAGAATGGCCATCCATAGGTTCTAACTTATACCACGAAGATTCTAATATCTTAGACTCGGTCCTCTGTATTAAATATCTAAGAGATACTCATTCTAGCTTGTTTGCATGTAGAACGGACGTGTTTGTCAAGCACGCGTTCATAGGTAAGAATGATGATGAGCATCACATAATCATCACATTCGTCATGTTCTTGGGTACGAATGGATATCTTAGAGAAGGAATAAGCTTGAATTGAATAGGAAAATAGTAGTACTTTATATTAATTCATGAGGAACAGCAGAACTCCACACCTTAATCTATGGAGTGTAGAAACTCTACTGTTGAAAATACATAAGTGATAAGGTCCAGGCATGGCCGAATGGCCAGCCCTCAAACGTGATCTAAAGATGAAACTAAAGATGTAAATACAATAGTAAAAATTCCTATTTATACTAAACTAGTTACTAGTGTTTACAGAAATGAGTAAATGATGCAGAAATCCACTTCTGGGGCCCACTTGGTGTGTGCTTGGGCTGAGCATTGAGCTTTACACGTGTAGAGGCTTCTCTTGGAGTTGAACGCCAGTTTGTAACCTGTTTCTGGCGTTTAACTCCACTTTGCAACCTGTTTCTGGCGTTTAACTCCAGAATGCAGCATGGAACTGGCGTTCAATGCCAGTTTGCGTCGTCTAAAGTCGGGCAAAGTATGAACTATTATATATTGCTGGAAAGCCCTGGATGTCTACTTTCCAACGCAATTGAGAGAGCGCCATTTAAAGTTATGTAGCTCCAGAAAATCCACTTTGAGTGCAGGGAGGTCAGAATCCAACAGCATCTGCAGTCCTTCTTCAACCTCTGAATCTGATTTTTGCTCAAGTCCCTCAATTTCACCCAGAAAATACCTGAAATTACAGAAAAATACACAAACTCATAGTAAAGTCCAAAAATGTGAATTTTAATTAAAAACTAATAAAAATATACTAAAAACTAATTAAATTATACTGAAAAGTGAGTAAAAACAATGCCAAAAAGCGTATAAATTATCCGCTCATCACAACACCAAACTTAAATTGTTGCTTGTCCCCAAGCAACTGAAAATTAAATAGGATAAAAAGAAGAGAATATACTATAAATTCCAAAATATCAATGAAACTTAGCTCCAACTAGATGAGCGGGACTAGTAGCTTTTTGCCTCTTTTGGTTTAGCCGCTTAGGCCAGGATTTTATTCCTTTAGGCCCTCCTATCCACTGATGCTCAAAGCCTTGGATCCTTTTTATTACCCTTGCCTTTTGGTTTTAAGGGCTATTGGCTTGCTCTTGCCTTTTGGTTTTAAGAGCTTTTGGCTTTTTATGCTTGCTTTTTCTTTTTTTTTTTCGCTATTTTTCTTTTTCTCTTGTTTTTTTCGCAAGCTTTTGTATTCACTGCTTTTTCTTGCTTCAAGAATCATTTTTATGATTTTTCAGATTATCAAATAACATGTCTCTTTTTTCCTTATTCTTCAAGAGCCAACATATTTAACATTCATAAACATCAACTTCAAAAGACATATGCACTGTTCAAGCATTCATTCAGAAAACAAAAAGTATTGCCACCACATCAAAATAATTAAACTAGTTTCAAGGATGAATTTGAAACCCTGTACTTCTTGTTCTTTTGTAATTAAAACATTTTTTATTCAAGAGAGGTGATGGATTCATATTCATAACTTTAAGGCATAGACACTTAGACACTAATGATCATGTAATAAGACACAAATATAAATAAACATAAAGCTCAGAAATCAAAAAACAAGAAAATAAATAAACAAGGAGATTAAGGAATGAGTCCACCTTAGTGAGGGTGGCGTCTTCCTCTTATTGAAGAACCAATGGTGCTCTTGAGCTCCTCTATATCTCTTCCTTGTCTTTCTTGCTCCTCCCTCATAGCTCTTTGATCTTCTCTAATTTCATGGAGGATGATGGAGTGCTCTTGGTGCTCCACCCTTAGTTGTCCCATGTTAGAACTTAATTCTCCTAGGGAGGTGTTGATTTGCTCCCAGTAGTTTTGTGGAGGAAAGTGCATCCCCTGAGGTATCTCAGGGAATTCATGGTGAGGAATTTCCTCATGCTCATGTTGAGGTCCATGATCTCTTGTTTGCTCCATCCTTTTCTTAGTGATTGGCTTGTCCTCTTCAATGAGGATATCTCCCTCTATGTCAATTCCAGCCGAATTGCAGAGGTGGCAAATGAGGTGAGGAAAGACTAACCTTGCCCAAGTGGAAGACTTGTCAGCCACCTTGTACAGTTCTTGAGGTATAATCTCATGAACTTCCACCTCTTCTCCAATCATGATACTTTGGATCATGATGGCCCGGTCTATAGTAACTTCAGACCGGTTACTAGTAGGAATGATTGAGCGTTGAATGAACTCTAGCCATCCCCTAGCCACTGGTTTGAGGTCATGCCTTCTTAATTGAACCGGCTTGCCTCTTGAGTCAATTTTCCATTGAGCTCCTTCCTCACATATGTCTATGAGGACTTGGTCAAACCTTTGATCAAAGTTGACCCTTCTTGTGTAGGGGCATGCGTTCTCTTCCATCATTAGCAAGTTGAATGCCAGCCTTACATTTTCTGGACTGAAATCTAAGTATTTCCCCCGAACCATGGTGAGCCAATGCTTTGGATTCGGGTTCACACTTTGATCATGGTTCCTAGTGATCCATGCATTTGCATAGAACTCTTGAACCATTAGGATCCCGACTTGTTGAATGGGGTTGGTGAGAACTTCCCAACCTCTCCTTTGGATCTCAAGTCGGATTTTCGGATACTCATTCATTTTGAGCTTGAAAGGAACCTCAGGAATCACTTTCTTCTTGGCCACAACTTTATAAAAGTGGTCTTGATGGACCTTTGAGATGAATCTCTCCATCTCCCATGGCTCAGAGGTGGAAGCAATTGCCTTTCCTTTCCTCTTTCTAGAGGTTTCTCTGGCCTTAGGTGCCATTAATGGTTATGAAAAAACAAAAAACTATGCTTTTTACCACACCAAACTTAAAATATTTGCTCGTCCTCGAGCAAAAGAAGAAAGAAAAATAGTTGAAGAAGAAGAAAATGGAGGAGATGGAGGGTGAGGTGTTTTCGGCCAAGGGTGAATTTAGGGTTGTGTTGTGTGAAAATGAAGAAGGAATGAGGGGTTTATATAGGAGTGGGGTGAGGGTGAAGTTTCGGCCATTAGGGTTGGGTTTGGGAGGGAAATTAGTTTGAATTTGAAGGTAGGTGGGGTTTTTGGGGAAGAGAGGATGGATGTGAGTGGTGAAGAGGTGATGAGAAAGAGTGATTGAGTTGATTGGTGAAGGGTATTTGGGGAAGAGAGTCATGAAAAGGTGTGAAGAGGAGAGAAGGAAAAGTGGGGATCCTGTAGGGTCCACAGATCAAGTGGGGTCAAGGACTTAACATCCCTGCCCCAATTAGGCATGTAAAACGCCCTTGCTATGCAATCCTGGTGTTTAACGCCAGACTGCTGCCTATTTCTGGCGTTAAACGCTCAATTGTTGCTTGTTTCTGGCGTTTAACGCTAGGTAGATGCTTGTTTCTGGCGTTAAACGCCAGCTTGGTGCCTGTTTCTGGCATTAAACGCCAGACAGATGCTTGTTTCTGGCGTTTAAACGCCAGACTGCTCTCCTCCAGGGTGTGCTATTTTTCATTCTATTTTTCATTCTATTTTTTGATTTTTCAGTAGTTTTTGTGACTTCACATGATCATCAACCTAATAAAACACGAAATAGCAATAGAAAATAAATATAATTAGATAACATTGGGTTGCCTCCCAATAAGCACTTCTTTAATGTCAATAGCTTGACAATGAGCTCTTATGGAGCCTCACAGATATTCAGAGCAAGGTTGGAACCTCCCAACACCAAACTTAGAGTTTGGTTGTGGCCTCCCAACACCAAACTTAAAGTTTGACTGTGGGGGCTTTGGTTGACTCTGCAGTGAGAGAAGCTTTTCATGCTTCCTCTCCATGGTTACAGAAGGAGATCCTTGAGTTTCAAACACAAGGTTGTCCTCATTAAGTTGAAGGATCAACTCTCCTCTGTCCACATCAATCACAGCTCTTGCTGTGGCTAGGAAGGGTCTTCCAAGGATGATGGATTCATCCTCATCCTTCCCAGTGTCTAGGATTATGAAATTAGCAGGGATGTAAAGGCCTTCAACCTTTACTAACACGTCCTCTACTAGTCCATAAGCCTGTTTTCTTGAGTTGTCTGCCATCTCTACTGAGATTCTGGCAGCTTGTACCTCAAAGATTCCAAGTTTCTCCATTACAGAGAGTGGCATGAGGTTTATCCCTGACCCAAGGTCACATAGAGCCTTCTCAAAGGCCATGGTGCCTATGGTACAAGGTATTAAGAACTTTCCAGGATCCTGTTTCTTCTGAGGCAATGTCAGTTGATCCAGATTACTCCAGTGACTCTTTTACTCAGTTGGCCCACTTGTGCCTCCAAATTTCTAATGGAGGATCTTGTTTTATTCATGAAACTTACAGTGGTCTTAGATAGATCAGAGACTATATTTGCTAAACTAGATGGGTTCTGCTCAGAATTCTCTGTCTGTTGCTGAGTGGATGATGGAAAAGGTTTGCTATTGCTAAACCTGTTTCGTCCACCATTATTAAAGCCTTGTTGAGGCTTTTGTTG
>NC_029788.2:39736314-39745744 GCF_000816755.2 Arachis ipaensis | reverse complement strand
AGAAGTGTACATGAACTGGTTATTTGCAACCATGTCAATGAGTTTTTGAGCTTCTGCAGGCGTTTTCTTTAGGTGAATGGATCCACCTACAGAATGGTCCAGTGACATCTTTGATAGCTCAGACAGACCATCATAGAATATATCCAGGATGGTCCATTCTGAAAGCATGTCAGAAGGACACTTTTTGGTCAGTTCCTTGTATCTCTCCCAAGGTTCATAGAGGGATTCACCTTCTTTTTGCTTGAAGGTTTGAACATCCACTCTAAGCTTACTAAGCTTTTGAGGAGGAAAGAACTTGGCTAAGAAAGCCGTGACCAGCTTATCCCAAGAGTTCAGGCTATCCTTAGGTTGAGAGTCCAACCATATTCTAGCTCTGTCTCTTACAGCAAACGGGAAAAGCATAAGCCTGTAGACCTCGGGATCAACCCCATTGGTCTTAACAGTATCACAGGTTTGCAAGAATTCAGTTAAGAACGGAAAAGGATCTTCAGATGGAAGTCCATGAAACTTGCAATTCTGTTGCATCAGAGAAACTAATTGAGGTTTAAGCTCAAAATTGTTTGCTCCAATGGCAAGGATTGAGATGCTTCTTCCATGTAAATTGGAATTTGGTGCAATAAAGTCACCGAGCATCTTCCTTGCATTGTTATTATTTTCGGCCATGTCTCCTTCTTTTTCGAAAATTTCAGTCAGATTTTCTCCAAAGAGTTGTGCTTTAGCTTCCCTTAGCTTCCTCTTCAGAGTCCTTTCAGGTTCAGGATCAGTCTCAACAAGAATGTTCTTATCCTTGTTCCTGCTCATATGAAAAAGAAGAAAACAGAAAGAAAAAGAAAAAAAATATGGAATCCTCTATGTCACAATATAGAGATTTCTTTATGTAAGTAGAAGAAGAAAAGAATAGAAAAAGAAGAAGATAAGAATCCAAACACAAGGGAAAGGATTGGGTTCGAATTTTTTTTTTGAGTGAAAGAGGAGTGTTAGTAGATAAATAAATAATTAGAAGGCGATGAGAGAATGAATTTCGAAAATTAAATAAATTAAAATAAAAATATTTTTGTTTTTAATTAAAAGTTAAAGTTAAAATAGTTAATTAAAAAGGAAAACAAAATTAAATCAAATTAAAATTTAAAACAAATAGTTAATTAAAAAGGAATTTTGAAAAAGAGGGGAGGGATTTTCGAAAATTGGAGAGAGAGAATTAGTTAGGTAGTTTTGAAAAAGATAAGAATCAATCAAAAAGTTAAGTGGTTAATTGAAAAAGATTTGAAAATCAAATTTGAAAAGATAAGAAGTTAGAAAAGATTTTGAAATTGATTTTGAAAAAGATGTGATTGAAATTTATTTTGAAAAAGATTTGAAAAAGAAATTAAAAAAGATTTGATTTTAAAAATTAAAGTTGATTATTTGACTAACAAGAAACAAAAAGATAGGATTTTAAAATTTAAAGATTGAACCTTTCTTATTAGGCAAGTAACAAACTTAAAAATTTTTGAATCAATCACATTAATTATTAGTAGAGATTTTGAAATTATGAAACAAAATAAGAAAAAGATTTTTGAAAATCAATTTGAAATTTTCGAAAATATGAAAGAAAAAATGAAAAAGATTTGATTTTTGAAAAAGATTTGAAAAAGATAGAATTTTTAAATTAAAAATTTGATTTGATTCATAAGAAACAATTAAATTTAAAACTTTTTGACTAAATCAAATCAACTTTTCGACAATTATGAGTGAGACAAGGGAAAGATATTTTTTTATTTTTGAATTTTTAATGAAGAAAGAGAAAAACAACAAAAAGACTCAAAACATGAAAATTATGAATCAAAACACACAATGCATGCAAGAACACTTTGAATGTCAAGATGAACACCAAGAACACTTTGAATGTCAAGATGAACATCAAGAACATATTTTTGAAAATTTTTAAGAAAAGAAAAACATGCAAGACACTAAACTTAAAAATTTTTATTCTCTAGACACTAATAATTCAAGAATGCATATGAAAAACAAGAAAAGATACAAAACATGAAAATACAAAGATCAAACAAGAAAAATCATCAAGAACAACTTGAAGATTATGAAGATTATGAAGAACAAATGCATGAGTTTTTCGAAAAAAATTTTAAGAAAAATAAAAGAATGCAATTGACACCAAACTTAAAAATTGACACAAGACTCAAACAAGAAACACAATAATTTTGGTTTTTATGATTTTATAAGAATTTTTTTTATTTTTTTTCGAAAATTATTTTGGGAAAAATGAAAAAGAAGAGATTTTTTTTGTATTATTTTCGAAAATAAGAAATAAAAAGCTTAAAAATAAAATAAAATTACCTAATCTGAGCAAAAAGATGAACCGTCAATTGTCCAAACTCGAACAATCCCCGGCAACGGCGCCAAAAACTTGGTATGCGAAATCGTGATCGTTCCTTCCTTGGTAACGGCGCTAAAAACTCAATACGCACGTTCATAATCTTAGTTCTTTGTCACAACTTCGCACAACTAACCAGCAAGTGCACTGGGTCGTCCAAGTAATAAATCTTACGTGAGTAAGGGTCGATCCCACGGAGATTGTCGGCTTGAAGCAAGCTAAGGTCACCTTGTAAATCTCAGTCAGGCGGATTCAAATGGTTATGGTGAATTGATAATTAAAATATAATTAAAATATAAAATAGGATAGAAATACTCATGTAAGTCATTGGTGAGAATTTCAGATAAGCGTATAGAGATGCTTTTGTTCCTCTGAACCTCTGCTTTCCTGCTGTCTTCATCCAATCATTCCTACTCCTTTCCATGGCAAGCTTTATGTAGGGCATCACCGTTTTCAATGGCTACATCCCATCCTCTCTGTGAAAATGGTCCAATGCGATGTCACTGCATGGCTAATCATCTGTCGGTTCTCGATTATACTGGAATAGGATTTACTATCCTTTTGCGTCTGTCACTACGCCCAGCACTCGCAAGTTTGAAGCTCGTCACAGCCATCCCTTCCCAGATCCTACTCGGAATACCACAGACAAGGTTTAGACTTTCCGGGTCTCAAGAATGGCTGTCCATAGGTTCTAACTTATACCATGAAGATTCTAATATCTCAGACTCGGTCCTCTGTATTAGATATCTAAGAGATACTCATTCTAGCTTGTTTGCATGTAGAACGGAACTGTTTGTCAGGCACGCGTTCATAGGTGAGAATGATGATGAGCGTCACATAATCATCACATTCGTCATGTTCTTGGGTACGAATGGATATCTTAGAGAAGGAATAAGCTTGAATTGAATAGAAAAACAGTAGTACTTTGTATTAATTCATGAGGAACAGCAGAGCTCCACACCTTAATCTATGGAGTGTAGAAACTCTACTGTTGAAAATACATAAGTGATAAGGTCCAGGCATGGCCGAATGGCCAGCCCCCAAACGTGATCTAAAGATGAAACTAAAGATGTAAATACAATAGTAAAAAGTCCTATTTATACTAAACTAGTTACTAGGGTTTACAGAAATGAGTAAATGATGTAGAAATCCACTTATGGGGCCCACTTGGTGTGTGCTTGGGCTGAGCATTGAGCTTTACACGTGTAGAGGCTTCTCTTGGATTTGAATGCCAGTTTGTAACCTGTTTCTGGCGTTTAACTCCACTTTGCAACATGTTTCTGGCGTTTAACTCCAGAATGCAGCATGGAACTGGCATTCAACGCCAGTTTGCATCGTCTAAAGTCGGGCAAAGTATAAACTATTATATATTACTGGAAAGCCCTGGATGTCTACTTTCCAATGCAATTGAGAGCGTGCCATTTGGAGTTCTGTAGCTCTAGAAAATCCACTTTGAGTGCAGGGAGGTCAGAATCCAATAGCATCTGCAGTCCTTCTTCAACCTCTGAATCTGATTTTTGCTCAAGTCCCTCAATTTCAGCCAGAAAATACCTAAAATCACAGAAAAACACACAAACTCATAGTAAAGTCCAGAAATGTGAATTTTAATTAAAAACTAATAAAAATATACTAAAAACTAATTAAATTATACTGAAAACTGAGTAAAAACAATGCCAAAAAGCGTATAAATAATCCGCTCATCATGCTCCATGATGCTACGTTCCCATGGACTTTCAAAAACTCCTACATCTTCAACCACTTCTTCCTTTTTCTCAATAATCATAGGCTTCTCCAATTGTTCCAATACAAAATAACATCCCTCATTTCCTACCGGAGTTTCCAATCTCTCTTTCATGCTATGCTCTTCAATTAATTCTTCACATGTAGCCATGGAAGCACCTTGAGTATTCAAGCATTGGTAGGCTAAAGTATGCACTACCTTAGTCAAATTAGTCACAAACTCTAGGGTGTTACTTTGCATATCCGCTTGGCCTTGAAGTAGCAAGGTGAGAGAATCATCTATTGGGGCTTGGGATGGATAAGAGGGTTCATAATTTTGGAGAGAGTGTTCATAGTAGGAAGGTAGTTCTTCTTGATAAAGGTGTGGAGATGGTGAGTATTGAGGTGGTTCATGGTAGTAATCTTGATAGGGTTGTGGTGGTTCTAAAGGTTCTTGCTCATAATGGTCATGAGAATATGGTATGGGTGATTGGTCATATGATGGATATGGATCATAGGAAGATGCTTGGTGTGGGAAGGCTTGTGAGTATGGTTTAGGTTCATGTTGAGGATAAGATTCATAGGCACATGATGGTGGTTGTTGATTGTCACAAGAATATTCACCATAGCCATTGAATTGACATGTATTAGGATGGTGATTATACCTATAAGCATCCAGAGGTTGTTTCCAATAGGAGTGATGAATTCCTTGAGGCTCCTCCCATCTTTGTTGGTTCCATCCTTGATGCATGTGGTCATTGAAGTTCACATTTCCTACAACACAATTAGAACCAAACTCATAGCCAAGTGAGAATTCATGATAGCAAGAGAAAATGACAACAAAATCAAATAAGAAGCAAGAAAATTAAATCCTAAAACTAGCAAGAACTAACAAAGAGGCAAAAGGTAAACATATTCACAATATTCACATATATACAATAACCAATAATACAACACCATTGCAATTCCCCGGCAACGGCGCCATCTTGATGATTGGACTTTTATGTGGTTTAGAATTCACAATAAATTCTCGTTGCAATATAGTTTCTAAAACTAACATTAATTCTTTCATACAAAAATTTGTTTGTCACAAGTAACAAACCCCTAAAATCTATAAACCGAAGTATTGAACCTCAGGTCGTTCTCCCTAGGAATTGCAATAAAGTGTTCTTGTTATTGGTTATGAGTTATATTTTGGAGTTTTTGATGAGAAACATGAAAAGTAAATGGCAAGGAAATTCAAATAACAAAAGGCCTTGGCAAGGGTTGGTGGTCAAGGATTTCTATCCTAATCACTAACCACAATATGAGAATTGGCAAGGATCAATCCCATTAAGTCATCCTCTAACTAGTAAAGGAAAGTCAAATGAGCTATGTCAATCCAAGTCCATAAGTCCTAGTTCTCTACCAAATCAATTAGTGAGATCGAGAGTTAATGGCTCCCAATCATCAATTACTTGGACATTAGTAACTCAAGAGTTCCTAAGTTACCTTCCCAAGCCAAGAGGAACAAAATCTAACTCATATCTAGAAGAGGCATTTCAACAAACACATAGAAGGCAATAAAGGCAAACAGTATTAATTGTAAGAATTAAAGAAATCTACAACTACAAAAGCAAGAGATTAACAATAGAAAGGCAAAACAATTATGAAATAACAAAGAACTTACCAATTGCATTGAAGAAGAAATGTAGATCTACAAAAGAAAGTTCATAAGCTACAACTAACAATGCAAAGGAATTACAAGAGAAGTAGAATACTACAATTACAAGAGAACAATTAAGGATGAAAGAGAAAAATTAAGAGAGAAGAAGAAGAAGTAGATCTAGATCTAAACCTAATCCTAATTCTAATCCTAGAGAGAAGTGAGAGCTTCTCTCTCTAAAACTAACTTTCCCTCCAAAAATTAAACTAAACTAAACTAATGTGTGAAAGTATGTTAGTTCCCCTTCAGTCCTTGGCTTAAATTGCATCAGAAATGAGTTGGATTGGGCCCACAAGGCTTCTAAAATTGCTGGCCACGAGTTGCATTAAGTGAATTGTGAGCAACCATCGGCGCGTACAAGTACTATGCGCGTGCGCGCCCCTATCCGCGATGCAACTATGGCAAATCTTATATCATTTCGAAGCCCCGGATATTAACTTTCCAATGCAATTGAAACCACATCATTTGGACCTTTGTAGCTCAAGTTATGATCGATTAAGTGCAAAGAGGTCGGCTTGACACCTTTTGCGATTCCCTCATTTCTTCATGAGTTCTCCATTTTTACATGCTTTTTCCTTCATTCCCTTGATCCAATCTTTGCCTCCTAAATCTGAAATCACTTAACAAACATTTTAAGGCATCTAATGGAATCAAGGTGAATTAAATTTACTTATTCTAGGACCTAAAAGCATGTTTTCACTCTTAAGCACAATTAAAGGAGAATTTATAAAACCATGCTATCTCATTGAATAAATGTGGAAAAAGATGATAAAACCCTCTAAATTCAACACAAGATAAACCCTACAAATGGGGTTTATCATGCATGTCTTTATTCCTCATTAGCCTCTTTAGTCTCCTAGCAAAAAACACAAGCTCATCATCTGAAAAACTATCACTAGACTCAATCTCATTTGGTTCTACTTTAGATTTTAGGGCTATTCCTTTTTTCTTTGAGTCTTAACTTGTGTGTGTGGTTTCATAAGCAAGAAGTTTCTCTCTTGGCTCATCATAGGTTATTGGACTCAAGTTGTTACTCTCGGCTAAGACAGTGGCTTTTGTTTTCCATTCTTTTGTGAGGCTTCTAAGGACTTTTCTCACTAGAATTTGTTCAGTGTATGTTAAGCCCATAGAATCAAGGCTGTTGATGATGATTGAGAATCTCTCAAATATCTCATCAATATTTTCTCTATCTTTCATGGTAAACATCTCATACTCTTTTTACAGCATATCAATCTTTGTTTCTTTGACTTGTTTGGTGCCTTCATGTGTTATCTGGAGTTTCTCCTAGATTTCTTTTGTTGTCTTGTATCTAGACACCTTTTGGTACTGCTCGAAGATGATAGTACAATGTAGCAAGTTGATAGCTTTAGCATTCAGCACCAGCTTCTTTTTATCATCATCATTCCATTTAACTTCCTCCTTTGGAGTCACCACTCTATCAACACTAATCTTTATTAAGATTTTGGGACCACTCACAACTATCCTCCATATGTTGTAATCAATTGATTGAATGAAGATCCGTATCCTTTCTTTTCAGTAAGCATAATTCTTCCCATTGAAAAAGGGAGGCTGTTATTTGACTGACCCTCTGTTAGCGTGTAGGTCACTGTGGTTATACCTAAGTTGTTCGCTATTGGATCTTTGCTCCAAGCTGTTAAGCTTGATTCTTGAGACCTTGACTCTTGATACCAATTGAAGATTTCAGAAGACTTAGAGAAGGGGGGTTGAATCTATGGCCTTCTTTAACTTTGATAAAGTGAGTCTTAAAATAAGAAATAAAACTTGGCTACTTTTTTGTCTGTGCAGCGGATTATGCAGGAGACAATTTTATTTTGTCTCATAAAAATAAAAAAAAAATAGAACCAAAGTAGAAATGACAAATGTGACACAACCATATATCCTAGTTCGGTTGCTTTGTGCAATGCAACCTACATTTAGTATCCACCACAACGTTGGTAGAATTTTCACTATCAATCCAAATATTACATACACCAATTTCCTAGGACTCAACGTAATCATATCTAGGCACACTAGCTTCAACATAAACTTGACTTGGCTATGCAAATACCTAGACTCACCATACTAAGTGCTAACCCAACTTAGCAAGGGATACATCTCAGGTACATGATATAAAACAGAAAATACAACCATAAGAAATCTGAAATCACTCTTGATTTTTCTCTCAAGTATTTCTCTCAGTCTTTTTTCACTCTATGACTTTTTCACAATGTCTCTCTTTTTTGCCTTTTACCTCAGACAGAATACAAAGAAAGATATACATTGAAACAGAAATACAAACAGTAAACAATGAAGGAGATAATGATTCACAGTTTTAACTCTATGGACTGAACCTAGCATCTGAACTCATAACCTTGTTCTTCATCTTGACAGAGTGCTCCCTTTAGTGTAGGTGCAATGCTTCCAAGACTTCAAACTCAGTAGTGAGGATTCACTCTTTGCTCTCTCTCTCTCTCTCTCTCTCTCTCTCTCTCTCTCTCTTTTTCTCTCTCTCTCTCTCTCTCTCTCTCTCTCTCTTTCTCTCTCAGGTTCTCTCTCCTTGTTCTATGCTCAGATTTAATTTTTCTTTTTGTACCTTGCTTTTAGCCAAATTAGGGTTTTTTCCAAATCAACTTCTTGGACTTTGAGCTTTCAGAATCCATCCCTTCTCTTTTTTCAATCAACCCCTAAATTAGAGATTTCAAATCTGATCTATTTGCTTGACTAAGGACATCAGATCAGCAGAAATGAGCTTTCTCAGTGATAATTCCAAATTCAAACCCTTGAAAATGTGTTTTGGCTCCAAGTAATAATCTCTCTCTCTCTCGGGTTCTCTCTCCTTGAGCTCTAATGAGATTCAATTTTTCTTTTTGTACCTTAGTCAGAGCCACAGTTAGGGTTCCTCCAAAGTCAACTTCTTTTTTGTACCTTAGAGCCATAGTTAGGGTTCCTCCCAAGTCAACTTCTTGGACTTTGGGCTTTTAGAAATAATCATCCCTTCTCTTTTTTCAATCAAACTCTAAAATTAGGGATTTGAAATTTATTTATTGGCTTAACCGAGGTGTGCAGAGAAGCAGAGATGAGCTTGCTCAGAGATAATCCCAAATTCAAACCCTTGAAATTATTCTTTGGCTCCAAATAATAATTTGAGCCTTTGATTTACAGCAGAGATAATCAACCACCATTTTCTTCAAATTTTCCAAAACGGTGTTGCAGAGAGTAGGAGAAGATGTTTAGAAATCAAATTACGTCCAAATTAAAATTATTTACCTTTAACCTCTGGCTTAACTTAACATGCTTTTGATTGTCTTGATTTGACAATGTATTCATTGATTAGCTTTTCTTACTTCCTCTTTAGTATTTGAACACAATAGCGAGGTGTACTTGTGAGCTTTAGCTTAGGTTTGATTCACTATGGTTGGATGGCAGTAGGTTTGGTTTGTGGATCAATTTTCTTTCATCGTCCTTGAATGCATTTGACTTCATTGCTTTGGGCCGCATCTCAAACAAGTTTGAGTCTGCACAATAAATAAAACAATCAAACCCAATTGGGTATTTAACCCAATATATCAATGTTTGTCATCATTATTAAATTAATTATATTCTTAATTGAATATAAAATTTAAAAAGTAACAATC
>NC_029788.2:39735807-39736276 GCF_000816755.2 Arachis ipaensis | reverse complement strand
GTATTTATTTTTTATTTTTATTTATTATAAAAAGAGCCATAGTTACTCTTTAATGTAAAAATATCTTCAGCATAATATGATCTATAAATTAATTTTTTAAAATTGCATCTCTTCTTTTTTTTTTATTATTCTACAAAAATTCAATAGCAACTAAGGAAATGAGCCTTCTAAACTCATTGGATCTTTTCAATTTAGGAGATTTAATTAGAAGAGGTCGGTGTATATTTTTTTTTAAGATATCTTTTATTATTTTTAGTCTTATAAATGCATTTCATTATTTTTAAGTTTGAATAAAAAATAAATGTTATTATTTTTNAATGAGCCTTTTGGATCTTTTCAATTTAGGAGATTTAATTAGAAGAGGTCGGTGTATATTTTTTTTTAAGATATCTTTTATTATTTTTAGTCTTATAAATGCATTTCATTATTTTTAAGTTTGAATAAAAAATAAATGTTATAAATGTTATTA
>NC_029788.2:39727617-39728369 GCF_000816755.2 Arachis ipaensis | reverse complement strand
TACAAAAAAAAGTTTTAATATGTATTTTCATTAGATAATATAGGATTAAATTAGAAAAAATTGTATTGGGACACGAAAATAAATATTGAAGACTGTTTTATATATTTTAAAATCTAAGGTAGCGTTTGGTAAGAGGTGTTAGGATTGAAATTGGAAGATTGAGATTTAGTATTGTGTTTGGTGGCTAGAGATTAGAACTAAAATTTTACTCTTTGTCTTCAAAATTCCAGTCTTTTCAGTACTTTTAGAAAAGTGGAACATAGGAAACTAAAATCTTAAGAATAGAGACTGAAACTTTAACAAATAATTTTTTTTCAAAATACTCTTATCCTAAATTAATAATTTCAAGTTTACCCTTGTCTAGTTCTTAAACGGCCACCTCTGTCCTATCGCCACTACCAAAACCACCACCTTTCACCTCCCAACCCCACACCATCTCTCATCCTACCACCATACTTCTATCATCATTGCTCTTTGCAATCTATCATCACCAACAATAATACCAAGAATAATATCAAAATTAGAATAATAATACCAATAATAACATCAAACATTTCTCAAAATCAGAATAGAGAGAGAAGAGAAGAAAAGAAAGGAAGGAAAGAAAGAGGAGGAGACAGCGGCGCAGAAAGAGAAGCCACCGACGGGTGCTGGATCGGAGTGGACTGTGGGTGCTGGGCTATGGCGACGAAGAGAGAAAGCGAACAAAGGCGAAGGAACAGAGGCAGCACGTGAACCCAAACAACCCAAAC
>NC_029788.2:39724603-39727571 GCF_000816755.2 Arachis ipaensis | reverse complement strand
TACCGAGACATAACTCAATTTTGTACACTTTTCACCAAACATAATATAAAGATTTAATTCAGTTTTTATCTCTCAATCTCTATCTTCAAGTTTGAGTCTCTCTTCCAAAGTACTAACTATCAAATATGGCTCGAAAAAAACGCTAATCTCACTTTCAGTTATGGATTATACTTTACAAATTTTAAGCACAACGACACTCAACTCAATTAAGTTCATCAACAATCCATATAACTTTAATTATACATCTCAAATTTCCAATGTCTAACTCCATTTTAACCATTAAACTTCGTAAAACACTAATCCTACAAATTCGACACCCAAATTAATCTCTGGTTCCTTGGGTTACTCAAAGCTTAGCACTTCCTTAATCGTTACCTAAGAAACTAAAATATCTAATTTTAAAATTTCAAAGACCAATTTAAATAATTACTAATAAAATTATTATTAATAGAAAATTTTAATAGATCATCTATGTTTCGTGAAAAAGAATTAAAACTAAGAGATGGATAAAGTCAAAGCTCATATTGCATTTATCTTAACATAGGTATATGTGGTTGCGATTGTTGTAGGTACAGAATTATCCTTGCCGCCATGTTATAAGCATCTATGCTACTAGTCCACTACCAGAATGTAGTGAGAGTAGATATATCGATCGTGTGTATAGAATTGATATAGTGTTCATAGTATATGAGAGGGGGTCTTCTCCTTAAAAGGTTATTTCTAAAGTGGTTCGAATACCAGTTGTGACTTAATCACGTAGTTCGAATAGTAGTTATGATTTAACCACAACATATGATGAAAAGCAGTTGGAAGACCAATTTCCATTCAAGGTCAGGAGTTCTCTTAATATGCACTACTAACGAGGTAAATAATATAATGTGAAATTTTAAAAGTTTTAGAATAATTATCTAAATCAATCTCTCACATTTTTAAATTCGAATACTTTAGTTTTTTAAATTTTAAAATATACAAAATTATTCCCAATATTTATCTCTGTTAGATAGTATAACTATACAGTCCCCTTTTAATTTGATCTCAAGGGTGAAGTATAAAATAATCTCCGAATAATTTAAAAAATTTCAAAATCTACAAATTTTAAAAATTCTAAAACAATCATTTTGATTAAATGAATAAAATTAGAGGGAGAATGTATTGTCTAAACATTATAAACTATTTTGTGTATTTTAAAATTTGAGGAATTAAAATGTTCTTTATTAAGAATTTTATAAACTTATTTGAGTAATTACTCAATTTTTTAAAGAACACATAAATCCTTAAATATTATATTTGTTTTATTATTTAAAAATAAAAAAAAAACTATCATTTTTACCAACAAATGTTTAAGATACTAAAAAAAAAAAAATCACAAAAGAATAAAAGTAACCTTATATGCATCAAAGATAGAATTCGTCTAACAAAATTTTTCAATCCCTAAATTTTTGTTGACTTCTTTAAAAAATCACTCAAAATTTCTAAATTACCCTTATTTTTTCTCAACACCTTTGTCATTACCATCATCCACTAGCCACTCCTCTCACCATCATATTCCAAACGCACCACCTCATAACTATACCTATATTCATCCAAAACTTCAAATTCCTTTTCACTATCTTTATACTTTTTACCGCCGTCACAATTCTGTCACAACTCTCTCAATGTCGATAGCTTGCTGTTATGAAATTTTATTTTGTCTCAATTCTTACTCATTACTCTCACTTTAAACTATCACCACCATCACCATAAAAAATAACAAATTTAGAAACTAATAATAATAATTCACAACAAAATCGAAAAATAAAATTTACAATCCAAAATTCTCAAATATTTAAAATAAAATTCAAACAAATAAATAAAATAACAAGAACAATAATAGAAACAAAAATAGTTTTAGAATTAACAAAAAAATGAATAAAAAGAATTAAGCTATGACAGAAATTAGAAATAGAGAAAGATATTGTGGTGAAGTTAGTTAGAAAAGGTTAAAATTGGAAAGAGATTAGAATTGCAGTGGCTGATAAAATAAAAAAAGGTTGGGAGAATGACAACTTTTGAAAATTTTGAGAAAGAATGAAAATAGTAAGGGTGTACGTGGTTTGGCTCAGTTCGAAGATTCGGTTCGGTCTCGAATATTTTAGGGACTAATTTAGTGTGATTTTATCAGGTTTAAGGTCGGGTAAGGGTCTCAAAAATAGACCCGGTCATTATTTTGAGTCGGGTCCGGGTCACAGCTCGGGTCACCCGAATTTGACCCGGTAGTCCGGTCATCATACACAATTAATATTTTGTGTTATTAGTGATGGATGATGGCTATTCTTATGTGAAATTTAAATATTGTAAACCTTAATATTTTGTGCTATTAGTCATTATAAGATTATAAGTTAATGTTTTATGTTTAAAATGCATAGAACTTTAGACTAATGCATAATATTGTGTTATTTGTATTGATTTAAATATTTGGTGTTATTAGACAATATTAGTATTGATTATGGTTATGCTTTAATTTTAGAGAAGGGTT
The DNA here is from genome assembly GCF_000816755.2 of Arachis ipaensis. Lineage (NCBI taxonomy): Eukaryota > Viridiplantae > Streptophyta > Magnoliopsida > Fabales > Fabaceae > Arachis > Arachis ipaensis. The sequence continues at coordinate 39,725,056 of NC_029788.2, read as the reverse complement.
GGTTCTTGTTATATTTTTTTAAGTGAATTTTACTATGTGAATTGTGAAATAATGGTTAGAGATTAGGTGATTTTTATATGCTAAAAACTCGATTTTCACCCGATTTTTATTCGATTTTTACCCGACTCGAAGGTGCGTTGGTTTTATCGAGTCTAGGATCGAATTAGGGTCTAAAAATTAGACTCGATCTATATTTCAAGTCGAGTCTGAGTTAAATCCGGTGTGATCATGCCTCTACACCCCTAAAAAATAGTAACGATGATGACAAAGTGAGAAAATGACTTACTAGAGAATTAGATTTTCTCAATTATTTTTATGGAACAGAAATAAAATATAATTTTTCATCATATACTTTATAAGTAAAATTAAAAAAAATAAAAAAATATTAAAAAAATTAAAGATTACATTTTATAACTTTAATTGAATAAAAAAATAAAAGAATCTATTTCCACT
>NC_029788.2:39718946-39724561 GCF_000816755.2 Arachis ipaensis | reverse complement strand
ATAGTGCGTGAGTTATGAAAAATAAAATATTTTAATTTGTTCTTTTTATTATTAAAAAAAAAATACAAAACCCAGCTTCCTTTCTTCCTCCCCGTGCCACTAGCAGCAACAGCTGTCGTCTTTCCCTTCCCACCCCGACAACCATTTACCTCCTCTCCCATCATCTCCCTCCGCCACCCATCTACACACCTTCCCACCACATCCTCCTTCAGCCCTCTCCTCTTCCATCAGCCCCTGCTCTCCACTCCTCACCATTTTAACATTTTTCTCTCCTTCTGAGCCACGAGTTGCTACCTCTACCGGCGAGCTCGAAAATGATGGTGGCAGATTCGGAGAGGAGAACCACGATTCTGGACCGTTCGAGAGAAAGAGGAGAGGATCGATGTTCAAGTGATTGTGTTCTGTGCCGCCGATCGTGCGAAGATCCTTGCGGCGGCGAAATGGTGACAGTGTGACACTTAAAGTTTCTCTCTGGCTGCCGACAAGCCACCAGCATGGGAATGGTTAGTTTCTGGGAGGGGTAAAATTGGAATATCACAAAAATGGAGAGGACACGGTGGGAAAAAGAATTTCATTTAACTTCCTGTTCTTGTCTCTCCCTCTCACTCTCAGTCCCTCAACCCCCAAGCGACCCTCTGAAATCTCAGCTGAACCCTCTCAAACAAAACCCTACTTCTTTCTCCAAAGATTCATATATATCATTAGCAATTTAGCATTTCGTATGAGGAATATGCAGCCTCATCATCCTGTGAGCTTTCTTCATATTATTCTTTTTTTCTTCTTCATATTATTGTTTATTTGTCCCTCATTTTCTGTGTTGTTGAGTTTAGCACAAGTTTTATGGTAGTTTTTTGTTGTTTGTGTTGTAAGCTTGTGGTAAAAGGTGTGAAATTGGAGCATGAAGATGCAGAAGTAGTAATCATTGGGGGCATGGTGTTGGACATTCATGCCACACCTTCAATCGCTGCTAAACCAGGAACCACAACTCCTGGCAAGGTTACATTTTCTATCTCGTTCTCTATATTGTTCTCTTATTGGGGTTCTTGTAAATTACATGTGCTTATTAGTTGCTAAGGTATAACCTATAAATATAAAATTGAAAATGTATAAAATACATGTTTTAAATTGCCATTGATTCGTTTACTCGCTACAAAAATGGTGTTTTTAACGAGTGATGATGATAATGATGATGGAAAATTGCATCCTAATGCTAAGTGACTAGATGAGGGTGATGCCAGCCGGAACTGGTTAATGATGCAAAAAGAATAAATGATCATTGTTTTAAAGGGAGAATTCTTATTCTTCTTCATGTTAGGTCTATTATGTCCAAGGAGGTGTAGCAAGGAATGTAGCAGAGTGCATGTCAAAGCTAGGAGCAAAGCCATACATGATTAGTGCTCTCGGGTTTGACATGGCTGGTAAATAGATTTTACCACACATTCCTTTTTCGTCGCTACGTTTTTTTATCCCTTGGATTATCCAGCAATGAGCACCTGCTGTAGAGAAACTTCATCTGGCCTAGCTTTGAATTTGTTAGTTTGTGGCGCAACTTGAAACATTCTTCTAATTTATTTTCCTGAATTTAGATGCATGTTTTGTCTAACGGATCACACCACAAAACTCTGTTTCTTTTTCTTTTTTTCTTTTTCAAACTTTGAATTAAAGTATATTTTTTGTCCCTGAAGTTTGGCAAAAGTTTCAAAAATATTCGTAAGTTTTATTTTGTTTCAATTTTGTCCAAAAAATTTTCGATTTGCATCAAATAGACCCTTGACAGCTAAATTTTCAAAAAATTTAAGACCAATTCAACAATAATTCATCACAATTATATTTGATTTGCTTGTGTTGAAGATTGTTCTTATGTAATTGTTGTTGAATTGGTTCTAAATTTTTTCAGCCGCTAGGGGGTATATTTGATGCAAATTGAAAACTTTTGAGACAAAATTGAAACAAAACAAAACTTAAAGTTATTTTTAAAACTTTTACCAAACTTCAGGGACAAAAAATATACTTTACCTAATAATATATAATATCGTTTTCTGAAAAGTTATGCAATTTGTTTGTTAGGAATGCATGCCAATCTAACCCAGGGGTTTTGAATTGAATTGCGATTTTAGTAGAAGGATAGTATGTAGGGTGGAATTGGAAAATAAATTTTGGGAAGAAACTTGCATGATTCTGCCTCATTTCTGTATATTTTTTAATTTGTAGGAAATCTGCTATTGGAAAAGTGGAAATCAACTGGCCTATCTATAGAGGGTGAGCTCTTTTTATTATTTCCCTTTCATCACATAGATACGTTATGACGAAGTAAAATAACAATTTAATTGTACATGAATGAATTTGAGGTAGGTATTTTGAAGGATAAAGTTATTGACACTCCAGTTGTGTGCAATATATTTGATGTTAATGGTGAGGTGGCAGCTGGTGTTGCTAGTGTGCAAGCAATTGTAAGTAGATCATTCATGTCTTAAGATACTCCAAACCAAAGCCAAGCTAAAAGATGTACCTTAGAATCTCTGTAGTTCCATAATGACAGTTGTTTGGTTTTTGAGAGAAGCATGGGAAAAATATATAACGTTCAATAACATTGTTGCAGGAAAAATATCTTACACCTGACTGGATTTTACACTTCAAGAGCACTTTACTTTCTGCTCCGGTATTAATGGTTGATGCAAATCTGAGTCCTCCTTCTCTAGAAGCTTCTTGTAAATGTATGTTGCGTTTTTACACTCCTGCCGGGTCTTTGTTTGCTGGATTATGAACTCACTTGAATTTTATTTCTTCCCTTTGCATAAATACTCCTCAGTGGCGGCTGATGCAGAGTGTCCTGTCTGGTTTGAGCCAGTATCAGTTACTAAATCCCGAAGAATAAGTTCTGTTGCCGAGTATGTGAGTGCTATACTTTATACAAATGTGATATTCTTCCTAAGAACTATTTAATGATTTGGTCAAATGTGTCTGAGAAATTGGGAGTTGCAACATCCTGTAATAGACAATAGTTATAAACAGTTGTTTTGGTGTCAGCAACTCTCCTTGTGCGTCTTTGTTTTCATGATTTCTGTACTGGTGTCATCATTACATGTTAATTTAAACTCGTGCTAGCATGAGTGGAAAATTCTTTAGATTTATTAATTTGTGTGTGCCAACATATCTAAATTTGTCAACCACAATGGCTATTGTTCTCTTGCTTATAAAGTTCATCCATTGTGATCAAGTTGCTTTATGTAACATGTCGCTGTACCTTGTTTAGGTAACATTTGCTTCTCCAAATGAAGTTGAACTTATTGCGATGGCAAATGCTTTATCTGGGAGCGAAGAGTCCCATCCGCTCAAAGAATATCATAAGGAAAATAACCAGTCACCAGCATCGTCGTTTCAAATTCTGAAACCAGCAATATGTGTTTTGTTAGAAAAGGGCATCAAAGTGGTTCTAGTGACCCTGGGTTCAAATGGGGTATTTTTATGCAGTAAGGGAGGGCCAAACTGCATTAAAATCCCTGTAGAGAAAACTCGTCAGCATGGTTTTGGTGGAGAATTGTATAGGACTGTTATGCAAAGGTTTCCACCTAGTTCTTATTCTTTTTCAGAACATGGTAGAAGTTCTCGTCTCTTTGCATTGCATTTGCCCTCAGTTCCTGCATCAGTTGTGAGGCTTACTGGAGCTGGTGATTGTTTAGTTGGCGGAACTCTCACATCAATTTCTGCAGGGTTAGATATTATACAAAGCGTGTCTGTTGGCATTGCTGTGGCTAAAGCTGCTGTTGAGGCTGAGGCCAATGTCCCTTCTGCTTTCAGCTTAGCTACCATTGCTGGTAAGGTTTTACTTGTGTATGTGGATACAGCCATATTCATGCACATGTCGAATTGCTTCATTTGTTGCATGTTTAAAACTTGGAGAGTTAACAATCTGTTTATGGAATTAAATTATTTGGGATGGAAATTGTGCAAAAAATACAGCCAAAACTTTATAATGTGCACTTTAGCTTTTAACTTTTAAGAATGTGCAAACCAACCAAAACTTTCCTAAATGTGCATGTTAGCTAAACTAAGTGCACTATTCCTCCTAGAATTGTCAGTTATCCGTAAATCGTCCTCCGAACTTCAATATGGAACATTGCAATCATATTTTTATTTGAGTATTACGAGTGTTTGATGTACCAATAGTGTTTTTTAATTTTTTTTTGAATTTTTTACTTATGGAAAAGTTGTCATATGCACATCTAGAAAAGTTCAAGGGGTCGTTTTTCAAAGAGTGCAAGGTTTCTTTTAATGACAATCTTTATTGTTGGGTCTTGGGTGCATTCTAACCGTGATAGTGCCATTGCAATCTCCTTTTCCCCTGGTATCATTTTGTTTATGTTGGGGTCTTTCTTGTGCAGATGATGCTAAATATGTATACTCTAGTGCCAAAGTGCTATTCCACCAATCAATGTTGTGAATTTTGAATAGGCGTGGGCGATGAATTCTTGGAGCAAATGAAACAACTATACTCTTTGGCCCAAAGAAGAGATTTGGCTCATCTTATCAAGGTGCTTTTGCCATTGATATGAATTGATCTTATGGAAGTTCTACAAAGTTTACACATTCATATGCGAACCTTTTTCTTTTTAATATTCGATTATTAGGTGTGAAATCCCCAGCGATGAACCAAACTGTTATACACTGCGTATGGGCATTTACAAAACATCAATGACGATTTGTGTTTTTATAATTAAAATAATATTTTTTTACAAAATTCAGTGATGTTTTGTTTTAATAATTAAAATAATATTTTTTATTACAAACCACCAGTCCTTTTATAATTAAAATTTTTTTATTAAATACCATTACAACAGTGTAAAATGTTAAAATAATAAAATATTTTCATATTTCATGTTAAAATTATCCATTTATAAAAATTTTAGCCTTCATATGCAGGCCGCATAAAAAGCTCTTCAAAATAGAACAAAATTATTTGGAAATATGTAAATATTTGATTGTTTTTAGTTTTTTCCTATAAACGGTGACTTGATGGTGACCGGTTGATGTGTCACCGATTAGGGATTTGCAAATTGTGGATGGGGGCTTACAAATAGCGAAACAGAATATGTGTGGTATTTATTCGAATTCGATTAAAAAATTGCGGATATGGATTCGATCTGCAAAGTCATCGAATTGAATTGGATTCGTACACTAATTGGATTGGATTGTAGGTTTTGTGTAGGTATCCGTATATCTGTGTATCCGCAAAAATAAAAAAATAAATAAGTAAATATTTTTTTTATGTTTTATTTCAACTAATAATTATCATATAAGTTGTATTATTTTAATTTATTATTTAAGAAAAGTATGTTTAATATTATTTTAAGAGTAAATATATTTAAAAGAATAGAAAAATAAATTTTATTGATATTTTTTTAATAAAAATAAGCTTTTAAAAATAATTGTGCTTTGCGAATATATCTGATATCCAATATCCGATTTGCAAATGTGCGGATTGGATCCAAACTTAAAAATTGCGGATATTGAATCCAATCTGATAATTTTAGTGCATATTGGACTAAAAATCTGGCCATATCCGATCCGATCCGTATTCATCCCTAGAAATTGAATAAATATTATGCATTTAGGTT